>NC_050450.1:56928048-57228048 GCF_903995425.1 Onychomys torridus
ACTTCATTGAGGTATATTTACATACTTATGTAATTCACAGTACACAATTGAATAGTTGGGGGGGGGTTGTTGTTGCTGTTGTTTTTAGCACGTTTACCAAGTTGTGCAACTGGTACCATAAGCCAGTTTTAGAACCTTTTCATTGCCTGATTTGGATCTCTTATGTTCATTTACTGTTGAATCCTGTGTGTCCCTCCTTCCTGACCCCAGATGTCACCCCAGGCAAATACCGTATTACTTTCTATCTCTAGCATTGCCTTTTATGGGCATTTCATGCAGATGGGATAGTTCAGTATGTGTTCTTGTGTCTGGCTTTTCTCAAGTGGGCATAAAGTTTTCACGGTTCATCCATGTTGCTTGCATCCGTTGTTTATTACTTTTTATTGCTGAATGGTAATCTGTTGCATGAATCTACCACTTTTGTATATCCGTTCATCCGTTGATGCTCATTTAGGTTGTTATATCTTCTGGCTATTATAAATGATGCTGTGTGAACATTTCTGTGTACATTTTTCTATCCATATAGGATCTCCCCCAACCTCCCACTTTTTTTTTTTTAGATACTTAAGGGTAGAATTGTGGGATTGTATGGTAAATCTATATGTAATTTCTTTTTTTTATTATGGACAAAAGCACACAACACATTTAGCTCTTAAAGAAAATGTTTATTTTCCAAAGTGGCTGCAGCATTTTACATCCCTGCCAGCAATGACCGCAGAGTTCCTGTTTCTTAGGTCCTTGCCAGCATGTGCTACCGCCCTTACGTTTTCATTAGCGTCTAGTGGGTGTCATTCCATTACCCTTAACTTTCTCATTGTAGTCTTGTGCATATGAAGTAGATCTCACTGTGGTTTCAATTTATAGTTCCTTAATGACTAACAACATTGGTTAGCTCTTAATTTTCAAATGCTGGAATTCATTAAAAAAAAAAAAAAAAGCTGCCTATCAATTCTGTACATATGAAACCATACGAGCTCACATGCTCAAACTGCCCTGAGGGAATGAGTTTGGACTTCTGACCTACTGTCTGCCAAACAATGGTCTGTGAATGTTTGCTTTTAGAATTAAAAGCAGCCTACGTCACCAGATAAAATTACTATAAATAAAGACAAGGGTTTCCTCCCTCTTTGTAATGAACTTATACAGTAGAAAAAGGCAATTTTCAATCTATTAATGCATAATGTCACATTATTTTATTCAGTAACCCACCAATTCAACATATTCAATAGATGAGTCTTTCAAGTACATCTCTATATCTCCTTTTAGAGATGAGGTAATTTGTCAAAGATTAGGCTCTTGGTATAGTGACAGAGTTGTATTCTAAGTCCTATGATTCTTTTGTGCTGGTGAGGGCTGGAGTGCCTGTCTGGGATGGATGATGGAGACTGGGGGCCTAGGGTGAAAATAAGGGAGAAGAAGGAAGCCCAGAGGCAGGTCAGGGAACTTTGGAAGAATGCTTGAGCCCTAAGCAGTGGGCTGAAGCATGGATGGGCAGAAGGTAGATTTGGAACCTGTTACTTTTGCCATTTCCCTCCTATCCGGGCAGAGATGTGGTGCAGATATCTATGGACGCCTTCCTCTGATCATGCCAGAGCTTGTTTGATCCCAGAAGGAAAGTGGGACCAGGCTTGATCAGTACTCGGATGGCAGATATCTGGCAGATGAAAACACGGAAGAGACGCCAGTGCTAGAGATATACTCGGGGACAGTTTGTTATGGAGTTCTCATCAAGACAAATGTCTTTGTGAGTTTTAATTCTTGTGAACTTTTTGTTCTCTTCTTCTGATGGTCCACTGAGCTTGTTGTAAAATTATGAAGTGTTGAAATTAATGAGAAACCATAGGTCTGATGGCTTTACCTGGGCTATCCGTGTGGATGCCCTACATATAATATTGCATTTAGAAATGACTTCCCTGGGCGACAAAGGCCTTAGATAGCAGAGTCTTTTCTAAATGCTGAAACAGTTAGAAGAGGGGGCTATCATTGACATGTTCTGTACAGCTAATTTATACTTCCTCTGCAGACTTCACAAGGATAGAACTCTTCACCTGGTGCCAAAGACACAAGACACCTAGACAGGGGGCAGCCACACCAACGGGCAGGTGGGGGTGGGGACCAGATGGATCAGAACAAAGGACAACGAATTCTGACTTCCACCCGAAGGGCTCTGTATTCAGCTGCCTTGGAGCTTTCTCTGAATTCCACCAACCCTTTCTTATCACTTCCTGCCTTGTTTTCGATTTTTTTTCCACTTAAAAAAAAAAAAGTCTAGAAGTTTCCCAGACATTTACAAGGTATCTATGAACACACACACATATATCCAATACTAAATACGAAAATTCTTGAGACATTATTTTTTGAAAATATTTTTTCTTTTTATAAGAACAAGTAATCCATTTTGCTCTTGTGATTTTTGACTTTATAATATTTATATGCATGTATAATTAAGAGTTGGCTAGATTCTGCAGACACTTCATTACAATTTTGACTTCAACTTTCCAGTTTCCTTATTTAAGGAACGCCCTCCACACCCACACACCTGAGGTCCTAGCCATTTTCTAAGGCACTTGAACCACTAGTTCTTTGGCTGTAAGGGATACAACACCGCAGGAATCCTGCATGCAGACCCTACCCAGCTCCTCTTCTGTAGGGAACTGGAATGAATGAGTGAATGAACATATGAACTAATGAAGTCGCTTGCACGTCTTCTCTGAGATTCTTTTTGAGATTCTTTTTGGAATCCTCAGTCCAGCCTAAGAGGTTGAGCAAGCAGGTCTTATCCGTTTGCAAACATCTAACCGTGGCGGGCCTTAGAAGAAGGTGTCCGACGGATGCCCGGAAAAAGCATCAGTAAAATGGGGGGGGGGGGATCCCAGGGGCCACAGTGTTCCAGGCTGGCTGACTGCAGCCGGGTCAGAACAGAGCATTTGCGCATGGGCCGAGCGGCAACCCTCCCCCACTGCAGGTGAGCCGCCCAGCAGCGGCTCCCACCCCCTGAAGCTCCAGGGTGACGTCAGGCCTCAGGACCGCGCTCCCGCCCCGCCCCGCCCCGCCCCTGCAGGCAGCTCGGGGGGCCGGCAATTCCTCTGTGGAAGCGGGTCCCGCTGCGGGACACAGTGGCTGCGGCAAGCCGACGGGCCGCGGAACGCTCGAGTGGGTTGCCGCGGCGTCCTGACGCTACAGCGAGACGCGATCAGTAGGGGACCGGGGCTTCGGCTGTGACACACCTGCCCCAGGTCCCCCAGCCCTGACTAGCGCAGCGCGCACGCCCCAGCAGGGTCGGCGCCCGCTGCCTCGCGGGATCGCCCGGCTCCCAGTTAGTCTCAGCTGTCCATCTCCCCCGAAGCCAGCCAATCGCCCGCCACTGCCCCGGCCGCACCTCCCGGCGTCTCTGACAGGCATGAGGATTAGCCTATGAGATTGGGAGCCTGTGGGCCTTAGGTCGGGAGCGGGAGCCAATGAGCAGCATTCCAGGTGGGTGGAGGGAGCCGGACTTGGGAAGGTAGCTTCGTTCGGGTTGCTAACGTCTTTCCTGGGAGATGGGCGCGCAAACCGACCAGTGGGTCTGGGGGCGGCGGTGATGGGCGTGGAGCTGGCCCAATGAGGGTGGGAGTGGGTGGGGCAGGCGCGAGCGGCAGTGCTAAAGGAGCCCGGCGGAGGCAGCGGTGGGTTTGGAACTAAGACGCTGGATCTGTGGTCGCTGCTGGGGACGTGCGCTGGCGCCACCATCTTCGGCTGAAGGTGAGAGGTGCGGTTGCCTGGGTCCGAGTGCGGTGTCCCCGGGAGCGGGGACTGTTGGGCGACCAGGAGGAAAGGAACCCGGGCTGGGAGACCCGGCGACTCTAGAGCACAGAGACCGGAGCCCTAGCGCGAGCTGGGAAAAAGCCGACGGGGCTGTGGAGAGCGGACCTTGTGGAGGTGACGGGACCCCAGTGTCTGGAGATGGAGAGACCCTCTGGAGGGATAGGAAATGAGGTTTTTGAGAGTGAGACCCCCCTGCAGAGATGAGGGCCGGGGTGTGCGTGGGGACGATCCTTGGAGGGGATGAGGATGGAGATCTAGGGGGTGGGAATGTCGGGACCAACTCCTAGTTGCATTGGATCGCTGGAAGCGTGAGGTTGGGAGGTGAGTGCCCTAGTAAGAGGCCAGGGGCCACTGGCGTGCCTGTCCTCTTAGGAGTGGACTGAGTCCTGGGGTGTGATCTCGGTGCTCGGGGCGCGGGAAGGAAGGGCCCCTGGCTGGGTTGCATGGTGGGTTAGGCCGAGTTAGGCTTCCCCGGGCGCGGCTGAGGGGTTCTCCGAGGACTCAGAAGGCGGACCCTGCATCTGTGAGGTTTGGGGGGCCGGTAGGGTGAAGTGGTCTGGGGAGCGTGCGGCGGGCGAGGGGCTCCAGAGCCGGGCTCAGGGAAGGAGGGCGGGAGTTAAACGGCATGCCACGCTTGCTGGGGACCGTGGAGGACCGGGAGGTGGACGCCGGGCGAGGCCTGGGCCGTTGGGGGGAACGAGGCGGGAAATGTGGCCCGGGCGCGTTGTAGCGGAGCGGCCGGGGGGGGGGGGGGAGGGTCAGCCCTCGCCTCTGGATGGCTTTATTGTGTAAGTGATCTGGTAGTGGCTCGCCGGAGAATCCCTCCCTGGCCTTCTGCAGTTGGGGGGGTCACACCCTGATCCCATAAAATCCCAGTGGAATTGGGTCGGAGGGAAGTTGAAGCCGTGGAGTCCTTGGCATTGGCGGGGCTTTGTGGGCCTGTGGTGGGCGGATGCGGCCCAGGGACCGGAGAGGCCCCCACTCAGGCCTGCCTAGGAACTGGGGCCTTAGGGAGGAGGTGGCCGCTCGGCGGGTCTGACCCGAGCTAGCTGGTGAGGTATGGGTAACCTACGACCGTTATCTCTTGTTTCTTGGGACCTCTGCAGCTCTCCTCAAGATCACTGCGGTGGATGGAAGGGGGGGGGGGGGGGGGGGGGGGGGTAGGGGAAAGCAGGCGGGGTAGATCCAGACTGCGGATGGAACAAAGACTGCCGGTTTTTTTTGCTGAATAAAATAATACTAAATATAATACTTGAGCTATGCTAAGATTTTGGTTTTTGTTTTTTTTTAAACATTGAAACTAGGGGATGCTTTGGATGAGGTTTAATTATTCCTGTTAGTATCTGACTCTGGAAAACTTTATAATCTAATTCATTGTTTCATCCCCTTCATCAATCTGCTTCTATTAACTATTCTTGTAGCTCCATGCTTTTGATGTGTAAGTATGCCCTGTCTGTCTCCGGTTCTGCAAAAGTGGCCATTTTATGTATCTCCTTACTTGTGCATCTTAAATTCCGTTCTTCCCATCCTTATCGGCAGAAAGCATATGGTGCAATTGTGTGATATACCACAAGCTTTTGCAGCAAAAAGGATGTGACCTGTGAGTGCTTGGCCGAGTATTTGGGCTCCTTAGGGAGATCATTACAATGAAGAGACTAGATAGAGAGTGAGAGGGAGGAAAATTTGAAGGGCACCGATGTAGGATGAATGACCATATGCTCCAGCCTTTGATGTACATTGTTACCACAGAGGAGGAATTAAAACCCCTGGTTTAAGGTCCAAGTTTTGGAAGTATTTTATTAATTGGTGCAGGGCTTCATGGCAGCCTTTTGTGTCTGTGGTTGTCTGGTTAAGTAGAATTTTGATAAATTAAGAGACGGGTGCAGCCGTTTAATGCCAGGGACCTCGGTAGTAGATAGCGTTACCCAGATCGGGGCAGTTCTCATTTGGTTCATCTGTTCCAGAAGCTTCTTCCAGGATGGCTAACTGGCATTATTTTATCTGTTCTTCTGTATTGAGTCTGATCATAAAATTGAATTGTTTTCCTCTGCCCTTGGGTGTTGGGAGGCAGCCGAGAATTTTGCTGGGTGGCGTTTCATTGGAAGTCAGAAATGAGCTGGGTGGATGCCCCAGGGGTGGTTGGACAACCAGTGCAAGGGATGAGCCTTTTGCCTCTGTGGGAGGCAACTTTATATATATGCGGATAAATGATTTAATTATAATTAGACATATAGTTACTTCAGATGACAGATACACCTCCAAATTCTCTCCACGCCTGTCTACTACAGAGGTTCCTTTTTATTCATTCTCCTTTTTCTTAAATGTAGGTATTTTCCTTCAAAATATAAAGTCTGTGCCAGGTTGTGCTAATGTGCTCATTGACAGAACCTATAATCTTTAAACCATTATTGGTAGAGAGGATTTTTTAATTTGGTAACAAGTAATATGGATGCTACATATCCTTCAAAGTTTCTTTCCTGTCCACTCACTTTGATCATTGTAGCCTGGTCTCAGGGCTTAAGACTTCCTCTGCTACTTGTGACCTCTGCTATGTGACCTTGGGCCTGTTACTTGTCTATTCTCAGAATTCTTTGGATTCTTCATTTGTGAAATGGAGTTATTAATGGAAGCTACCTTGTACCCCTCTTGTGAGGATTAAGGCCTTGATATGTGTAACTCTTTAGAATAGTGCCTGGATGTAATTAGGGATGCATAACAAGATTGTTTTAAAAATTGTGGTATTAGCCTTTCAGCAAAGCAAAATATTTGCAAGTGGTACACGTTAAATGCCAGTTTTAAATCAGATCTAATACCAAATGTGCGACGGAGTGAAAAAATACAGTATATTTGGCAAGCACAAGTGAAGAGTTCAACTCACTGAAACATCTTTGCTGGCCTCACAGACTATGAACTAAACAGCCCCAGGAGCACCTCCTACCTGCCTAGTAAGCCTTCTGGTGCAGTGCTAGGTAGGTCGAGGAGACTGCCAGCAGAGCAGCGAGGAGGTGAAGGAGAAGGAAGGATTAAATTGCTACACTGACCTGAAAAGAAAGTGTGAAAGGGTAGCATTTGGGTCAGGAGGGAAGGTTTCTGGTTGTGGGAAGTTTAAGTGAAATTTAAAGATGGGGACCATTTATGTAAAGTAGATCTGGATTCTCTGTCATGTACCAGGGACCAGGCTAACTGACCAGTGCCACACAGCAAGGAACAGTTAACCATCCCCATGGGGTTTAGTTGCAGAAAAATCTGAAAGTGCTAAAAATAATTTGTAATATACTGCTCAACTGAAGACCCAAAGAATTGACTTCATTTAAAAAAATAAATGAAGTTGGGCACGGTGGTACATACCTGGGATCCTAGAGGTGAAACAAAAACTTTAGGAGTTCAAAACCAGCCTCATCTGTACATGAACTTCTGCCTGGGGCTCAAAAAACGAAAAGGTGTGTGTATGTTATCTTTCCCCAGAAAACTAGAAGCATGTGGTGATTGCAATTTCATAATCCACTAGGGTTTTTTTTTTTTTTACATTAAATTAACATGTCAGCATCTTAAACATGTACCAATAAAATTTAAATGTCCCCATTAGATAAAGCAACAACAAAAAAATTCACAATTTACATTTTCTAGACCTGCTATAGAAATGACTTAAGTTATTCCACTTTTTAGCTCCCTATCAAATTTAAGATTGTTTCTACGTTAATGTATGTAGACTTACAGGCAGCAGGAGGCATTCCAAAGTGCCATATATGCAGTCTAACCAACTAATAAGATAAACTCATCTTGTTATAGTTGAATTTTTTCCCACTTTTAATAGTCTGCACTTCCAAAATGTGGAGTGTGTGACCTATTATTTCCCTCAAATTCTCTTGAGGTGATCCCAATCCCACACTTCTTACCACTGTGCAGTCAAAACTGGAGAGACGTGTTACTAACCTGCTAAGCACAGTCCCCACCATACTTCTGATTGTACGTGTGCCCACAATATTTTCTGTATTGCCCTCTCTTTTGTGTTTGCCTAAGAAGCAAATGAAGGGTTAAGTTGTAAAATAGGATAGTGACTGTATTTGTGGTCGAGAGAGAAAACTGTGAGAGCAATTGTCAGAAGTGGTCTGGGACCTGTAGCATTATCATCAGCTGATAGAGACACAGAGTTTGGGCTGGAGAGATGGCTTACCAATTAAGAGCACTTGTTTTTTGCAGAGGACCAGGGTTCCATTCCCAGCACCCACATGGTGGCTCCCAACTATTTGTAACTCTAGTTTCAGGAGATCTGACACCCTCTTCTGGCCCCCATGGGTGCCAAGCTTGCATGTGGTACACATACATACATGCAGGCAAAATACTCATACATATAAAATAAAATCTTTTTCTCTTTCTCTTTCTTTCTTTCTTTCTTTCTTTCTTTCTTTCTTTCTTTCTTTCTTTCTTTCTTTCTTTCAAGAGATGGGGAAGCCAGGTGTAGTGACACCATGCCTTTAATCCCAGCACTCAGGAAGCAGAGGCGGGTGGATCTCTGAGTTCGAGGTCAGCCTGGTCTATAGAGTAAGTTCCAGGATACTCAGGACTACATAGTGAGACTCTGTCTCAAAAACAACAACAACAATAACAACAAAGATTAAAGGAAAGGTAGGGGAGGGATATAGAAATTAAGCTTCACCCCAGACTTATTGAATAAGAACTCTGGGGATGGGGTCTGCAATCAGTATATTAATAAGCCTTCCTTGTGCTGCCAATGCATGCCCCAGTGTGAGACCCGCTGCTTCAGAGCATAGGAGTTTACAATGCATTACCTGTAACAGCTATTTTCTGAAGGATCATGACTGTTTGACTGGAATAGACTCTTCTTATGGCTTAGAAAGCTGTGCCTGCTGTCAGCAGTTAACCTTTCAGGGTGTAGATAGCCCTTTGAGAATTTGAAGAAAACTATGGGTGGTCTCCTTAGAGTAATGCACAGATGCACACATGAAGTGTACTGCATAGTTTATACCATTTCAGGGAGTTCGTGGAGCTTGAAGTTTATTTATAGACTCAAGGCAAATGACCTATTTACAACTTTGGATGACTATGATTTCTTTTCCCATACAACCTACAAAGGATGCCTTATATTGATCTTCTTGCCTACCAAGAGTCCCCAATATTTCTGGTGTGCTGGGGTAAGGGGAGAAGCTGAAGAAATTTGATAGAGTAAAAGTCAGTACTTGGTTTCTTGGGTTGATTTTGATGAAGTTTTAGGAACTTCCTATGAAGTTTGGAATAACTTGGACTTTGGAGTAATAGCAAGGAATGTTTGATATGGTATCAGATTCTAGGAAGACTCTGTTACAAAGAACGACGAGTGATATCTGAGAGGTGCATGATGTCCTTTGATCCAGAAGGCTGATTGCCCAGGTGTAGGAGAGGTGCCTCACTTTGACATGCCTAGAGATTTGCTTAGCATCTTACGTACCAGTAGTCAGTGAGCACTAAATAAACCAATTATATTTTGAGCTCTGACTGTTGTAACAGTCACAGAACAGACCTTTCCTCAATATGGCTTAAGTTACTAATGATTCTTCTCTTCTGTACTGGTTAGATCATTTCTGTAATATTAGGTTTGCTTTGGGGCCACACACTGTTAATGGAAGACATGGTGTTGTGTTATAAAACTTTTTCTCGGGAGATACAGCACACACCAACTGCTCACCCCAGACAGGGAGCCCATGACAGACCAAAGTACAGATACCACCCAAGTTCAACTTGGTGAACTAATGAGTTTTATTGGGGTCACTTATAGGGCTGGGTGAGAGGTTACAGGGGCAGAAATGACTCAAAGACAGCTGCATCCCCAAAGCCCAGGACGGGTGACCGCTCACAAAGCTGGGAACCTGGAGCACACTGCACAGCCTGCAGGCAGCTCAGCAGGTTGGAGTGCCCTTCCCAGGTGCTTTTCTCAGTTGATGTAAGCCTCTTCCAGGCAGCCTGGCTGGTTCCTGCTGCTTCCAGGCAACTGGTTTGGCCTCAGAGTCTTCTTAGCCCCTTAGCTTGTGGGAGGGTCTTCTTTATAGCTTAGCTCTATTGCATCTGGGGAGTGGGGGGACAGATGACACGTCGGATGGGACGGGACTCTCGGCTTTTATTGCTTACTCTGGCAGGGAAGGGCCTAGTGAATCTGGTCAGTTTCAGGGATTTCCTGAAGCTATTTTGAGTTATTTACCTTCCTGCTAAAGGAGCTTCCTGCAGGATGGAATGTTTTCATCCTGGAGGAAACTGTTAGACAACACATGGACGCTCAGGTGAGATGCCGGAGCGGGAGCGGTTGTGGGTACAGCTGGAGACCTGAATAGGCACCACCACATACTTGAAAGGCGTGGTGGAAGCCAAGGTGTAATTGTCTTCTGTGGTTCCCGTGTGACAGATTAAAGGGCCACAGGGAAGCTATAGGGGGATTGTCATGATTCTTATCTGAGGGTGAACTGGAAGGCATAATTTAGCTCTTCATTCATTCATATAGTCTCACTGCGTGTGTCTGTCTCTCTCTTCCCCACTTCTGTACTCTGAGGATGGAGCCCAGGGTCATGTGCATGCCAGTCAAATGCTCCACCACTGAGCTACACCCTGGACCTGCTTCCTTACTCTCTGGCAATTGTATGTGTTTTTGTAGCTATGGCCTGTGGTCACAATGATTCCAGTACCACTCTGAGGCCTTTTATTATGTATCTTCGTTTTATTCTTCCTCTTTTGCCTTCCCCTTCATAACTGTGCTTCATTTGTGGTGAGGGTGAAGGAGGACATAGAGAGGAAAGCGGTCACTCTGAAGCCCGGTTGTTTGCCTCTGCATTTGGTAACTGAGGGCAGATCTTGACTGGTCATCAGACAACCAGAGTCATGATTAGTGGTTACCCCTGAAGTTTACCTTGGAAGATGGAGTAGTGTGGCTGTGGGGAGGGATGCTTGGCCCTTTAACTGTATGTTTTATGTTTATTGAGGCTTTTGCTTTATGTTTCTTAGAAAGTCAAACTTGTAAATTATTTTATATTTCATAAGCATCTAATTTTGCCCTTCTCTTCTAGAGACAATTACTTTTGGATCCTTCTGTTTACAATGGCCCAGAGAACTGGACTGGAGGATCCGGAGAGGTATCTCTTTGTGGACAGGGCTGTCATCTACAACCCTGCCACTCAAGCTGATTGGACAGCTAAAAAGCTGGTGTGGATCCCATCAGAACGCCATGGTTTTGAGGCAGCTAGTATCAAAGAAGAACGGGGTGATGAAGTTATGGTGGAGCTGGCAGAGAATGGCAAGAAAGCAATGGTCAACAAAGATGACATTCAGAAGATGAACCCACCCAAGTTCTCCAAGGTGGAGGATATGGCAGAGTTGACGTGCTTGAATGAGGCTTCTGTTTTACATAATCTGAAGGACCGCTACTATTCAGGACTTATCTACGTGAGTATTTCTTGTCAATAACCCAGGGAGGGTTACCTGGGAAGTTATGTAATTTACATTCTACACATTGCTTGATAGAGAGTACCACACCCTTTTGACATTTTATTTCTGTTAAAGATGGGAAGATTTGTTTGCTTGAACAGTTCCTGATTTTCTTCAGATTTTAACAATGCTAGGTTTAAGTGATTTCGTCTGTGATTAGATATGATGAAATGGTGTTTGAAGACTTTTAAAGGGTGCTCTGGAGGAAGATATGTGAGGGAGCATGTGGCTAAAAGGCTAGGTAATTTCATAACTGAGAGTTCATTTCCAGGAGGACCCAGAGGGCTCAAAGGCTTGGGTGGAGAGCAAGAACAGTTTCACTTGGATGAAGGGAAGCAGGAAGGGTGAATGCTGAGGCTTTTAAGAGGAAATGGTTGGGGATGAGATTGAGGCTGTAGTTGTCCTGTGGTGACATTTATGTTGCAGTTACTGATCATGTCTTTGTATCAAAGTTGCTGAAAATAATTTAGGGTAAGGCAGAGGAAGAATGCTAAATACTGCAAAGAATCTAGAATGGGTTAGATGTCATGGTTCTTGCCTGTTACTCCAGCACCTACGGGGACGGGGCAGGAGGATTTCCATGAGTTAGAGACCAACCTTGGCTAAAGAGTAAGACCTGTTTCAGAAAGCAGCAAGGTCTAGAGAGACGATTCAAGGGTGAAAAGCATCGGCTGCTCTTCCAGAGGACCCAGGTTTGATTCTCAGCTCCCACATAGGGGTTCACAACTAGCTGTATGTGACTTCAGTTTCTGGGGATCTGATGCCCTCCCCAGTCTCCTTATGGTCTCCTGAGACCCTCCTTATGGTCTCCCTGGGCACCAGACATACAATTGGTACACAGTCATACATGGAGGCAAAACACCTGTACACATGGAGTAAAACATTGAAGAAATAGTAACCAAGCAAATCTAGAGTGACGAATAGGTCTGAGTAAATCACAGGCAGGTGACTGACCCAAAGTGGAGCAGTGGTGGGGATGAGACCAGGACCAATGTAAAAGGAAGAGACACAGAAACGTTGACAGAAGAATGGCCTGAAATGGGGAAAAGGTGGTTGAAACTTATACCAAAAAATATGCTACTTGAAACTCACAAGTAATTCAAAACTCAGTCAGTTGGAACCAGTGTTCCCAAGGAACCAGTGCATTTAAGTAGTATTACCAAGCACATACTGTCGTCTGGGTACAACCCAGTGCCCTGTGTGCGATGTCCCTCTAAGGAAATGAAACAGGGTTATAAAGTAGGCTAGAAGCAGAATGGGTACCCCAGTGGGTCGGTGAAGAGCTCTTTGGCAAGGCAGCATTTGGAGTGGAGTCTAGCTGCTAAAGGGAACCAGCAGAGGAGAGGCTGAAAAATGAGAGGTTTGAGCCCCCTCCATCTCCTCTTCCTTTTCCTCTGTGAGGTAGGATACAGAAAGAGAGGAAGAGGTAGCCTGCAGGGCTGGGAGTGCAGACAGCCTTGGAGAAGAAGAGGGGCCAGGAAAAGAGAACAACCCAGGAATAGTGGTGGGAATCCAGCAGAGATGGAGGAACAGTGGCTTTTCCTGGCTGTGTTGTGGGGTTTAGCTGTAGGCCTGTGAAGACTGGGCAACTCATATTTGTATTGCTAGCCCAGTGAGAGTGCAGCTTGGTGACCATCTTAGACTCAGGCTGAGGAGGATTAAGGTCTGGGTTGAAGGGCCAGAGATTGTCTTACTGTTCTATTGCTGTGAGAACTCTTATAAAAGAAAGCAGTCAGCTGGGAGCTTGCTTAACAGAGAGTTGGTCCATGATCATGGTGGGAAGCAGAGGCATGACGCTGGAGCAGTAGCTGAGAGCTTTGCATCCCAATCCACAGGCAGAGAGAGAGAGGGGTGGGGTGGGGTGGGGGGAGGACCAAGACAGACCTCCAACAAGGCCACACCTTCTAACCCTCCCCAAACTGTTCCACTCTTTGGTGACTAAACGTTCATATATATGAACATATGGGGCCATTCTCATTCAAACTACAGTGATCAAGGACTGTGGTTTGAATACCACTAAAGACAGAGTTCATGAGACTGAAGGAGTCTTAGGATGTTGCCGTCAGATGGTTTATGGTCTCTGGAGATTTGAGAACACATCAGTTTTAGATTGAAGCCTGTTGCAGTGACTTAGGCAGAATTGGAAAGGTGGAAAACACAACCAAGAAGTACTAAGGGCCTGGGAAGATAGCTTCTAACATAGAGTACTGCTCACGTAAGCATGAGGACCTAAGTTTGATTCCAGAACCCACAGAAAAGCTCAGGACAGTGGCACAAGCTCCTAGTCCCAGCTCTGAGGAGGTGGAGACAGAGGATCTCTAGGGCTTGCTGGCCACCCCTCCAAGCCTAATTGGTGAGCCGTAAGTCTCAGTGAAAGATCCTGTCTCAAAAAATAAGTACAACTGGGTGGTGGCGGTGGCACACACCTTTAAGCCCAGCACTGTGAGGGTTGGGTGGGGGGCCAGAGACAGGAGGCTCTCTGTGAGTTCAGGCCAACCTGGTCTACAAAGTGAGTTCCAGGACAGTCAGCTACACAGAGAAACGCTGTCTTGAAAAACAAAAACGATAACAACAAAAATAAGTACTACTATCCTGAGGGACAGCACCTGAGGCTGACCTATACCCTGTACATGCCTGTGTGTGCACACACACGCACACGTACATGCACACGTACACACACACACACACGCACGCACGCACGCACGCACGCACGCACGCACATGTGTGCACACTGTAAAGGGCATCAGTGTGGAAAGGAGCCAGGCTGCGTCTGTAGGAGGTTTACCTTCATTCCCTCAGTGGGTACTGTGGATAGCTGCAAGGGGGGGGGATGGAAAGGTTGCCTAGGTACAAGGGAAAGAATAAGATAAAAAGAGCCGAGGAGGCGACTTCAGTGGATAAATTGCTTGATGTGTCCTTAGCACCCACATGAAAAGCTGGTGATAGTCCATGCCTGGCTCTGCCTTCGAATGCTGAGCCAGGGGGATGGGAAGGGGGCGGCTTGCCAGCCAGTCAGTCTAGCCAATCAGTGAGCAGGTTCCATGAGAGACCCTGCCTCAAAAAAATTGAGCACATTGTGTTGTTTGTACATATGTGCAGCAAAATGTTCATTCATATAAATAAATAAATCTAGAAAATAAAATGAAAATTGAGAACAATAGAGGCAGATATCTGATGTCAACCTCTGTTCTTCACACATGCACACAAGCGCATATACATGCATGGAAATTTGTAAACATTCTTCATGATAATTCAAAGTCTTTGCAGCTGTTTTGTGTGTATATATATTTTTTTCCTCCAACCTAATTTGGGGATAATCTAAATGAATTTCTGAGTTTCTTTTCAAGCCATGGCTTCTAGGACTGTACAAAAGGACAATTTTGAGTTTTTTTCTCCAAGTGTTAAATTCACAGCAGGGGTTAGGGAGGATGGAGAAAGGTTCCCACCCCAAACTTTTGGAGCAGTTGACAGTGGTGTCGGGAGAGCTGCTGCCCTGACTTCCTCTACTTGTTTGGAATTAACGGGGTAGTTGAAACTGTCAGCCAAGGTGCCCGTGGTAGAGACAAATAGTCTGTGCTTTGCCCGTGTTGTGTGGGTAAGATAAAACAGCTTCCTGCGGACAGGCATGGCTGGGGGGGGGGGGGCACTTTTCTTTGGACTTATTCTTCCTGATCGCCAAATTCTCAGATCACTAATTTCCATCTTCCCTCCTACAAAACCACTTAAAACTGTAAAGTTCTCTTCAGTACTGCTTTAGCTCACCTCACAGATTTGATGTTTTGTTACTCAGTGTTAGTATTTTCTAATTTCTGTTGACTTCTTCAGTCTTTGGAACATTAAAGGTGAGGTTTTAACATTTACAAAGTTTTTTTTCCCCTTTTGTTTGCTTTGCTATGTTTCTGGTATTTTTGAGGCGGGATCTCCTTATGTAGCCCTTTGCTGGTCTGGAGCTTGTTATATAGATCAGGGTGGTCTCACATTTGCAGCTGTTCTCCTGCCTCTGCTTCCTCAGTGCTGGACTACAGGCTGGGTTTTGGTGGTTGTTTTACTTTTCCTGTTATTTGTTTGTGTGAGTGTTCTATGTACATGTTCGTGTGTGCACATGCATGTGTGTGACTGAAGGCTAGAGGTCAACAGAAGGTCTCTTTCTCAATCACTGTTTATTTTTTAAAAAAACATTTATTTTTATTTTATACATGCGAGAGTTTTGTTTGCGTGTATGTACATGTGCTGTGTACATGCCTGCCTACCTGCCTGTGGAGGCCAGAAGAGAGTTGGAGTTTTAGGTAACCGTGAGCAGCTGTGTGGGTGCTGGGAACCGATCCTGGTCCTCTGTAAGAGCAGTAAGTGCTCTTAACCACTGAGCCATCTTTCCAGCCCCCATTTACCTTATTTTTTGAGACAGGGTCTCTCACTAAACCTACAGCTCATCAATTTGGCCAGACTGGCTGGTCAGTGACCTCCAGGGATCTGTCTACCTGTCTCCAGCTCTAGGATTGGAGATGCATCCTACTATGCCTAACTTTTTTTATGAGTGTATTGGGGGTCCAGGCTCATGCTTCGAAGGCAAGCACTTACTGACCTGTCCCCTCTGCCCCAGTTTCTTGGCTTTTGAAGGCATGGTTTTGTTGATCAGGATGGCCTCAAGCTCATTGTGTAACAAAAGCAGGTCTAGACCTCCTGCTGCTCCTGCTCCAGCTCCCAGGTCCTGGGATTACAGGCATGTGCCACCATGCTTAGTTTCCAGAGTGAGTCTTCGTTATCTTTTCACTATTGTTTTTTAAAGTAATCATAAAGCAAAAATAGTGTTCATATATCAATCTATATTTTTGTAATTTGTCTATTTTTTTGTTTGTTTGTTTGTTTTGAGACAGGGTCTTACCATGTAGCTCTGTCTGTCCTGGAACTCATTATGTAGACCAGGCTGGCTTCAAACGCAGAGAGTTCCCTGCCTCTGCCTCCTGAGTGCTGGGTGAAAGGTGTTGCACCACCATGACTGGCTAGATCCTTATTTTTATTGAAGACCTCAACTCAGCATCCAAAACTCACATAAAGAAGCCAGGTGTGGTGGTACATATAGATCCCTGGGGCTTGCTGAGTAAGAGACCCGACCTCAAATAAATGAATGAATGAATGAATGATCCCTGGGGCTTGCTGAGCCCAGTGAGAGACCCGACCTCAGATAAATGAATAATGAATAAAGAAAGGAAGGAAGGAAGGAAGGAAGGAAGGAAGAAAGGCCAGTGAGAGACCCAATCTCAAAAAGTTAATTGAATGAATGAATGAATGAATGAATGAATGAATGAATAAACAAACCATGTAAATAGTGGCTAAGGAACAAGGCTGGAGCTTGTCCTCCGTCCTCCCTAGGGTCTGTGCACCTGCAGACACAAAACTTCTGAAGTCTAATATTCGGCTCAGTTTGCCAGTTAGGAGAGAAATGTGTTAAAATCTCCCGGTGTGTTTTATTACCTCATGATGCTGCGCACCTGTAACACGATAGCTTAGTTTTGCCTGGTTTTATGTTTTCATGTAAATGAGTCTCATGCAGTGTCTGTGGTTTTTGTTTGCTTGGCGCTACATTTTAAAAATGGAGCCGCATTGTTCTGTGTTGATGTAGTTCAGTGGTTTTCCTAGTGTGGTCAGTGAGGTTTCCTTAACTCCTTCACAGGGAACCAAGAGGTCAAAACCACTTTTGTGATCATTCTGTCATTTCCCTTCGCCTCTGACATTCGTATGGTCCCAAGGTAGCAATGACATTAAATCATGACACCTTCTCATGGATGCAGGTTGTGACTTCTGGCTGTGTTCACAGGTTCTTTCCTTCACCGAGCTTTGTGGGTCGTTTGAAAAACGAATCCAGTTTTACCTGAGAATGTCCTGGATAGAGCAAGAAAAATGATTGATTTTATTAAATCTCACCCCTTGAGAATACATCTTTTTAATGTCCCAGCTGAAACACCGAGTGTGCGTTACCGCTTCTGCTGTGTAAGGGCATGTGATGGTTGCCTAACCAAGTGTGTGTGTCGTAATCTGAATTATAAACTACACTGGCTGTTGTTTTCATAGGCTACATTTTTATGTGGTAGAGAGGTAAATTGTGGTTGCTTACACAGGGGGACTTGGCAGACATTTTCTTGAAAATAAAGTGAAGCTGTTACTTGGAAAAAAAAAAAAGCCGACAGTATTTTGTTATCAGTTGTAGAATTTGAGGGTTTTGTAATTATTTGTGTGTTGTTGGGACAGTTTCCTCTTTCCCAACCAAGTATCTGTGAGTCTGATTTCCTTCATGTGCTCAGGCAACACAGCATAATCACAGTAGATTAAATACAGAAACAGATGTGGAACTGGGATTGGTCTGGAGTCATGATCCTCCTGCCTCAACCTCCTTAGTGTTGGGATTACAGGCATGTGCCACCACATCTGGTGGTTAAATTTTTTTTTGGGGGGGGGGTTTTGGTTTTTGGTTTTTGGTTTTTGGTTTTTGGAGACACAGTTTCTCCGTGTAGTTTTGGTGCCTGTCCTGGATCTTGCTCTATAAGCCAGGCTGGCCTCAAACTTACAGAGATCTGCTAGGCTCTGCCTCCTGGGTGCTGGGATGTAGACAAATTCTAAATGGTCTTCTTAAATAAAAAACACGGAGCCAGAAATTTGGGTTAAAGCCTTAGAGAGATCAGGGAAATACGGAAAGCCGCCAGCTAACCTCACCTCACCAACTTGACAGCTTCCAAGGAGCACGACTTCCTGTCTGCCCAGGCTGTATGCCTTGCTTTTCTGACCTCTCATTGGCTCTTAGTCTAGCTACCTCACTTCCTCTTCCTACACAGCTCTGTCACTATCTGTACAGACCTCCAGGTCTCTATGGTTGGTACTGGGATTAAAAGCGTGTGTCACCACACTTGGCTCTGTTCCCTAGTGTGTCCTTGAACACACAGAGATCCTGCCAGCTAAAGGATTAAGGAAGGGCCTGTGCTGCCTGACTTCTTTGTTAACTTAAAATGGCTGGCCTTTTCCCCCTGATTTCCAGGCAAGCTTTGTTTATTAACGCACAAATAAAATATCACCACACTGGGATTAAAGGCGTGCACCACCACTGTCCAGCCCCATAAATGTTCTTGACTCCTCATCATTAGTATATTGACAGTCTGTCTTATCCAGTGTAGCAGCCCCCTCTTGAGGCAAGGTCTCATCACCCTGGCTGGCCTGGAACTGGCTCCTGCCTTGCCTGGGTGTGCTGGGATTAGAGCACACCACCACCACGCCCAGCGGGCCCTCGGTTTGGTTTGTGACAAGTGTTTTTGGTTGGTAGGTCCTTCTCAGGTCAATATAATTCTAGTGTCACTTGTCATTTTTCACAAACATGCTGCATAAAACCCTGTTGAAATTTTAATTGGGATTTTTACAAGCCATCTTGGGAAGAAATTAGATATTTACAAAAATAACCTTAATTCTTCATAAACTCTTTTATTCAATTGTTTATTTTTCTCTATTTATACTTTTCTTTACAAAAGCTATGTTCATATTTTTAAAAAGCATCTTTTATTTTTTAATTTTCTTTCAAATCACCACAGGACTCATGTTCATTTAAAAACGATGATGGAGTTTTCCTTAGGGGCGGTTTTTTTTTTCTTTTCCTTCGATAGATCTGCTGCATCCCAGAGTTTTACTTTGATTCAGCTGATAATTATATTTCTCTAGAAGTTTGTCCAGTTCACAGACACTTTTAAATTTGTTGGTGTAAATGTTTGATAATATTCCCTTATGGGGAGTTTTTAACTTGTAGTGATCTCTCTTTCTCTCCCTTCTCTTTCTGTCTTTCTCCAATCCTGGGCTAGACCCGGAGCAGAGTCCTCACGCACTGGGCAGGCAGTCTACCACTGAGCTGTATTCCTGGCCCTTCATTTTTGAAATCCGCAATCTTTCCTACTTTTTAAAATGACTCTCACCTGAGGCTCAAATCTAGATATTTGATTTGTTGTGACCCTTTCTATTTATTCTTCCTACCTGTGTGTCTGTACTGCTCTTACACAATTGTTTTTACTTTCTGTGACTCGTGTGTTCACTATTGACTCTACCATAAGTGCCTCGTTGTCGTTTTTTTAGTGGTCATTTTCCAATAATGCTTTCAAAGCTATAAATTTCATTCTATTGCTTTGGCAGTATTCTGTAAGTTTTATTATGTTGAATTACCATTCAATTAAAAATAATGAGAATGTTTTCTTTGATTCCATGGGCTATTTAGAAATGAACTGCTTAATTTCCAAACATAGGGGATTTTCAGGCTTACTTTGTTATTTCAACATAAACCCTCATGATCAGACAGTGTGTCCTGAATGAGCTAAGTCCTTTAATCACTCCTTAGCTTGCATTGTGTGGTCACTTGGGTGGAAGAAGTTAAGCTTGGAAATCATGTGTCCCCTGAAGTTGTTGGGCCTAGGCATGTATGTATGCAGTGCCTTTTGATCTTAGAAGTCTTACGATTTTCCCTTTCTCTCTTTTTTTTGGGGGGGGGGGGGATGTAGCCCTGGCTGTTCTGGAACTCTCTCTGTAGCCCAGGCTGGCCTCAAACTCAGAGATCCACCTGCCTCTGCCTCCTGAGTGCTGGGATTAAAGGTTTATGCCACCACTGCCAGGCTGATTTTAAATCTTTTAAAAATCTTTTAAAAATCCTTTTAAAATCTGCTTTTCTGTCAGTTACTGTAAGAAATCTTTCCTTTTTTAGACATGTCAGTATTTGCTCACACTCACATTGTTATTATGTGTAGAGAGATATAGAGATTTTATAACTTTTTGGTGAATCATCATGAAGTGGTCTCTGTTTTTAGTGACAATACTTGCTAATTTGATTTCAATATTAGTACTCTGTGTGTTTGTGTGTGTATGTATGTGTGTATGTATGTATGTATGTATGTATGTATGACTGCTGGTGAAGGCCAGAGGAAGATACAGGGCGTCCTGCTCTGTCACTCTCTCCATCTATTTCCTGTCACACAGGGTGTCTTACTGAGCCCAGAGCCAGGCTGACAGCCAGCAAGCATGTGTGTGGGGATGCGTGTGGAGGCCAGCTGTCTCCGCCCCGGCAGTGCTGGGTTACAGGACACTCAGTCGCACACACCTACCTCTTGCCTTGGGTTCTGGGGATTTAAACTCAGGCCCGTGCTTCTCCCTGTGCTCTTACCTGCCGCACCACCGCCCCAGCAGTCATGTGACTCATTGTTTTCCAACCTTTCAGCATCTGTTTGTGCTTAGACTGAAGATATGTCTCCTACAAACGCTTTATAGTTGTTATTTTTGTCCCGAATCTGACAATGTTCTGTCTTCTTCTTTTGAGACATGGTCTTACTCTGTAGCCCAGGCCAGCGTTGAATCTCTCCTGTCCTTCTTCTCAAGGGAATGGCAGTTGTGCATCATTACCCCAGGTTTCCTGAGTCTGACCATCTTTATTTCTTATTTTAGGGTGGGAGTTATAATTTATTCAGTAATGAATTGGGAGTTGATCAACAGATCTTAACAAGGAGAATGAGAAATCAGAGTAATCTGGCAGGCTACAGTAGGCTGCTCATCAACAGTCTGACAGTATTTTAAAGGCAGAATATTTCTTATAATGACTAATATGTGTCATTTAATCTACTGTCTAAATTGTTTTCTGTATGTGTGCTTGTGTGTGTGCTTGTGTGTGTGTGTGTGCTTGTGCGTGTGCGTGCTTGTGTGTGCGTGTGTGTGTGTGTGTGTGTGTGTGTGTGTGTATGTGGAGGTTTGAAAACAGCTTGGCAGGATTTGGTCTCCTCCACAGTGTGGGTCCCAGAGATCAAACTCAGTCCTGTTGGCAGTCACCTTTACATACAGGGTCATCTTGCTGGCCCCTCATCTTGTTGTTTGAGTTAGATTCTCTCACTGGCACCTGGGACTCACTGATGAGCTAGAATGGCTGGCCAGCAAGCTCCAGGGGTCCTTTTCTCTTTGCCCTCCCAGTGCTAGAATTACAAGTGTGCTCTTTGGTTTTATGTGACTGTTGGGGCTTGAACTCAGGTCCTCACACTTACATGCAAGCATTCTATTGTTTTTCTTTCTTTTGTACCCCCTCTCTCCTCCCCTCCCCTCCCCTTCCTTCCCTTCCCCCCAACCCAAGGAATTGTCATTGTTTTATCTGTTCACATCTCATACTGGGGGAAAGGACTTTTCTGTGTGTGCCTGGTGCCCATGGAGACCAGAAGGCACTGGATCCCCTGGAACTAGAGTTACAAGTGGTTGTGAGCCACCTTGTGGGTGCTGGGAACTGAACCCTGGTCCTCTGCAGGAACAGCCAGGGGTCTTAACCGCTGAGCCATTTGTCATTATCCATTTCACTGTTCACTTTAGTTCTTTTTAGTGGTTGTGCATTCTTGTATTCTTGGCCTATTGCAAATGATGTGACACATGATCTTAGCCAAAGGACTGAGAAATCATTTATACAAAGTAGAATTCTTACAGAGTCATAGAGAATGAAGGAGCCTGAGGACACTTCAGTAACTGTACTCTTCCTCACAACTTATGTTATTGTTGGCTATTTTAACTTTCTATATTTTAAAATCCACAAAACTGTGAGTTTGAGGCCAGCCTGGTCTATAGAGTGAGTTCCAGGAAAGGCTCCAAAGCTACACAGAGACACCCTGTCTCTTCAGAGTGGTTGTGAGCCAACATGTGGGTGCTGGGAACCAAACTCAGGTCCTCTGCAAGAGCAGCAGGTCATCTTAACTGCTGAGCCATCTCCCCAGCCCTCAGCTTAGAGTGTTACTGTTGCTCCTTTGCAGGTGAGTGTGTTCTTCCCAACTTTCCCTAAAAGTTTCTCACCTTTGAATTTCAGCACTTTTACAATGACGTGCTTAGTAAACACTCCTTTTGTATATTCAGCTTAGCATTGGTGGTACTGAAGATTTGTGGCTTGCTACCTTTTGCAGGTTTTGGGGAAATGCCTGGCTGTTTATTGTTGGAATCTGCGTCTGCTCCACCCTCTCCTTCATCCTTGTGTGGCTCACCTTGCTCGGCCTCCTGGCTGTTACCCTCTTCACACTCAGCTGTATTTACTAGGGTCAGGCTGGTGATTGCTTCTGATTAAAATGTCCATAACTAATTCTCCAGTTGTATCTGCGTTCTGCCAGCATCTCAATTGAATTCTTTGTTTTAGTTACCATCTTATTCAGTTTTAGAATTTTCTTTTGGGTTTTATTGGAATAATTTTCTACTCTGTACTAGAATTCTCTACTTTGTCTTTTAATTAGTTACATACTTTAACATCCAAGACAATATTACTGGCCAACAAAAGTATACTCTGAGAGAATGGCAAGATGGCTCAGCAGCAAAGGTTCTTGCTACCAACCCTGATGGTTTGATCCCTGGGACCCAATGGTGGAAGGAGAGGGCTACCTCTTGAATGTTGTCCTCTGACCTCCACATATGTGCTTTGAAACACCTTCCCTGCCCAATAAAATAAAATAAATAAATAAAAAGACTTGAATGCCTGTGCTGGCTGGCATTCAGTCAGCTTGATGCAAGCTAGAGTTCTCTGAAAGGAAGCAGAGGGAGGTGATGCTGCTCGCTCTTTTACTCCGTTCAGAACTCAGCCCATGGGATGGTGCCGCTGCAGTCGGGGAGCGTCTTCCCTCAGTTGAATCTGTCAGGAAACACCTTCACAGACATGCTCAAAGGTGACTCAAAATCCAGTCAGGTTGACAGTCGCAGTGGAGCTCAGACTGGCCTGAAACTCACCGCATAGTTCAGATTGGCCGCCCACTCTTGGCAGTCAGTCCTCCTGCCTCAGCCTCCTGAGTACTGGGGTGTGCCCACTTCCTCTCCATGATGTTTTTACTTTCCTGCAGTGTGAGTTTTAGTCTCGTGGCCTTGGCCACTGGTTCTTTTCCTTTGCATTTCTGGTGCTGTGTGGAGACTGTTTTTCTGCAGATGTAAACCCACCCCCTGAGGTTCTCTTGTGGCTTATTTGTTAGACTTTCCACACCCTTCTTTCTCTAAATCCTCTGACCGTCTTTTCCTTATCATGTAGCGCATTCCTGTTTGTCCAGATGTCTTTGCTTTTTGATATACATGTGACACCCCCCACCCCACTCCTCATCCGCGGCATAGACTTTCCTTTGCACGGCTTCCTCCTGAGAGCTACAGTTAGGATGGAGGATGATCTGATGTTCCTGATGAGAGACTGTTGTTGTGTGTCTGCTTCCTGGCATTGGCCTCTGCACCTGCTTCCAGTTCCTCACTCTCTGGTCTTTTGATCCTCTGAAACAATGCATATGCAAAGCCCAGCTTTCTTAAACACTAGCCTGACACTTACAAGACATTTCCGGTAGTGGCATACAGGGAGGATGGCATTCTAGGCAGTGATCAGCTGAGACCAGGCTGAGCCTGGAAGCATAATACAATATAAACATACCCACAAATTGCGAATTTTTGTGTGTACCAATAATTTTGTATGCTTCTCTTAGGTAAGATGTACAATCAGGTTATTACATAGACTTTTCCCTCAGGCCTCCTCAGTTCTTCAGGACTTTCCTGTGGCTCTGGCAATTCAATATGGCCAACGGCTCACTAAGCATCCCACTTGGCTCGTCTGCCACGCCACAGTCTCAACACATTGAAAGGAGACTATGGTATCGTCCCCACAAAGCGCGTTATCTTTCTCTTGTCTCAGTTACTGTTCCAGTCTCTCAAGCTCAGGAACTGCATTCCTCCTTGACTTGGGCCTTCATCACTGTGCCTGCACATTTCTCAGTGTGTCTGGGAGGCCTGTGTCCAGCTTCTCCGTGGCTTATCTCTGTCTGGGTGGTTGCTCTCTCTCTCATCTAGGCTGTCTGCTGTTCCAGGACTGCCCAGCCGCAGCCTCCTCTCTGCTGCCTTCCTTCTTCCTCCTGCTGTGATCGCTAGTCCAGATGGCTGCCAGATCTGGGCTTCGTCTAAAGTCCTTCTTGCCTCAGTCACCCTTGGCTCCTGAGCTCTGACACCTCGTCACCTTGGGAGGACAGAGTCTAAATTGTTCAGTGTGACTCTCAGCCTTTCTCACATTCCAGCGTACAAACTGTCTTCTCAGCCTGTCTCTGTAAGCCTTCCCTGTCTTACTAGGGTTCTTCACCCTCCTTTGGACCTCATGGCCTCTCAGGGGAGAACAGCATCAAAGACCGTCTGGGGCTGTTGTGTCTAGCTCCGTGGCTCTGGACCAGATGCCGGGGGCTCTACTGGGTGCTGTGGCCAGAGCTCTCTCCATTGCCAACACACCTGTTTACCTGGCTCTTCCTGACTCGCTGCCTCATGGTGTGACTGGCTTGTGTAGTTTGGGCCTGCTGTTTTCACACGTGTGCCTTAATGTTTTCTTTTTGATGACTTAATTCATATTTGTGAGACTTACTCATCTTTGTCCTCAGAAAACTGCCTAAGGCATGTTGGACTTAGTTCTGATTAAATATGTCCATCCATTACTGTGCCATCCATACTGTGGAATATTACTCTTAATTTGTGTTTTAACTTTGAGAGTTTTTGTTTGTTTGTTTCCCATCCTATAATTTTTATCGCTTAAAAACATGAAGTGTAGATGCTGTAGTGTCTTGATAGGCTATGACCTAACTTTTGAATGAAAAATGATATGTTTAAAGAGAGGTTGGTGTGTGGCTATGACTTATATCACTATAGATAATGTAAACACATTAACAATTGAAATAGTCTTCCTTTGTTTCACCCTTACTAACATAATTTTAAAATTAAGTTTATTTTGTAATGGACACATTAAAAACACAATGATGTTTCCATACATGCATACTTTGTGTAGTTAGGTTAAATATATCTGTCTCAGCATTTGTCATATTCATAATCAATCTTTTCCAGCTTTGGGAATCCATGGTTCTAGCCATTCTGAAGTCACCCCATAGTGCAGGGGGCTTCATCATTGCTGGGAAGTCTGTTTTTATTATTTGTGCTTGTGTTTTGTCATCCGAGACCCAATTAGTTAATTGAGAGACTCACTTGAGAAAGTGCAAGAAGATGGTCTGGGAAGGCCAGGCACAAGCTAAGGTCACCCGCGTATATGCAATCAAGGTCCAGGGTCTGAGGACTTGAGCAGTAGTCGGATGCAAGCATAGACCCAGCCAGCCTCAGGCAAACAAGGGGCAGGTTCCTATCTGTCAAGTCAGATGCAGGGTATTAGCCAAGGCCACATCAGCGCCCTCCAGGCAGGCTGCCCCTGACAGCCCTGCTGTGGTGCCTCAAGGACAGCTGTGAAGACAGTGACAGAGATGGCCCTGGTCCCTTGGATTGCTTTGGTGAGCTTCGCTCTTGTTTTAGCATTAATAACTGCAGCACTCGAGCTAGAGTGGTCTCTAGAAGGCTTTCTGCAGCAACCACTGAAGGTTTCAGCCCTTAAGGGCACAGCTGTTCATTACAGCCCCCCTCAGCCTTCCTGGGGGAGCTGGCTGCACAGCTCCAGCCAACTCGCCTATCTTCCAGACACTCCCCATCTTCTTTAAAAGGTTTATTATTTTTACTTCATGTGTGTGAGTGTTTTGGTTGTATGTTGTATGTATGTGCGCCACATGCATGTCTGTCTGGTACTGTGGAGGCCAGAAAAAGGTGTTGGATCCCCAGAACTGGAGTTACAATGATTGTGAGCTGTCATGTGGTGCTGGGAACAGAAAGTTTCTCTTTCCAAGAGCAGCAAGTACTTTTAACCACTCCAGCACTTTATAGCATCTCCTCGTTGGTTAATTGGTCTAACCAAATAAGAGTCTGCCTTATATGCAGCGGGATGACCATTCCACATGCCGCAGTCCCACAGAGGCCTGGCACAGCTGGAAGCTGGCCTCTTTGTCTTTGCTTTTCTAATAGTGAGTTTTATAGACTATTCTTAGAAGTCAGTCTGTGAAAAGATTGAAAACCAAGTCATACATGCCCAGCATGTCATTTCTTCTTTTCTGAAATGCATATTGTTTTTTCTAAAATGTTCTATTATTTTGTGTGTAAGTATTTTGTCTGTTTGTATATATGGATACTACTTGTGGACCTGAAGCCTGAGGAAGTCATTGAGGGTATCAGATCCTCTGGGACTAGAGTTGCAGGTGGTTATGAGCCACTGTGTGGATACTTGGAACTGAACCCAGGTCCTCTGCAAGAGCAGCCAGTGCTCTTGACCGCTGAGCCGCCTCTCCAGCCCCAGTGTCATTTCTGAAAGATGACTACCATATTGGTCAGCAATCTTTCCTGGAGTCTTCTAAACCTTCATAAAACTTCATGAAACTTGTGGAGGAGTATTTGGATTGTGGTGACAATGCAATACCATACTAGAAACACAAAATTTAATGCTATTATCTCACTTTAAAGTAATAAACCCCTAAAAAGTCAACATCAGGCCAGGTGTGGTGGTGTACACCTTTAACCCTGGCACTTGGGAGGCAGAGGCAGGCGGATCTCAATGAGGCCAGCCTGGTCTATAAAGTGAGTTCCAGGATAGCTAGGACTATTACACACCCTGTCTTGTAAAACCAAAAAAAAAGTTAATATCAGTTATTTTGTTTTTGAAAAATATTTTTCAAAACCAAAAAGAGCTGCAGAGTAAAAACTTTTATTTTTTTTTTTTTTGGTAAGTCTCTTTAATGTCTTAACAAAGAGTTGGATTATTGTGTCTGCTTCTGTATCCGATTTGTTGTGAAGTTACTTGAAGGAAATCCTGCTTTATGTAGATGTTTGAGAAAAAGGAATACTGGGGGGTGGGGTGGGGAAACATGGTTTAGAGCACTTACTGCTCCTCCAGAGGACCTGGGTTTGATTCTGAGCATCCAGCTGATTGTTCACAACCATCTTAACTCTAGTTCCAAGAGATCCATGCCCTCTTCTGATCTCCCTGGGCACCAGGCACACACATGGGGCATATGCAGATTGCAGGCAAAACACTCATGTACATAGACTTAAATAAATCTACAAAGAATTTTTTTAAGGAATATTTACTCACTTTTCAGATAAGTTGGGAATATTCTTTTTGGCCTTGTACTAAAACTTAGCAAATGGTATTTTCTTCAAGAAAGTAACTTGGAATCTAAACTACATTAAGAAGCTTTTCTTAACTTGTGTTTGCATGAGAGAGTAAATGTGAAAAGACCGATGATATGGCCTTGGACTCTGATGAAGTCATGAGCCATGGTGTATGTATTTTTCAGATGGGGTAATTTACAGAATTGACCTCAGAACAGTGCCTTAAGTAAATGCTATGTTAAAACTCCTTGGGGTTTGTAGGAAGCTGTCCTGGTGAGATGACTTGATGTGGGGGGATGAGTTCCTGGAGGAACAAAGGTCTCTTGTTATGTGCCGTGTTGTTTCTGTTTTCTGTTTCTTAACTCTGTATTTGTTTTTATTCTAGACCTACTCTGGACTCTTCTGTGTAGTCATAAATCCTTACAAGAACCTTCCCATTTACTCTGAGAATATTATTGAAATGTATAGAGGGAAGAAACGTCACGAGATGCCACCACACATCTATGCCATATCTGAGTCTGCTTACAGATGCATGCTTCAAGGTAAACGGAAACACAAGAATAAGAAACACTTTGAATGTGTTAGATAATGGTTTTAATGTCTCAATCTGACCGATAAAAGGTTTTAATTTTCCTTTAAAAATTAAAGAAGTGGGCTAGGCATGGCAGTATTGAGAAGGCAGAGGCAGGTGCATTTCTGAGTTTGAAGCCAGTCTGGTCCTCATAGCAAGCTCCAGGCCAGCCAGGGCTACACTGTGAGACCTTGTCTCAATCAATCAATCAATGAAATGTTTATTGTTGAAAAGTTATTAACTTTTAAGATTAAAATAGATGAGGCTATTTACCACAGGAAGCTGCTTCATAGCAATGCTTCATGTGCTTTTTAATATTAAAAAGCATCAAGTTTTTAATATATGTTTGATCTCTACCACAAACTAGTACAAGTACTACTCCATTGTATTCAGCTTTAAAAATCAATAGGAAAGGCTGGGGAGGGTGTGGTACAGTAGTAGAACATTCGCTTGGCATAGGTGAAGCCTAGGGTTCAATCCATCCCCAGCACTGCTAAATAATATGAAATAAAACCCAGCTGGGCAGTGCAGGCCTATGATTCCAGATGCATAGGAAAAACCTAAATTCAAGACCTGCCTGGGTAATTTAGTGAGACACTGTTTCAGAATAAAACTATGGGCTGGAGGTGTAATTCAGGGGTAGTTAGCCTGCTTGCCTAGCATGTAGAGGACTCTGGGTTCAGTCTGTAGTACTGCTAAATAAATACATATAAAACCAACAAGAATAATAGGAAAGGTGGATACATCATTGAGTGAGGGAGAACTGTGAAATCTTACTTGTAGTTTAAATGCATATAAAGACAACAAAAGTCTTAAAAATGTGTTGACTGGTTGACATTAATGCTCCTGAATCAGAATGAATCTGATAGATTTGCTGGGTTCTTCATTTGAACCCTGACTTTGCACAGTGATTGGAGGAAGGGTTTTCTTTCCTGAAAGTCTGACCTATACAGTTCCTCATGAGACAAGAAGTGGAAGGGTGCCCCCTAACCAAGACCGTGAGCCCTTGTTTCTGCTGCGGTTCTTGTCTCTCTGCTGCTTGGATTACTATAGGAAAGGAAAGTTTCCAGAAGGCTGGGGATGGGCTCTCCTGTACATGATTCTGAATTCGTTGCAGTCTTCTGAGCATAATGTACATACCAGGAAGGAGTACAGACTGTTGTTAATAGAATGAGGTCAGTTTAAAAACAAGATGACTATTTGCTATGTTAGTTTTGACTTATTAGCAAAAAGAAACACTGAACAATTTCATCAGTTGAGACACATGTCCTACACCAGTCCATAGTCCTCTGTGTGATCCTTGCTGAATTGTACTAGAGCTGCTAATAAATGTATGCAGTTGCCTGGGCTTATCAGATGTGTTCCAGAGTGGGGTGTGTGTCCTTATCAACATTTCTATCAATTTATGTGAGGATGGAGGATGTGTGCCTTTAAAATTGGTGGGTGACATGAGACTCAGAGATAGTTAAGTACATCTGAGGAAAAGACACAGAACTTTTAAATCTTTTTCCTGGCTGAATGGAGAGCTGACTCTAATATACTATCATTACTATAATAGCTTACGAGAGTAAATGTTATGTCCTGTGAATGGTTACCAGTCTGCTTGACAAGAGAAAGATATGAGGAAGATGTGGTCTGCTAGCATGTGATATCATTGTCATTACTAATGCTAGAATGGACAGTTCATTGAAAATTGCTATGAACTAGACATAATAATGTGTATTATGAAAATTTATGATATTTATTCATATTTATCTCTGTTACATTGAGGCACAAAAAAATTAAATAATTTGACCAAGAACATGTAGGTTGTTGAAAAGTATGAGATAGGGTTAAAAACTGGGCAACATGACATTTTTCATGGTGTTTTTTTGTTTTGTTTTGTTTTGATTTTGAGCTAGGGTCTCTGTAGCCCAGGCTGATTCCAAACTCACGATCTTCCTGCTTTGTCCTCCAGAGTGCTAGGATTATGGGCTTGAGTTTCCACACATGGCTGTGGAATACATGGCTTGAAACATTCTAATCTACATTAAATGGATTCATTGCTCATATAAAAATTTTAAACTTGATACAGAAAACTACCTTTGTATTCCATTCTCTGAGGGAGGAACTTCTTGCTCCTGCTTATATACTACTGGCCACAAGAAGGAGGGACAGATAAAGCTCACACAGTCCATCCAGTTTAGGCCTTCAGTTACCATGTGAACAGAGGCTTGAGAGGGGCTATGTGGGTATTTTAGAGCATAGGGCTCCTCTCACCTTTGATGTTAGAGTGAATTCCCCATTTAACCTGTCTAGATCTTTTAAAATTCTGTTTCTTTCATCTGTAAAATATCATTCCAAGTTCATGTCATGTGTAATTATCTTGGGCACACATTTTGCATCTTCAAATTTACTGATAAAAATGTTGAAAGGTTTCTATTTTTTAAGAAACATAAGAGCTGGAGAGATGGCTTAGTGGTTAAGAGTGCTGACTGCTGTTCCAGAGACCCAGGTTGAATTCCAGCACCACAGGTGACGGACAGCTGGCTGTAGCTCCAATTGCAAGAGATCAGGCGCCCACTTCTGACCTCCATGGGTACTGCATACACACTGTGAGTGACAGCATACACGGAGGCAAAACACCTATACACATATAAAAAGCAGACAGATAGATAAATGAATGACTAAAGGAATAAATAAATTATTAAAACACCTTATTTTTTCCTTGGGTTTGGCGTCAAGGGATACCATGTCAGTAAAATGCAGAGTGTATCTGCACATACTGGTTGCTCAATAAATATTTGTTGAATGAATGGGCAGAAGCAAACTCTTGGGTGTGCCTTTTTGGTTTTTTTGTTTTGTTTTGTTTTTTTGGTTGTTTTTGGTTTTTGGTTTATTTGAGACAAGGTTTCTTTGTAGCTCTGGTTGCCTTGGAACTCATTCTGTAGACCAGATTGGCCTCTAACTCACAGAGATCCTCCTGCCTCTGCCTCCCTAGTGCTGGGATTAAAGACATTTGCCACACTGCCCAATTGGGCATGAATTTGACTGCAGAAAAATAATCACATGTTCAGTAGAAGCTGGGACAGCAATATTGACACAGTGAGAGAATAAAGCAGTCTGTCTGAAAACTAGATGTAAAAAAGGAGGGAGGGATGGAACCTGTGAGAGGTGGAGACATGGAGCCTTTTTTAGTCCTGCGTTAGAAACGATTGTTTGGGGAAACACACACACACACACACACACACACACACACACACACACACACACACACGAGCTAAAGAAAAGACCAATCTTCCAGGTAGGACATTGAACAGAGGTTACGTAGTTTGGCAGACAGCCCAGGGTCAGAGGATCTTCTTCATGGAAAGGAAGCTAAGTTAGTATCAGACCTCATTTATAGTACTGCGACTCAGAAACCAAAGGCTGTAGTATAGTGATCTCCCTGTGTACGTAGGGTGTCCCTTTTAGGTCACCCAAGCCTGGATTCTGCACAGGCTCACATTATCTGGCCCCTCTCCCTTTGTTCCTGACACCTTCCACTCCAGAAAGCTCCCTGTCAGGACCTCTTGATCTAGCTGCACAGAAAGGTGGCCTCAGTGGCCTCCTTCTTGTATACCATAACTATTTAAGAGCGTACTGCTTTTTTGAAGTCTTAGAATGAAACCCAAAATATCTTGTTCTACTTTGTTTCCTGTAGTATTCTCTGTGTCAGCACTCCCCACCTCACCCCTCTTCCCCCTCCCCAGTAGTCTAATGGAGCCCAGGCTGGCCTCACACTCTGGCCTGGGATGGCTTCCTGCTTTCCTTTTTATTTTGTCTCAGGTAACTCCCACTCTCTGATATGCCAGCCTCCCCAGATGTTCTCTTCAATGTCCATTGATTTCTCTTCCAGGATTTAATTGACTGCTGGCTTTCTCCTGAGTATGTCGTTTGAGTGCTCCCTGAAGGCTTCCCCACAGTTGAAACTCTGTGTCCCAGAAGATGGGAATTGTGTACTTAACTGCCCTTTATCTCTGCTAATTTTTTCCTTCTCTATCTACCCCTTGGGAAAGCTGTACCCTTCCTCCGGCCCTTGAAGCTATCTTCTCTGTTCCCCTGATTCTTCCATGGCGCTGACCACTGCCTGCCCCAAGGGCTTTCTTTCCCTCAAGCTTTGCTGTGAGTCTTTTAGGACCTACATAGTTTTTCATGAAATATCCACCCAAAGGCTTCATTTCATCTGTGCCACCAATTTCTGTGGTTATGTGGCAGGCTTTTACATCTTGTTGAATCACCTGGTTTTTTAATACTCATAAATTCTGTTGCAATGGACTTCCAGATTGTTGCTCCACTCAGGAAGACTAACTGTGCTTGCTTCCTGTGGATCCCTGCGTAGTGGTCGCTCAGAGTGACTTCATGTTCTCATTTCTGCAGTCTTCTCATACCCTAGCTCCTTTGTCCTTTTATTCTGTTGTACCTGTTTGTCAGAATTCTTATGCTGGATGAATGAGGCTATTTGTGCCTCTTGGCATTCTTCGTTGGGGTGCTGATGCTCCTGGAGTTATGGTCATACAAGTGATCAGATTGATCTTGCTGCAAATTCATGACTGAAATGACTCTACCCTTAGCACAGCTTGCCCTCTCTGCCTGGAGAGAGATGATTGACACTCTCTGTTAATGACTGGGTCCCTGTGTGCTTCAGACCTCTGGCTCCTATGTGTTCCTTGGCTTTCCATACAGCAACTTATTTCTCATTTGGAGAATTTAGAAGTCACCAGAGAACTGTCCCAGATTCCCCATCTAGATGGACACACCATGTGCTGTTGTGCCTGTTGCTGTCCAAGGCTGGTCCTGCCTGTCCCTTCATCTCTCTCCAGGAATCTCACAGTGCCAGTTGTCTTGAGAGTCACTCTGTCTGCTGCCTTGCTTTAGACAGCTTCCCGAGAGCACTAGACGTCTAATCATTTCCCCTTACTTAAAAAGTAAAAGAATTATGTATCATCTTTTCTCCTTCTTTTCACTGTCAGATTTTTGAAGCATTATCTGTGGTTAGGCAGGTTGCTGCGGTCCATGGTAGAAACTCGAAAATTCTCTGCCTTCTCAAGGAATGTGAGAACAAGGCTGTGTTTGAAAGCGTGAAGGAAGGAGTGAAGATGGCGTGCAGAAATGTGTGCCATGATCATCCAGAGAGACAGATAACGAGAAAATGGGAACCGAGATCCTAGAGGGAGATGCCACATGCTTCTCAGAATTTAGCGTTAAGTAGGGTTAAAGAGTATAAAAGATGGAACTGAACAGTTTAGCAAGCAGGGATTGAAAAAGAGCTCTCTGTCAATCAAGAAGCACGTTTGCAAACTTGGAACAAATTCTGAAGCAGGCCACCAATAAAAACCTCAGTCCTACAAGAAGAAGTGACGGGTCACATTCTCTGACCATGTTTAATGAGACCAATATTAATGCTTAAAAGATTTCCCAATGGTTTGGCTGTTGTGGGAGTGTGTGGAGTGAGTTCTTATTATTTCACTCTAGGCGTGTATTTGTATGGGCTTTGATGAGAGAGGACATCAGGAAGTGTATTGTTGATTCTTGACTGCAGCACAGCATCATAGAAAAGAAAACCGGAAGAGATGGGCTGGAGAGACAGCTCAGCGCTTGAGAGCACTGGCTGCTCTTCAGAGGACACAGGTTCAATTCCCAGCACCCACATGACGGCTCAGAATTGTCTGTAACTGTAACTAGAGTTCCAGGAGATCTGACACTCTCACACAGTCAGGTACAGACAAAACAACAAGGCACATAATTTTTTTTTAAAGGAAGAGTTGGGGCAAAAGTCACATTAAGAAATGCTAGTCAACAAAAATTTATAGCAGAGTTAGGCATTTTACATAGCAAGAAAGACAAAAGATACTTTATGACCATTTGTGGGCCTGTGAGCTATTCTGTGTTTCATTCACAGTAAAAAAGCTTTCCTCAAAAGCATAGCAGTAAAGTGGACTACACAAAGGGAAATGTATAAAAAGACTCTGCGTTTAACTAGGAGGTAAAACTGGCTGACTGTGAATATACCATAAACTAGAAGTTAGAAGGGTTCCCAAGAGATCCACCAGAATAAGGCTATAGCATCATTAACAGAAATCCAGTTGTCCCATAACAAGCTTAACCAGAGCAATGCCCTTGGGGGGTACTGAACGGCTTGGGAAATGAGAACAGTCCACCTTCATGTCTAAATCACAAGGCCTGAAGAGTTTTAGAGAGTCTTACATTAAAGGCCTTGCTACTCCTGTTCTCTGAGGGAGTTTAGACTGCTCGCTGCAGAATCATCTCTAGTAGGAATTCCCTTGCTTCTCTCATTGGTTGTATTTTTAAGTGATGGATGCCATGTTTGTTTTGAATGGAGGATAACCTCAGTCACTCCTGACAAATCCTAGACACCACCCATCATTGGGCTAATCAGTGGTGACTTAGAGGATGCTCTTCTGTGGCAGGTGCCATGTTGCCTAGTATGACAGGCACCTATACCCTTCCCTCCTATTAAGAGTGTGTGCACCTTAAGAAAATAATTGCTGCACTTCAGAAATAGCTCTTGGAACTTTAAATAACCCGAGAAATTGAATTCGAGTTTCCTACATCAGGAGAATTAGAGGCAAGACATTCAGGGAGTCAAAACCTATGACACCAAGTATTTCGGTCCCAACAATAGGAGACAGCCTAACAACAAATACACACCTATTCTAAGAAGAATATCTCAAAATGAGGATGGGCAGACACCTCAACCCTTAGCATACAAAAAGGAAGTACCTGTTACAAGTACAGTTCAAAGCAAAAATAAGGAAAAAAGAGGGGCAGGAGGGATGGCTCAGCGGTTAAGAGCACTGGCTGCTCTGCTCTTCCAGAGGTCCTGAGTTTGATTCCCAACAACCACATGTTGGCTTACAACCTTCTGTAATGGATCTGATGCCCTCTTCTGATGTGCAGGCGTTCATGCAGGCAAAGCACTTGTATACACCATAAAACACATAAATGTGTATGAAATACGAAAAAAGGAGGATTTTATAGCAGGCAATGACTCTTTATCAGTAGTATAGCCACCTCTGGCCTCTGAGATTTGGAAGTGCACAATAGGAGCGATCCCTTCAGCTTACAAAGCATGAGGTAGATGTAGGGGAGCCCTTCTAGTGACAGACACTGTTGGACTTTTATGTCATTGGAGAGACAAATAATGGTAAATATGATGAAGAAAGCTGAGAAGTGGGAAGAGTATAGAGAATGAAGGGATTGGTGGGGAGAAATTGACTTCAGAAGAATTATTTGATATTTTCAGCAATACCTCAGTATAGCCAAAGAGAGATGAGTGCTAGGATTGCACACTGTCATTTATAATTTCTGGATGTCACAATCATCTACAGGCCAGCCTTTTGAGTGTTGGCTTCCTGAGTTAGCATACTGCAGTTGAACTCATTCACCAGTAGTTCTCTTCTCTTTAGAGCTGAGAAGTAGTCCTCTGTGTGTGTGTCCCACAGTTTACTCATTCTCCCATGGAGGACATTTAGACGATATCCCAGTTTGGGCAGCTAAGTAAATTGCATGCGTGTGAAACACACATTTCACCTGGGTCAACTCTGGAGCTGGCATCGCTACATGCTAGTGTTGGTACAATCCTAAGAAGTTACCAAAATAGTTTGTGTTCCTTCCAGCAGTGGGTGAGTTCCAGGTTTTCCAAAGCTTATCAGCTTTGGATGTTGCTAGTTAAGTTATAGCCTCTCATAGGTCTGCTGTAGTTTCTAATTCTGTGTGTGTGTGTGTGTGTGTGTGTGTGTGTGTGTGTGTGTACACATGTGTGTGTGTGTGTGTGTGTGTGTGTGTGCGTGTGTGTAGTGTATATATAAAATTGTGAATGCATCTGTGAAAGTCAGAGGACAGCTTGTCTGAGTTGAGTTTGTGAGTCGAATCCATCCTTCTACTTTCTGGGTTCCAGGTTCGAACTCAGGTCATCAGGCTAGCACAGCAAGCCGTTTTACCCACTGAGCCATCTTACCAGCCCTATATTGACTTTTTAAAACTGATTTACTCTGGGTGGGTATTTTGTTTTGTTTTTGAAGATTCCTTGAGGTTTTGTACCAGATAGTCATCTCCCCTCAACTAGCAGCACTGTTCTCTTCTGAGCCTTTACCTTTTATTCCTTTTTGCTTTTCCATATTAAAAGGAAGTAGTGAGGACAGGTAGCCTTGCCTTCTTCGTGTCTTAGATGTATATCATTCACAAGATAATAGGAGCTGGAGGAGTTTAGGTCAAAACCCTTTACAGAATAAAATTCCTTTGTATTCTAGTTCATCCTCCCTCCCTCCCTCCCTCCCTTTCCTCCTTCCTTCCTTCCTTCCTTAAAATCATAATGAATTTTTTCCCAAATGCTTTTTCTATATTTATTCAATTACAAAGTAGTCTTCTTTTGTTCATTTGTTTTTCAAGACAGGGTTTCTTTGTGTAGCACTCTAGCTGTCCTGGATCTCACTCTGTAGACCAGGCTGGCCTCAAACTCACAGAGATAGCTCTGCCTGCCTCTGTCTTCCAAGTGCTGGGACTAAAGCTGTGCGCCACACCGCCCAGCTGTGGTTTTCCTTTTTAATCTCCTCACCCAGTGAATTAAATTAAGCAGAAGCAGCACTTCCCATTATTTGACCTGTTTTATTTATTGCTGGATGTTATTTTCTATCACTCTGTTAAGATTTTTTGTGTGTGTATTTATGAGATATATTTCTATTACATTTTTTCCTCCAAGTTTAGCAGCTGGCTAAAGTGAGCCTTGTCTCTTAGAGTAGGCCGGGGACTGTTTCTCCCTCTTTATTTCCTGAAGACTGTAGAAAGTCAGTGTTAGGCCAGTCTTCAGCACTTCACAAAATTCACTTTTCAATGGGAAGGATTTTAATTACACAGTCACTTTCTTGGATAGTTGTAATCGGGCCCTTTGGGTTACTGGGGTTTTTGTTTGGTTCTGTTTTTGAAGTAAGGTCCCTCAGCCTGTTTTCCACAGGGTTGTTACATTCTGTTCTTTTCCTTTCCTCTTTGGGGTTTTCCTTTGCTTTTTCCTAGGCTTTTATGGTGGGAGCAGAGATTGTGGATTTGAACAGTCCCACTGTTGAGTATGTGGTTTATGTCAATGATACTGAGTGCCTTCCTTCTCCTGTGGTTTTTGGAAGGCGCTTTGGAAAACACTGAGCTTGCTGCGCTAGCCTACATCTCCTCAGAAGGCTAGTTGGATTTTTGAACTAAAATATTTTCATCATAAATGTCACTGTCTGGATACATTGATAGGTTTTCAGATCACTGGGCACTGTCATAGTGCTTCTTCTGGCACTTAAGGGATGGACTAGTCAGTGAAATAGAACCCAGATGAGGGGACAGTATCATAGAGTTGGAAGGCTCTTGGAAGGTTCTCAGGCCCAGTCCCCCTTTCTACTTAATAGAGAAACGGGCTCAAAGTTAATACAAGGTCAAAGACAGTGAAGTAGATGAGTCTGGGTGGAAGCGAGTTCATTGTTACTGCGGCTGGAGGGGTGAGTGGCCGTCATGGGGAAGGCAGTGGTCTGGAGGCACACTGTTGTGGAAGTCGTCAGTTCCAGACAATGGTAGGGGGTGTGCAGTCCAGGGGGCAGCTTTTACGAATGCATTAGGAAGCTATTTAATTTGATGGGGGGGGGGGGGATGTGTGTATTTTGGTTTCTTTTTCTTTCCTTATACTTCCCCCTTTTTCTTTTCTCTTTTGTACTGGCTGTTGAATTCTTGAGCTTAGGGCCCTCAAACATGTTAGGCAAATACAGTTCCACTGAGCTACATCCCTAACCCAGTGTTTTTGTTTCTTTAATGTGGGGGAAAAAATACCCTTCTCAAGAAAAAATGTTTTAAAACTTAATATCATGGTGTTGTGTAGGAATTGCTCAGACCAGGAGAGTTCAGGGGTTCTGAAGGTTCATATGGTGGTGCACACCTTTAATCCCAGCAGAGAAGCAGAAACAGGCAGATCTCTGTGAGTTTGAGGCTAACCTGGTCTACACAGAGCGTTCCAGGGCAGCCACAGCTACGTAGAGAGACCTTGTCTCGAAACAAGACAGTAGATAGCAGCCTTGGTAAACCATGCTCCTGTTCTGTTGGTCTTACAAGTCTTCTTGAATTCTTTGTCATGAATTTCTTCACAGTTTTACATGACCCTTTCCTTCTTCTAGACTTTTAAAACATTAGAGACAGAGGTAGAAAAGAGACTCCCTGAAAGCGTGAATTCATAGGTGAAGAGGTGGCCAGAGCAGTGATCACTAGAGAGTTAGAGCAAGTCAGGCCTAGGACGAAGAGCGCAGGGCCACCATCTGGCCAGCACCAGCCTGGTGCCCAACACTAGATTTCTTCCAGTGGTCTTTTATTAAAAGCCCGATGGCCTGCCAAAGCTGGCAATGCCCAGAATTAAAGCCCCACATCTTGGAGCTCAAGCATTGCTTTCTAGTGGGGAGCCGATGGCAGTACTGTCTGTCTAGTCCAGTCTAGTCCAGTCTATACCTCCAGGAAGGAAAGAACCCGAGGAGGGTGTTGGAAAAGTTTCCTGTAGGGGTAGAAATGCATTGAGTAAGCAGAGCCTCACAGAGGAGGTACGTGAGTCTTTGTGGATCTGAGAAAGCATATGGGAGGAGAGGCCACATGGGGCCTCAGGGACAGGCTTTCAATCTCTAATGTGACTGTTGTGAGTGGCAGCCAAGGTGAAGGTTAGTGGTCGATAGATAATAGTAAGAATTAATTACTGGCCCAAGTGTGATGATACACATGTAGTTCTGGTACCCAGGAGGTGGCTACAAGAGAATCCCAAGTTCAGGGCCAGCTTAGTAGCTGCCTCTACAGTTAAAACAACAAATACTGAGTAATGGAAGTGAGGTACAGAGACTTGTTCACGAGTACAGGAATGCAGGATAGAAGAGATCATTTTAAAAATTCTATAGCGTGGTAGGGTGACCATGGTTGACAATTAATGGTTGTAGTTAGAGTTTTCCTTCCTGGCCCAGTCAGGACAAATCTCTCTTACCCGCCAGTCCCACAGTCACTCAGACCCAACCAAGGAAGCACACAGAAACTTACATTGTTTAGAAAGTGTATGGCCGTGGCAGGCTTCTTGTTATCTGCTTCTTCTATCTTAAATTAACCCATTTCTGTTAGTCTATACTTTGCCACATGGCTTGTGGCTTACCAGTGTCTTTACATGTTGTTTTTCATGGCGGTGGCTGGCAGTGTCTCTCCCCAGCCTTCTATTCCCAGAATTCTTTTCTCTCTTGTCCCGCCTATACTTCCTGCCTGGCCACTGGCCAATCAGAACTTTATTTATACAGAGCGATATCCACAGCAAATGGTAGATTACAGAATAGCTAATAGACAAGATTTTGAATGTTTTCAATATAAAGCAATGGTAGCTGTCTGAGTTGATGGATATACCAGTCACCCCAATCATATCATGATATGTTATATACATACATTGAAATGTCACATTGTATCTCATATATATGTACAATTGTAAGAATTTAAAAAAAAAAAAAAACTATTTAAAAAGATGGTCCTGAGCCAGGTGGGTGAGTGGCACACATCGTTAATCCCAGAACTTGAGAGACAGAGGCAGGTAGATACCTGTGAATTCAAGGCCAGCCTGGTTGACACAGGAGCCAGGGATACATTGAGAGAATCTGGGGAAAATAAATAAAATAAATAAAAAACTTGAGGGGGGTCAGAACAGTAACATGTTCTTTCTGTAACTCAGTTTAAATATAGACTATATGAACAGATTTGTTTAATTTATTGGGTACCTGGTGGCATCTACCAGAGGAACAGGACCTGTGTGACCCACAGTGTCCCTTAAAGCAGTGCAAACTTGTTCAGTTCTGTTAAGGACACAATGGATGGGATGTGGTTCAGTTATTGAGTGCTTATTTGAATGCTTAAATCATTAAATCACTTTGAAATATTAAAAACTGAATAATTGTTAAACCATATTAGGATGTTAGTGTACATTCTTTTGTTATATTTGGAATCTGTTAGCTTCTTATCACCATTACAAGTACCCAAGAAAAATGATGTAAGGGAGAAATGATTTATTTTAGCTCACATTTCAGAGGATCTGTTTGTGGTTGGCCGGTTCTGCTTTCTGCTGTGGGCCAGAGGTGAGGCCGCACCATGGCGGGGAGCATATAGAGCAAAGCAGGGAGAGGTGTTTCCAGGGAATACATCCAGGCACCCACTTTCCCCACCTAGATCCCACTTCCTAATAATACTATCATATTATGAGTCTATCAAGGAATTAATCCATTGACAAGAGTAGAATTAATCCATTGACAAGAGTAGAACCCAGAGAACCCAGTCATGTTCCCAAGGCCCATCAGCTGGCAACTGAAACCCGACACATGAGAACCTTCAGGGAACTTTCCAGATTCAAGTTGTAACAGGTACAGCTGTATATGGTGGCATATGCCTATAATCCCAGCACTTAGAAGATAGGGACCAGAGGGTCATCCTTCATCACATAGTAAGTTCAAGGCCAGCCAGGACTATATGAGACCATGTCTCAGAACACCAAAAACCAGGCATAACTCGACTTGAGACTATGGTTAAGCCTTATATAAACTGTTCTCACTAGCAGTAGATATTCATGACATCATCCAGAAAGCAGTGTTTTCCTGTCTGAGTCCTTGTTACCCCAAAGAATGTGACCCAGCACTGGGAGGCAAGTTATCTTGATTAAGTTTAGAACTTTGTGTGATGAAGCTGTGGCAGAGTCAGCTTTGACCTGAAAGGACAATTACTACTATTTTATAGTCTGTTATTGCAACTCTATTATATAAAACATTATCAAATCAGGCAAATGGTCACTTCTTTGTTTTATTCTGTTTTATAGATCGTGAGGACCAGTCAATTCTTTGCACGTAAGTAAATCTTGACTATTCAGAATTGATTCTGATTCTTTTAGAAAGTTAAGAATTGCCTTTTTGTTTTGGGGGAGGGAGTTGAGCAAGCGTGTGATTTAAATGTTGCAGTTATCCTCAGGCTAAGAGTGTGCAGGATGCTCACATCTGCTGCTATTGCTCGGCTGTCAGACAAGACTTTTCACATTTCAAGAGTTAAATCTGTGCAATTTACTTCTTTAGTTTGTATGTCTAAGTATAGGCTGGCTGGAAAGTTCAGCAGTATATCATTTTTACTCACTATTTATCAATCATCTTGTGCCTGCATACTGTGTGCCACTGGATAGAACAGTATTCAGGCAGGACTTGATTCACTGTGCACATTGGAAAGATGGCGTTGCCTGCAGCATGGACCTTGGGCTGGAGGAGATATGTTAGGCGGCTGTGGTGACAGTGGCAAGGAGATGGTCATGGACCTTCAAAGAAGCAGTTGAGCTTAAGTGCTGTTCAGTTTAGGAGCCAAGTTACTGGGACTTGGTTTATGTGCTCAAAAAAATAAGTAGATTTCTCGATGGAATTAAGCTGTTTCCCTATATGAGACTTCTTTGGTTTGTATGTCTAAGTATAGGCTGGCTGGGAGCACGCTCGAGTGGGAGATACCAAGCTTGGTTTAGGCCACATTGCTGGTGGGTGTCTGTGCACATCCACTAGTGTGGAGATGCACTCAGGAGAGAGACCTGCAGTGTGGATGGTGGAAGCTGTGTGCTGTCTGTGGATGCCTCAGGACAACCAGCGCTCAGGAGATAAACCAGAGGAGGAAGAGCTACAGTCCAGAATGACCCAAAGGATGTGGCATTGCCAGGGGACAGGGGCCTTTCCAGAAAGGGGGAGTGCTAGCGGGTCTGATGCTTCCTGATACTAAGGGAGCCAAACAGAAACCATAGAACATGGAGGATGTTAAAACGACCTGAGTGATGGGGTGGGGAGGGCCTGGAAGTCAGACTGGAGCTGAGAGAAAAAGAAATTAGGGAAAACAGACAGAAAACCAAGACGCACTGTTTCTCACATCTAGAATGTGAACGGAACAATAGCTGACTGATAGGGAGAGGTCAGCAGAGAGTTCTTACCTCATTGTGCTTCTAATGTGGCCATGATGAGATGCAGCAGGAGGAGAGAGTGTGGTCAAGAGCAGCAGGGGGAAGGAGATTTTGGTAGGCTGGAAGGTACCACAGCTCTCTACAGCAATGTCCACAGTCCCAAAGAAGGTCCCCGAGAACTGGGGATTGAGAACACTCTCCTAATGTCGCCTTATTTATTTATTTATTTTTGGTTTCTCAAGACAGGGTTTCTCAGTGTAGACTTGGCTCTCCTAGAACTTGCTCTGTAGACCAGGCTGTCCTCAAACTCAGAGATCTGCCTGCCTCTGCCTTTTTGGGGGGTAGGGTGGGGAGGAAGAAATAGAAAGCTCCATATGTAGTATGTGGCGGGAAGAGAGGTGTGAGAGAAGAAAAGGGAGAGTCTGCTTTGCTGTGTGAATTTTCTTCTAGCATCATTTAGCGTCAAGGAGTTACATACAGAGCTCTCCATTGAAGCCTCGTGGCTCAGCAGCATGGTCAGTCCTGTGAGAGGACTTGGCAGTTGCTTGCTACCTGACCACCTGAGTTTGATCCCTGGAACTCACATAAAGGAAGGAAGATGGAGGAAGAGAAGCAGCTGCACAAACTGCCCTTGTCTTCCACACATGATCCTTGGAATACACACCCACACACTTAACACACACAAATAATAAATAAAATAAAAGTAGTAATTAAAAAAACAAAACCTCAGCATGGTTGCATGGTCCTGCAGGCTTCCCAGCAACTGTGTTGGAGGACTCGCTTATTGTCCTACTGTATAGGCCAGGCTTGGCCATCTCACTCTGCCTCTGTAGCCAGCTATGGGTAGCTGGCCAACTGTTGGACAGGGTGCCATGGCTTCTCTCGTGTCCTCTCATGCTGGCTCTAATGGGACAGCTGTATTCCAGAAGCAACAAGAGGTACATGCTCTTATCTCTACTGTGTCCCTCTACCAAGCCAAACACAACCATGGCCCGAGTCCACCTGGGAACCACTACAATGTAAAGTATGGAACAATGAGCCATTGCTGCGGTCCACCCTCCTAGGGTGCTGGCATAAAACCACATCTAGCCAACAAAAGGTGGCACACTCAGTACCCTCTTACATGGTGTTCTTTGGAATTGGGGTGACCTTGCTTTTTTTCCTGTTACTGGGAGTTGAACTAAAGGGCCTTGTGATAATGGTCAAGCATTCTCCCCCTGAGATATAGCCCAGCTTGCGCTCTCTCTCTCTCGCTCTCTCTCTCTCTCTCTCTCTCTCTTGAGACAAGTTCTCACTAAGTTTCCCAGGCTGGACTTGAACTTATTTTGTAATTCAGGCTGGCCTTGAACCTGCAGTCCTCCTGCCTCAGCCTACCTAGTAGTTGAGATTACAGGCTATGCCACCAGGCTCAACTGCATGGAAATCTTTGAAAATATCTGAAAACAACATACCCTTTAGAATGAAAGGCTGGTGGCTTCTGATCTTTGGTTGTCTAAATGACCATCACAGGCATTAGCACTTCCATTTAGAGGGTGGCATCCTGTAGAGTGGGTTTGTGCTCATAAGCTAGGGTCCTGGCAGCTGGGTTGTCTCTGCTTGGCTTAAGAACAACGTTTGCTTTGTTTTCCATTCTTTTTTCATTTTAAAGTTGATTAAAAATTCATTATAAAGAACTTGGAAAAAATTTCACACGGCAAAACTAACCAAACCCGAAGTCCGTGCCTCTCAATGAGCTTTTACCCAGTTAGAACAGCCAATCTCAAGTGTGGAGGTTCACATCGCATGTCACAGTTTCTCTGTCAGATATATGTGTGTGCACTTACCCAAACATGAGAAAAATGGGACAGAGTTCAGACTAGAGAAACAATTAGCTCTATATTCTCTTTCATGATTCAGGTGATAAGAAATGACCCATTCATTCTATTTCCAATGGTTGTTTTCTCCCAGCACTTCGTCATTAATATTCGCAGACCTGAGGCACAGTTGAAAGAGGTATCGTGGACACCCATGCACACACCACGCAGACTCAATCGTAATAGTTTACTGTAGTTGCTTTATCGTATCTGTCTGTTCATCCCTCCACCTGTCAGTCCATCTTTCTGTTTATGTTGGAGGGAGAGTGGTCTGGGGCTTGCATATTTACTGGAAGGGCCAGGAAAATAAGAAAAAGGAGAAGCTTTGTTTACACATAAAATAATTGTCAAGGATGATAGATTGGTTTTTGTCAACTTGACACAAACCTAGACATATCTGGGAAGAGAGAGCCTTTTTAAAAAATGTATCATATCACTACCATTTATTTGTTTATTTGTCATGTGTGAGAGTGTGCACATGCAGTAGAGTATATGTGTAAGTCAGAGGGTGACTTGTGGCAACTGGTTCTCTCTATCTACCTGTGGGTCCCAGGCACTGAAACTCAGGTCCTTAGGCTTGGCATCTAGTACCTAGTAAGCCATTTCTCCTGCCCAGGAAGACAGAGTCTTAATTAAGAAAATACCTCTATAAGATTGGCCTGTAGGCAAGTCTGTGGGGTATTGTATTAATTAATGATTGATGTGGGAGAAGCTAGCTCACTGTGGGTGGTGTCTCCTGGGCTAAATAAGAAAGCAGGCTGAGCCGGGCTGTGGTGGTGCAAGCCTATAATCCCAGCACCCAGGAGACAGAGGGAAGCGGATCTCTGTGAGTTTAAGACCATCCTGGTAGACAAAGCGAGTTCCAGGACAGGCTCCAAAGCTACACAGAGAAACCCTGTCTCAAAAACAAAAACAAAAACAAAAACAAAAACGGGGCTGGAGAGATGGCTCAGCGGTTAAGAGCACTGGCTGTTCTTCCAGAGGTCCTGAGTTCAGCTCCCAGCACCCACATGGTGGCTCACAACCATCTGTAATGAGATCTGGTGCCTTCTTCTGGCCTGCAGGCATACATGCAAGCAGAACACTGTATACATAATAAATAAATAAATCTTTAAAAACAAACAAACAAAAAAAGCCCGAAAACAAGGAAAAAGAAAGCAGGCTGAGCAAGCCATGAAGAGCAAGTGAGTAAGCACTATTCCTTTGTGGACCCTACTTTAGTTCCTGCCTTCAGGTCCCTGCCCTTGCCTGAGCTCCTTCCTAGACTTCCCTCTGTGATGGAGTGTTCCCTAGAAGTTTAAGATGAAATAAGCCCTCTTCTCCCCAAGTTGCATTTGTCAGTGTGTTAGCACAGCAATAGGAACCTAATTCAGGTGCATTACCTGCAGGAGCTGTCTGAAAGGTCGAACCCTTTGTTTGTTTATGCCTGTATGTCTGCAAGAGGGTGTTAGATCTCCTGGAGCTGGAGTTACAGACAACTGTGAGCTGCCGTGTGGGTGCAGGGAATTGAACCCGGGTCCTCTGGAAGAACAAGCAATGCTCTTAACCGCTGAGTCATCTCTCCAGCTCTCTGAAAGATCTTAACTGTAATGGTGTGGAGGAGGTCAGGGCTTCAGTTGGGCAGCCTGGAGGATTACCACAGCTTTTCCCGAGGGCAACTGCGCATGTCCAGAGGCTCCTCTAAGTTTAGGCAGTGTTTATTTGGTGGCTACCAGATGTTTAGATATGTAGGTTAAAGTAGTTTTCTCTTGTTTAGTAAGCCACAATTCCCTTTACTTAGTGCTTTTTCAAGTCCAGTTGTTAACAGATCAGTACATTTCTCCCTAAATGTTTTGGTATATAGACAGTATTATTTAAAGTCCAGTGTTTTCATCCTTTCTTTTGGAGCAAAATCCATATAATGGGGTTCTCACATCCTAAGTGTAGTTTTTGCTGAGTCATTTGTAGAAGCTAAACCTCAGTCAGGACCCAGAAGACAGTCCTGTCACCCCACAAGGTACTTAGCTGTCCCAGCTGTAATGATACGGCGCAGCACTGGGAGGCTGGGCAGGTTTTGGAGTCAGGGTGCCCCAAGGCGGGTGAGACATGCCATGCGGGTATGGAAAAAGGTGGAAAGTTATTCACATGGCAGACACAAGTCCACATCCATGTGGCAAGTTTATTTTGGAGTTTGGGGAGAGGTGAGAGAAATGGAGGGAAGGAGAAAAGAAAGAGAAACGAGAGAGAGAGAGGTGGGTGCTACCTCTGGCGGGGCCGGGGGTGGGGAATTTATTCCTCTCCAGGGGACTTGAAAAGTAAGATGATATCAGGATGCCGGGTGGGTCTCCAAGGGGCGGGTCAGAATACTAACACCAGTAAATGTGCGTCTTGGTGTTTTCATCCTTGCCTTTTGATTGTTTTTGTTCTTAGACACCACAATTGTGTTTTTTTATAGCTTTCATATTTATATTCTAAGATAACATTGTGGACCAAAAATATGAAAATGTGAAACATTGTATCCCACATTTAATAAATATTCTATGTTCCTTGGTGCTTTTGAGAATCCAAGTAAAGTATTCCAAGAGTGTGTTCACACCTGCCTTTCGTTGGTCCATAACCAAGCTAAAGTTTTCTGTATGCAAATTACTAGTTATTTTGTGTTCGTTGTTTATTAACTGTTCTAGACTACCTACCTGTTTACACAGATCACAAGTAGAAGCAATGGGTTTGTTTATATAAGGAAGAATGTGGATAGAGCTCAAGAGAGAGCGGCAAGAGCACTGGCCACTCTTCCGGACTCGGGTTAGATTTCCAGCATCCACGTGGTGGCTGTTTGCAGCCCTGGGTTCCGAGGGCCCGCATGCATGTGGTGCACAGGCATACATATAAAATAAGAACAAATACATAGAAAAAGTATGTACACAGTTTGATGGTTTATCTTTAAGCTTTACTTTTGTAGTCCTTCAGTTTCTAATTTGCATTTCCTACAAAGGCTGAACTTCCAGTTTATTCCCTGAACCTCTTCTGCCCACGTTCCAAGGGTGAGCTCTGAAGACTGACCTGGTAGTGTGAGCCTGCAGACCCACTGCTGGTCATTGTGAGGGCACACCAGATATTGTTGAAGAGAGTCATGCCTTTCATGTTCAGACTCCACTGCTGAACTGGAAGAGAAAGTGAAACCCTCCTCTTGGCTCTCCATGGCAGTAGCATTAAGGTTGATAAAGCAGTTACCCTTAGTCCCTTCTTTAGAGAACACTGAAACTTTATTACTCTGATTTTGGTCAAGCTGGTCGCCCCAAATTTCTTTTCCTTTTAAATATATTTTAGTATAGTGTAATGATTGTCTCCAGTCAAGATGTGACATTTATGGTTTTGTGTTGGTTTTTGAAAAGTGGTTATCTACCATATATAAATGTCCAGAGTTGAGTCCTGTATTGAAGGCAGTTGGGTGTTGCTAAGAGTAGCATTCCTTAAAAGTTTCAAAATAAACAAATGGATAGAATTGATTAATCATGAACTAAGGATGTAGCTCACTTGGTAGAGTGCTTGCCCAGCACGTACAGTGCTCTAGTTTTGATACCCAGCATCATATAAACCAGACGTGGTGGGGCACACCTGTAATCTGGGCTACCTAATGAGTTTCAAGATAGCCTAGGCCAGCTAAGATGACAGTATAGCGTTGCTGAAAGGCCATCTTATCATCAGATGGACATCTGATGATCTTATCCCAGTCTGTGATCACCATCACATAGCCATCTGGATCCCAGTTTGCTTTTCTGGGGACTCTATTTTAGATGTCCTCAAGCCATACAACTTGGGAAATTTTCATATTGCTCTTTAAATTGTAACTAAGTTATAAGAGTGGGATTGGGGTGGGAAGCACATGAAGCCACTGGTAGAGAGAAATTTAAGAAGCTCTAGGTAGAAATATGTGTTTGTTAAACTTTTTTGAAGTTGGGGGGGAAATAGTGGGTCGTGGTGGCATACACTTTTAATCCCAGCACTCTAGAATCAGAGGCAGATGATCTCTGAGTTCAAGGACAACTAGGGCTACATAGAGAGACCCTGTCTCAAAAAAAAGATGGGGGGAAATGTTCTAGGCAAAGAAAAGAAGCTAACATCTTTACCTGTTGTCCCCAACACTTGTCACTTTAGGACCCATAAAGTGTTCTGTGGAGCCAGTGTTAGTGTGGTGGAAGGGGCCTTGAACACACCCAGTCTCCATTATAGTCTCCTGCTAGGAAGCCGCCTTCTAAAGGACTGGTGTTTGTGTCTTTGACAGTTTTCTTTGGTAACTCACTTTTAAAGATTTTATAAAATGTAAGTTGTTTCAGTTTAATAGTGGTTTACATTTCGAAGAAAAGGGAAGGATATTGTTTAGAGAAATAGAAAATATGGCTTGAAAATCACCCGAAACTAGAAAACTGTGGACATCTAGCACAGATAGTTACTTTTAGACTAAAGTTTGAAAGTGTAGAAAACTTGTTTGCCTATATTGTGTGTACAGTAAATGTTGGTTGAGCACATAAATTAAAAATATAATGTTAATTTTGAAATTATGGGAAAACATTTATTAATATATTATACCCACACTTAATATAGAAAAGAGGACACTGTAGCCAGGGTTTTAAGGTAAAAGGTCCTGACTCCTACAGTCCCAACTAATTGGGTTGGCCTACCCATCTGAAAGTACCCATCAGAAAGATGAATACGGTGAAGCCCAGAGGGAAGAGATGGAGCCAGCGTGGTACAGTGTGAAGAGGAAAGGGGTCCATTGACGTCCCTCCCCAGTCCATTTCCAGACCAGAGATTTCGGTTTGAATAGAGGAAGAACTGAGCCTGCTCAGAGGCAAGCAGTGAAGCAGGTGTGTTCAGTGTGGTCCGTTTGACAGCCATCTTAGTTCTGGATCTGCAAGGTGATTTGAAGAAACCCTAATGCTTCCTAATGAAGGGAGCAGTCTGGTTCCTTGGAGAACTCCAGCTTGGGGGTGAACTCATGAAGTAATAAGTCTGCAAAGCTCTGACAGGCCTGGAAACCAAGGTGAATGCAGGTTTTTCTGGAGACTTGGGGCATCTTTTAGAGGACCTGAGACAGGCATTTGTAAAAGCTGACAGGGAGAAACCTCAGTTGCCTTTCTCTTGGCACCTTCAGCCTTAAAGGGGGTGAGATGATACAGGAATCACCAACTTTTAGACAGCCATGCCTTGCCTGGTTACCTGGCCCAGTCAAGCAGGTGACTGATCAAAAGTAAAGGAGACAGACAAAGATGCCAGGCTTCTGTCCTGCTTTTAGTCACCTTGCAGGGCAAAGTGAGGAGCCTGTGCTCCTCAGAAAGAGCTGTGTCCAGGAGATGGTCATTGTAGGAGGTAGGTGATGATCTCCAAATTGAGATTATTTAAGGCAAGGCTATCCGGCCAGGGATGCTTTTGATGTGACACACATCCAGAGAATAAGAACAAGGAAAGAGCTTTCTTATTGGCAGAATTGGGGTCCAGAGGGATACAAAGAAGGACCCCAGAGTAGCTGTGTGTTAGTGATCTGCTTTTATTTTTATTTTGTGTTAGGTTTTTGTTTCCGATTGTACATCCCTCTGAGGATCTAACAAAGGCTTGAGCGCTCTCTAGAAAATGTGAAAATAGGTTAAAAACTCCTGTGTCCAGTGCACTTCAACAGACGTGGACCTTAACCAAGCTTCTTTTTTGGCCTTAGATTAACTTTGTATTCTGACTCACACTCACACATGCAGAAAAGGGGTGCATGGTGCCAGATGACCTCCCTTCCCTTACTATGGGCCACCGGGGAACACAGCAACACATGACACCATTTCAAGGCTGAAGCTGCCTTGCACACCAGTTTCTTGGTGGAAATGAAGCCTGTCTCTTTGCTGCCTCCTGTCTGAGGTCTTGGGCTAGTGCACGCCCATTCTTCCGGGGTCTTTCTGACCTCTGCAGAAGTCTGCTGGACATCCTGCTTGGTTCTTTCTTTTACTTTTCCCCAGTACTTTTACATTCTGCTTATTTTATGTGTATGGGTATGGGTATGCCTGAATGTGTGCCTATGACCACTTGTGTGCCTAGTGCCCATGGAGACCTGAAGATGGCATCATACCCCATGGAACTGGAGTTACAAACATCATGTGGGTGCTGGGAATTGAACCCCTGTCCTAGAAGAGCAGCCAGTGGTCTTACCCATGAGCCATCTCTCCAGCCTTCCTTCTGCTTTCATTTAGGATGTTTTTATTTCTTCAGCTTCTGTCTGTTGAGATGCATCATTTCCCATTGTGTTTCATTTTGTTGTTTTTCCCAAAATTGTGTTCTAATTTCTCTGTGATTGCCCATGTTAACATAAATCTCTTTGTTGTTACTTCCTGTTGAGATCTTCATTGTCATCCTAATCATCATCACGATTCACACCACTGCCAGGCACAGTTCTGAATGCTTACATGTTAATTCAGTTCTCGAAATAACTTTTTCTCATTTTAATCTCTACACTAAGTCTCAGAGGAGCAAGTACCTTATCTAGAACACGGGAGGTAGGAATAGTGTTTCTGGTCTTTCTCTTACTATTTAACAACAGAGATAAACCCATTTATAAAGGGGAAAGGCTTAACTGGGCTCATGGTATCAGCCCCTGCTTCATTGGCTCCATTGTCTGGAGCCTGTTGACAATGCAGAGCATTAAGGTAGGGAACATGCACTGCACCAGAGCTATAAGGAAGCAGGTCCTGGATTCCAACATCCCTTTCAAGGATGTGACTTAATTTCAAAGATGTGACCTCAATGATTTAATTCCCTTTCCACTAAGTCTCATCTATAAGGGCCAGTGGTGCCATGACTCAGAAACCAAGTCTTCAACACGTGGGCCTTCAAGGGACACTCAATATCCAAACTGGTAAAGGGAAGATTGAAATCTAGGCAGGTCATATTTATTCCATAGTTCACAGTCTTAACCACTTCATCATTACTATAAATTCGTAAAGCCACTTAGTGTAGGATTTCAAGCTACCTCGTGTTTAATCAGTCAACATCTGAGTGGGCGTTACAGGTAGTGTTGCCCATTACAATGTTGCTTTAGTTACTGCTCGTTTTTCTTCTAGAACTTTATATGTACGAGCCATTGTTCCTATATTATGATGGAGAATCAAGGAGTCATAGTCTGAAACTTATCAAAGGTCTGAAGGAAAATACAGATAGATTTAATGGTACAAATTACATAAAATGATAATTTAAAGGTTGTAATATTCTTAAATGTTTTCTAAAGTGGGCAGAAACCTTTTTGAAAGTTTGGTAGTTTGAGTACCTAAGACTCAGAAACTCCTAGGAGGAGATGTAGAGGTGGTTATTGTATTGGTCAGGGTTCTCTAGAGAAACAGAATTGGTGTGTGTGTGTGTGTGTGTGTGTGTGTGTGTGTGTGTAGGATTTATTAGAGTGCCTTACAGGCTGTGATCCAGCTAGTCCAACAATGGGTGTCTCCTGATGGAAAGGCCAGGAATCCAGTAGTCGTTTACTGCAGTAGGCTGGATGTCTCAGCTGGTCTTCAGTATATGCTGGAATCCTGAAGAAGTAGGTTCTAACACCAAGAAGGGACTCCTCAGCAGCAGGCTAGATGAACTTGCCAGCCAGAGTGAGGGCAGGCGGACAAAAGACCAAAAGCTTCCTTCCATGTCCTTTTTTTAGGTGGGCTGCCACGAGAAGGTGTAGCTAGATTTGGGGTGTGTCTGCTGATTGCAGATGATCCAGATTTAGCGTTGGTCTCCCACCTCAGATGATCCGGTCAAGAAAATCCCCCACAAGTGTGCTCTCAAGCTGCTTGGGTTTTAGTTGATTCCAGATGTATGTGAATTAAGTTGACAACCAAGATCAGCCTCACAGGCATCAGTATGTGGTGTGACTATAAGTTGTCAAGGGGTTTGTGTCTGGGATCATCAGATTTTGGAACTGGGAGGAAGCAAATCCATTGCCTCCACTTGTCAGAGTTGGGATACGAAAGCTCAGCGATATTTTCCTACGCCAGTCCCTACAGCTGGTCACTAAGATCCCTTTGCTCAGCTCTCCTGTGGTAGAGACTGAGGTTGACCAGCTGCAGAGAGCTGTGGAGACAATGCAACCAGGAAGCCTGCTGGAAACTTGAGGCGTCGGCTGTTCCAATACTACTGTTCAAATATAATTCAAAGGAGAGGAGCCAGCATTTGCTGGGAGAGTTAGTGGCAAGCTAAAGCATTTAGTGCACTTGTGCAGGTGAACCGAGTTTAAAATTTTACTTAGAGATGAAATGTCTTCGTATAATTCAAGTCATTTATATATAATCTTGTGTATGTAATATATAAAGGTATTTTTATATAATTTTTTATATAATCATATATTAAAAGAGTAAGCCATTGCTCATTTTGTGGAGACCTGAACTATTCTGAGCAGAGAGGTAAGAAATTGGGTGTGCCTAAGTACCCAGAGGGCTATCAGTACTTCAAGCTTAGTCCAGAATATGAAGTATCATACTGTCATACATCACAAGGTTATGTGGGTTCAGACACAGATCAACCCGTGAGGTCATGCAGTGAGAAGCCCCGTGTGTGAGGCCACTACCTGTGGAAAGGCTCTCTCAAGGTGTGTGCTGGGGGCAACATTGGTTCTGACCTAGGAGGACCCTCAGTGCTTTGGAGGTGAGCACCAGCGACAAGTGTCCAGAGCTGTCTGTTCCTTCAGACTGTGGTCTCCAAAGCAGTGTTTGGGGATTTCTCTGTCATGCTAGGGGACATTTCCAGTGCAGTGTGGTTTTGTTTTCCATGAGCATTTAATACATTTCTCTTTGCTTTGGAAGCTCTTACCCCCAGGTACAGGAAAAATATATTTCCTTTGTTCTCTCATGAGTACTACCAGTGATATTTATTTGGATTTATTTAATACTTTTTGTTTTGTTTTGTTTTCTGTTAATACAGGGTTTCTCTGTATAGCCCTGACTGTCCTGGAACAACTCAGAGACCTGCCTGCCTCTGCCTCCTGAGTGCGGAGATTGATTAAAGGCATGAGCTACCACTCCTGGCTTAATACCCTTTTTTAAAAAAAATAATCATTTTTAAAATTTTAGTCAGGCATGGTGATTTAATATTTGTTTTGTTTGGTTTTTCGAGACAGGGTTTCTCTGTAGTTTTGGAGCCTGTCCTGGATCTCACTCTGTAGACCAGGCTGGCCTTGAACTCAAAGAGATCCACCTGCCTCTGCCTCCTGAGTGCTGGGATTAAAGGTGTGTGCCACCATCGGCCGGTGTGACTTAATCTTTTAATCCCACCACTTTGGAGGCGGAGGCAGGAGGATCACGGTGATTTCGAAAGAGTAGTCCACATGGCATGTTCCAGGCCAGCTAGACTTGGCTACAGTAGGAGACAGACACACCCCTGAAAATGGGCTTCTGTGTGCCTATTGAATGGCAGATGAAAGAGAGGTGCAGAAGTAAATTCTCCTTTGCAAGCCAGAACTCACTGTTCATTGTCTTTTTTTTTTTTAAAGATTTATTTATTTATTTATTATGTATACAGAAGAGGGCGCCAGATCTCATTACAGATGGCTGTGAGCCACCATGTGGTTGCTGGGAATTGAACTCAGGACCTTTGGAAGAGCAGTCGGCGCTCTTAACCTTTGAGCCATCTCTCCAGCCCCTGTATCTATTTTTGATACATACAAGAAAGAATATGGTTTTCAAGACAGTTCAGTGATGGTGGTGTGGACAGCAAGGTCAGCTTTCGGAAAGAGAGCTGGTCATCTAAAACACAGAGAAGCAGCAACAATCCCTTTCCTTCCTGTTCGTACTGTTGCCTGTAGGTTTTTCCTGCCGTCTTTCTCTTTTCTTCTTCTCCTAATTCTTACTCTGCTCGGTTTTGTTTTATCAGTTGTAATTTTGGAACACATGTACTCAGCTCTCTTTTTACAGTGGCTGATGTTGATATTTCTTTTAGGGGTGAATCGGGTGCCGGGAAGACAGAGAATACAAAGAAGGTCATTCAGTATCTTGCCCATGTTGCTTCTTCACACAAAGGAAGAAAGGACCATAATATTCCTGTAAGTCTCTGCTCCATTCCTTTTGTCTGCATTTCATTCCTTTGTAATAACAGAGGCCAACCAGGAAAGCGCAGCTACTCCATACACTGCTCTGCCTAGCAGCTCCCTGGCCACACACCCAGCAGCCCTGTTTTTCCTTCCAATCTGGAGGAGCCAGGCACAGTCCACAGAAATTAACTAGGCTTTCTCACAAGGCAAATGGGAATTTTGGCTGTGGCTTAAGGCCCAATTTGTGGCAGAGATTGGTGAGAATGGTTATAAATTAATAAGCAGTGCCTATGAAGATTTCTTATTTATGCCAAATGAGTGTAAATGATTTTAGTGGTTCTTTCCAGATTACAGAGTAGCCTTTGGCTGCTGCCTATGGCAGCTCTAGGGGTTGGGGGATCTGTGGGAAGATTGATGGATGGTAAGAAAGGTAAAAACACAGAATATGGGTGTCAGTGAACCTCTTGTGCTTTGAGGTGCTGTGGTAGTTGGTGAGCTTTCATGTGCCAGCCAAACCAGCTCCCGCTGCACGCTGGCTTGGTGCTCTGTGCTAATGTCTGCTTATCTGTTTGTAATGAGCAGCAGGAATCGCCTAAGCCAGTGAAACCCCAGGCAAGTGATTTTCTTTCTGCTTCTCAGTCTTGAGTGCCTGCCCTGATTGTTGTCTTTAGAGCAAGCCTCTCCTAGAAACATGTGGCACTCTTGGTTCCAAGCGGAATCTATTCTAAAACCAGATTTAATGTTGCAAATGTATTGCTGGAGTCTTATTCTTTCACATGGAGCAGCATGCACTTGTGCATTAGATTGTGTTCTAGATAATCTGAATATTTTCCCTTTATCATGACATTGAAATGCATGTTCGTGAAGTCTTCAAACCGAAGATGATTTCTTTTGTCATATTAGGTGGAGCTATCTTACTATTTAGCAAGTACAGGAAAACTTTGTTTTATGCTGCACATTACATTTTAAATTGGGGACACAACCTTTGGGGCAACTAAATTTCTAACAAGTTTTGGTGGCATTGTATAATTTATGCCTGTGTCTGTTTCAGCCCAAAGGCTTGCCTTGTTGTATTTAATATCCTCAATAAATTAGAATTTTCTTTGTTCTGGGCAAGTAGTGGAAGAGTTATCAGCTGCCTGCCTTTTAGCCTAGCATGCCCAACATTGGACAGACCACACAAACCAGAGCCAGACTTTCTGCTTCCCTGGAGAGGGAGGACAGAACTGAGCTGGAGTCCTTGAAGATGGGAACAATTAGGTTTATGTCTTCCACATGCATGATGGTGTCATTAATTTAAAGCAAGAAGCAGTGATGTTGAGTCATATAGTTGATCTATTAATACATATAAAATAGATCATACCTACCTCCACACCCAGAGGAACTGTCATCGATGCTGAGACTCTCAAGTATCTTTCTTAACATTTAAGTTGAGAAATTGTCCATCAGTGGAGCTCTGTTTATCTATGATGGCCTGGAGTGGTCTTTTGTGACTTACTGCAATCCAGGTCAGCAGTATAGCTTGGAAGAGTTAATGAATGAGTTCTCATGCTATGGGATATGTAAAGGCTTCTTTAGTATTTGAGGGAAGACAGCAGGGATAAGAAACCAGCTTTTCTCTGTGCATTCAAGATGCACGCTCTATGGCCTTTTAGTCTGTCCCCAGAACACTAATGAGATAGTGTTAGAGAAGCAAGATAACTTCAGATTTTCCAGGCTCTCTGAAACACAGAAGCCATCGTCGTTTACATTTTGTTTTGATGTCATTGTAAACTACAGTGCATCCCAGTTGTCCGTGAGCAGCATGCCACACTTGGATGTCTCAGGGGTTCCAGTCCATCCCCGAAAGCAAATTCTCCCCAAAGAGAAGGCTGCTGCTTTGGGCTGCGCTGTCCCTGCTGAGTTGCATGTCTCTGCATGTGTTAGCTGTGTGCACAAGCTGCAAGGCTGCCTTTCTATGTTTGTTGCTACTTAGTCAAATCTGTAGTAGCTATGTGATACGTTTAGAAATGTGCAAGTATTGGTTCTCAGTTGGTCTCCAACCCCCGGAAAAATACGAGCTTATACAGTAGTCCTTTGATACCTGAGCAGGATTGGCTTCAGGGCCCGCTCCTTATCCTCCTCCAAAATCCTCAGATGCTCAGGTACCATATATAACATGGAACCTATGTGGTACACTAGAGTACTTAAAATGTCCATTATGACATACATACTGTGTAAATAGTTGTTGCGGTGATAAGGGGGAACCTGTATGTCCGGAACAGGTGTTACCCCCCAACACCGAATATTTCAGTTGCATTCTTGGTTGATTTGTGGGCACAGAGCCTGCAGAGGGCTGACTGTGCCTTGCGAAGCCCCTATTGTAGTTTTAGTTTCATTTTTTTCTCCCATCCTCCTCCTTTATTCCACTGGTTTCTGATTTACAAGGAGCTCTATTGACCACATATTGCAGTATAATTCATATTATACCATTTCCCCATTTACATACACAACTCTGTGCTTCTGTATATTCACGGTTACACAGTTCAGGATCATCACCAGTGTAGGACATTTTCATTTTGTCTCCCCACAAGAAACCCGTCCGTCCACTAGCAGTCACCTCCCATTTCCTCCTGCACTGGCAACCACCAAGGCACTTTCTGTGACCTGTGTGTCTATTCTGGACATTGTATATGAAGGAGAATTGTTCTCCGACTTCTTTCACTTAGCATAATGCTTTCAAGGGTTGGCCTCCAGTGTACATTAGAAGCAGAGCATTCTTTTTTATGGCCTACAATATCCTGTTGTATTAAATATGCCCCCATTTTATTTGTCCACTCAGTAGTTGACAGATGTCTGGGTTGCTTCCAGTTTGGCCATTTTGAACATTTAAGTACCTGTTTTGTGGGAACATTGTTTCATTGATCTTGGGCACTCACCTTGAATGGCATTGCTGGATCGTGTGTGCAAACAGGAGAGCAAACAGGAGTGTTTGTCTCTGTGTACTCTCCATACTTGGCAATGCGATGTCTGCCCTTTAGTATAACCACCCAAGTGCTACGGCACATCGTTTCCCTTGAAAATATGAGTAAATAAAAGAAACACTGGTTTTCAAAATTCAAGTTACAAAAGGAAACTTCAAGCAAAGATTTATCTGTGAACTTTTAGATATGTTTTATAACATAATTGAAAGTTATATTTGGCATTACGCCCTCAGTACCACCCACCAGGCAGCTGCAAGCACAGTACCACTGAAGTTTTCCTCCTAGCAGGTCACTCAGAGGTTTTATGTGTCCATTGCTGCTCTGAGCCTCAGTATCTCCATTGCAGAGTAGATTTGGGAATTTTCAAAACTTACCATCTTCTGAAGATGATGCCTTCGAGCCAATGCACCTGCCTCTCGGCACCTCTGCCCTCCTCAGTGCCCTAACTGCAAAGGTGACGCCACAGAGAAGGAGACTAGAGCCTGCTGTTTGCAATTGGAATATGATTTTCCGTTTGTGGTGACGCCTCCTACGCTCACCCTCCTCGTGCTCTGGAGCACTTGTGCTGTGGGGTCCTGTGCAGTACAGCGGGTCCTTGCCCCACGGCGGCTGGCTGGCTGGCCGGGAGTTTTGAAAGAATGCACTGGAACACTTCAAACACATCTTCTACCAACAGTGTTGTATACTATAGAAAAACACAAGATTATAGTTTTTGCCATGATTGATAACCTTAAAACAATATATAACTGAATACTTAGAATTTTGTAAACGTTGAGAACATTTATTGATAGCCTCTAGAACAGAAGCAGAGATGAGTGTCTGCCTAGTTCCAGTGGGGATATAGATAGTCATTGTTCCCTGCTAGTTTTTAGAGATAGGAGTACCATTTACCTAATTAATGTCGTAATTATAAGACTGTGGTAGTGGTTTTATGTTAGCCTTGTGTAAGATCTTTACTTGATCTCACCAATGTCTCAGATGTGAGAAAAACAGCTCCATGACACCGTGAGTAGAGCCAACAGGAGTGACAGAATTCTAGGCTGCATGTTGACTTTGGGGACCTCAGCCCAGATCACAGAGTTGCCTTTGGCTCACCCACCACCCCCTTTCCAGGCACTACTGAATGTTTTAGGACGTACTGTACATCCACTCAAACATTTGGCCATGTCATTTTGACCACATACTGACATAAGGGAAGGGAATTGGTGAGAGAAATGTGACCCGGAGAGTCCCTGATGCCATGCCTAGGGAATGAAACCAGGAATGCTGTTCTTGTTTCTCTTCCACGTCAGGAAGGCACCTTAAGATGGGTTATCAGTCTTTTCATTATGACTTGGCAGGATGGTACATGATTTTAAAGAATTGGTATTTCAGATCTCCGTCTCACAGTAGGTACTTCACTTACCAGAGCATCAGTTTCCCTGACAATTACTGCATTCTAATCCCACAAATTGAATCGAATAGCAAGGGGAAGAGGAGGCCTTTGGAGGTTCAAATAACTGGTACAAATTATTGTGCTACAAGCATTACAAGGTCTCAGTCACAATCAGGCTGATTGAAGTGATGGCTCACAGAATGGCAATAGACAATCTCCCCGCTACCCCGCACTTTAGGAGTTGAATCCATGGCCTGGCACATGCCTGGCATTCTGCCTCTGAGCTATATCCCTAGCCCATACTAGACCTTAGTAATAATAGCTCTCAGTAATCAAATTTAGCTCAGGATTCCAACCATCTTTAAGAAAATTTAGTGGCTGGGTGGTAACATCCCAGCATTCAAGAGGCTGATGCAGTTGTGAGTTGCGAGTCAGCCTATTCTGCATAGTAAGTTCAAGGATAGCCTTGTCTACATAATGAGACCCTGTCTCAAGAGAAAAAAAGAAAGAAAATTTGTTAGCATATCATATAAAGAGGTTCACATAAAAACAATCTAAGTATTGATCAGACAACAAACTGTAAGATTCACTGTACAGAGAGGCTACCTGATGCCCAGAAAGGGAAGTGATACTAGACAGTGACTAGAAGAGAGGAGCAGTTCTTGACTGCATTCAGCTGAACACAGTGGTAGACTGTGGTTAGGGCTTGTGAGAACCTGGGCAGTCCAGACTGACAGCAGAAGCATGTCCAAATGTTTGTTGGTGCCTTGGGAACACTGCCCTGCCCTTCAAACTGCATCACATCGCAGAGTTCCCACCAGGGGGATGCTGAAACTGAGGTCTTGGGTTGGCCTTGTTGATGCCCCAGATCCATGAATAGTGAAGCAATAGCACAGCACGCTTTGTTCCTGTTCTGAGATTTGATAGTGGGGCATGCAGCATGCATCACTTGAGGACCACTAGTTTGAAATCCTCCATGAGGTTCTTTGTTTCATCTTTTTTGCTTAGAGAATCACATTTGCTAGAAGCTTCTATTTGTTTGTTTTCTTTAGGTCTAGAATATTGTGGGTAGTTTAAAGTATAGGGAAAATATTTGTGTTGGGTGAGGGGAACAGATTTAGTTAGGTCATAAAAGATAATTCTGAAATTACATTCCAGAAACACAACATCACTTCCTAGTGTTTTCCTTGGCCAGGCTTGACATCATGCTTTCTCCTGCGGCTTTCCATGGGGTTTCATTTGTGCAGTCTGTTTTGTAGCCTAATTTGCACATAAAGATTGACTGAAGTGTGTGCTATGCCAATTGTTCTACTTCTTAGTGAAGGCAGGGCCTTGCCATCTTTGCCCACTTCTGATATAGAGGTGGGACTCTTGTCCCATCTGCACTGTGACAATGATGTGAAAGCACTTGGGAGGATGGAAATGCATAGCAATATAGTGGAGATTATTCAGTCAGCCCCTTAAATCCTTCACACAGAGCAAAATAAAAATTAACAGCAGTGGTAATGTATTCTTAAGCAGAGTGTTACACTCAATTTCATTTCATGGAAACCAGTTGCTAAGTTTTATTGTCTGCCTAATTTAAATTGTTATCTCTCCAACATGACATTTTCTTCTCCGGTGACCCCCTCCCTTCTAGATGCTGGGGTTTTTTCTTTCAGCAGAACCCATTATCAAAACCAGGAGTAAGGAACCAGCAGAGGTCACTGATGGTTAACACGATGAAAGCCAGGAAGAGGATGGTTTTGGAATACTTTTTTCACCCCAAGGACTGAAGTACAGACACAGATTAACATACATCTGTTTTTATTTATGTGTGTGTATGTCTATGTATATGTGTGATGTCTTTTAGGGGGAACTTGAACGGCAGCTTTTACAAGCAAATCCAATTCTGGAATCATTTGGAAATGCGAAGACTGTGAAAAATGATAACTCATCTCGCTTTGTAAGTTGAAAAGCCCAAAAAACTTGGACGTCTTCAGATTTCTCATGAAATGTCTACTATGACTTGAGCAAACGAATTGATTTTTCTCTTTAGATTTTGAGAAAGGCTAAGTAATAGATGTAATCATACCTCTAGCAGCCACATAGGAAAGTAGTTCTAGTTGTGTTTCAGTTTGTATGTTTTGATATGTACACATAATTGTGTAAGAGCTCTGTGTTTACTTCTTTACCTTTGCCAGTCATTCTGTTATGGGACTGGTATAGATAGTGTGGTGTGCTGGATGGTTTATGTCAACTTCACATACAGTCATCTGAGAGGACAGAGCCTCAGCTGAGAAAAGGCCTCCATAAGGCTGGGCTGTAGGCAAGCCTGGCGGGCATTTTCTTAATTAGTGATTGATGGGGGAGGGCCCAGCCCATTTTGGGTGGTGTCACCCCTGTGGTGGTGGTGGTGGTCCTGGGTTCTATAAGAAAGCAGACTGAGCAAGCCATGAGGAAATGGCCAGCAATCAGCTCCCCTCCAGGCCTCTGCTTCAGCTCCTGTCTCCAGGTTCCTGCCTCCAGGTTCCTGCCATGCTTGAGTTCCTGCTTTGGCTCCCTCAGTGAACTGTGACTTCGGATATACAAGCCAAATAACTCCTTTCCTCCCTAAATTGCTTTTGGTCATGGTATTTCATCACAGTAATAATAACCCTAAGACAAGTGGTGTACATGTTGTGCACTTAGCACATCAACGGGTGTAAGTAGTATGACGTTGGTTTGGGTGTGTGAGTTCTCCTTTTCATAACTTGCTATTTCTATGGACCGTGGACAGGATGGTTCTCACTAGTATCGCTTCTGTTTACAACTTCTTTTCTTTGTTTTTTGAGACAGGGTCTCTCTTGTAGCCCTGGCTGTCATGGGACCATTTTCTCCCTGTATCCCACTCTCCATCTGTTTCTCTCCTCTTCTTCGGAGGAAACCTGTCTGTTTAGGGCCATTTCACCTAATTATCATTTTAAAGACCGTCTCCTCCAAATACGGTCACATCCTGAAGTACTGAAGTTAGAACTTTAACATGAGGTGGGGGATAGCACTGTTGGTCTGTCTCAGTCTCAAGAGCTAAAGTGTGCCAGGCTTTCCACATTATTTAGGAAATAGAAATTTGTTTGCTTGGAATATTGTTTGTCCCTAGTAAGAAACATTTGAAGGTTGGCTTAATCCTAAATTCATTTAGTAATTCCTTTAGCATTGTTTGTCCGAAGTAGGGTAAGAATGCCTGTGTCTGCATTTAGGAAAGGTCCAGGGAGACTCGAATTAGAGGCCCGTCCTTCCCTGGATCGTCCACAGTAGTCTCTGCCACAGATGAATCTTGAATTCTCCTCCTTGAAAAGCCTGGTGTTTGGTGGGGTGGGAGAAATAGTGAGCTCCCAGTTTTGGTATGCTATTTTTTTTTTCATGAGGGTTTTCAAGTACAGCTTTGTGGGAAATCCTTCATTTTACCACATAAATCAAGCTACCCATCTTTGATTCTCCCCCCTCTCCCCACCCATTCCCTGCCCATCCCTAACCACACCTAAATCTAAGAGAGACTGTGCAGTACACAGTAGTCTTATTTTTGCCTATAAAAGAGAAGTTGGTACTAAAACATTTATTGAAAGTAGCATATCAGTCTATCAGTCCTTTCTGGTGCTCTGACACTTTGCGGGAGGGGAGATCTGTGAAAGGATGGAATGCCAGTGATGGGGGCATTTTGCAATCTACCCCAAATCCTTAAAGGGTCTCCATTGGTGACATATAGTGGGTTCTGAATTGGCATTACTCCTTTTTAGTTGGTTTTGTTTCATTTGTTTTTTCAATAGCCCTGGCTGTCCTGGACCTTGCTTTGTAGACTACACTGGCCTCAAACTCAGAAATCTGCCTGCCTCTGCCTCCCAAGTGCTGAGATTAAAGGCATATGCCACCACTGCCCAGTTTTGTTCAGTTTTGGGGTATTTTTATTTTGCCTGCTTGTAAGTATGTACCATGTGCCAATGTGCCTAGTGCCCATGGAGGCAAGAGGAGGGGGTCAGGTCCCCTGGGCCCAGAGTTACAGATGGTTGTGAGCTGCAGTGTGCATGCTAGGAATCAAACCTGGGTCCTCTTGAAGAGCAGCCAGTGCTCTGAACCACTGAGCCATCTCCAGCCTTGCTGTTTCTCTTGCTGGTTCTTAACTAGCGGCTTCCCAAGAGACATTCAGCCATGGGGGAGGGTATCAGTGTGCTGTTGGTATCTGTTGGGTACAGGTCAGAGATGCTGATAAGCATCCCGTGATACACAGGACAGTTCCCACAACAGAACTACCTGGCTTTAAATGTCAGTTATGCAGAAGTTGAAAATTTCTGCTCTTGACTGTACATTCATATAGATCAAACCAAACTAACACTCCTGGAGTTTATTTGTAAAGTATACCTGAGGTTGTTGGTTGGTTTTTGTCAATTTGACACAAGCTAATGTCACCTGGGGAGAGGGAGGAGGAGTTGCTCCTCTTAGATTGGCCTGTGGGCATGTCTATAGGCATTTTCTTGATTAATGATTGGTTGACGTGGGAGGGCCCAGCCCACTGTGAGTGGTGTCATCCCTTGGAAGGGGCACTTGGTCTGTATAAGAAAGCAGGCTGAACAAGTCAGTGAACAACACCTCAGTGGCCTCTCCTTCAGTTCCTGTCTGCAGATTTCTGCCTGAGTGAGTAAGGCAATATTCTTAGATACAACTCTGAGTCAACCAAAAAGCAAAGACATTTCCCAGTTGTTGATGTTCTTGTACAGTATTGGGGATTTCTTTGCTCATTTGTTTTCTTAGGAATGGTTTGGTAGATTTCTGCTGGTATCATAGGTGTTAGCTACACAACACTAAAACAGGTATCCATCTGATTTTAGTCCTCTCATAAAACATAATTATATAATTAACTTCACTGACTGAGTGCCAGTCAGTTAAGATACCCTTTCTGTATTCCTATGTAGGTGCTGACTTTGGTTCTTAGGGGACTTAAAAGTAACCAGTGATCATAACTCAGTTTTCAACTTTGAGTACCGGTTATTAATTATTAAGCATCTATTCTTTGCCAAGAAGTTCTGCTGTTCATTTGGTATCTCTGTGAATGTCTTCTAGATCTCTTAAGGTTTTACATACTGCAAATGAAAATTTTTCTTCTTTCGGAATTTGTTCCATTATGTTTTACATCAATAAATTGAATCAAACAGCTGCTTAAGTTGAAAGCTGGAAGTCAAAATACCTAGGACTTCAGACCTTCTCTCTTGGCCCTTAACCGACTGGTAGTGAATCCAGTTGGTTAAACCTCCAGAACATGTGGGAGGTCTACCCATGTTTCTCCCAGCTGCCCGGCTGTCTGAACGCCACCTGAGAAGTTCTCTGCGTTCCCGTTTGCAACCTGCATCTTTCCCCCAGAGCTCCTGCAGTCCGTGATTACACTCAGTCTCCTCACCACAGTCAGTAGCCAATTATTGTGATTGTCATTTCTCCCGTGAGAATATGAGAGCGAGCGCAGCCTGGAGGGACCTGTCTGCCTTGTTCACTGAGTACTTGGTTCCAGCATTGTGCCTCACAGTGTAAGTAGATAAACTTAGAGGATCCATTTAACCAAAATGCCACTAAATGCCAGTTACACCCCAGGCCTGGGCAATGTCTTATTGGGCAACCTAGAGTCCTGCCCCATAGGACTCACCTTCCTTTCCCTTTAAACATTAATATTCTCGGTGACCTGCCATGTTGTGGAGTTGCTCCCTCTGTGTTACACCCGCTAAGAATGTGCATGTTCCTGTTCTAGAAGTGTGGGTTGGAGTTATGTGGGAGGCACTTGGCTCCATGGACAGGACAGGCCTTGGCTTAGGATTGGTTACATCTTGAAAGTGATTTGATGTTAAAAGATGAGTTGTGTGTACAGTAAGATTTCATGCAGTCATTGTTTACATGCTTACAGTGAAAATATGAAACTATAAACTCCGTGAGCTTTAGAAGGCCTTTGGTTCCATTTCTTTGATCTGATATAGCTGGCTAATTTCCTGAAGACTATCTTTTCTTCTAAAGATGCTAGCATGTGGTTCGTGTTAAGGGATTCTTCAGGAGAGCATTACAGTATGAAAATAATCATCCACAGTTAGTTTATGAGAAGGGAAATGCATTCCAGATGGAGGCCATTTATAGACAATGGCTTTCTCCTAATGAAACTTTGAAACAGGACTTCAGCTTAACGTGGTTGTTTGAAGCCGCAGACAGGTCTCTCAGAAAGCTATTTGCACAAGTGCTTTATTTCCTTATTAATTGTGTTTCACTGTTAAACAGGCCTGAGGCGGTTTAACAGTTCACAGCTCTGCTGTGCCCTCTGGTAGATAATTAGCCTCGTAGTTAGAGCAAGGTGAAGAGGCACGAGATTATCCTTCTGATTTGATTCTTGGATTATAATGAAATGAAGTCACAGATTTACACCTTCACATGTAATACAAACATCAAAAACCCCTAATCCACTGACCAAAGCTGTCCCTGAAAGGTCAGCTGTAGCTCATGTGACAGTATCCGAGATGAGGTACAGCCTGTGCCAAAAACCCAGCATCCCAGATCAGCCACTGTGCACACACTCACCCTTTTAGAGCCTAGCCTTCTATGGAGCTCCAAGCGCCAGGCCTTCTGGGCTGACTGGAGTCTTGACATCTTACTCACACCTAGGTAGAGTGTGCATTTTTAGTCATGTTGATCTTTAACTCCTAACGCGGCTCTAGTTATCCAGGTAGCGTCTGATATCCATCATGTTAAGTAACAGGCCATTTAGTTCACATGCACACTCATTTCAGTAACAGCAAAGCTTCTGGAGTTTAGAATAATTGAAACATTTGAGGTGGCCATCTGGCCTTTGGATTAAACCCTAGCCACTGCTCCTTAAATGACTTTCTTTTGTTTGAGGAAAATGTTACCTCCAGAATGGAATTTAAAACATAGTACATACACATCACAGTCTATGCTCAGGTGTTTAAAGTAAAACATGGCTCACATAGAATTGGATTAGGTGCCAAACTAGAAGGAGAAAATAACAAAGTGCAAAATGAACCTGCCTTCCCCTGTAGTAGCTGCTAACCACTAATCCATTAGGCTTAATTACTCCAGATGCTTTGATAGCCACTCCAGAAAATTTTCCCAGAAAAGTTTGTCAGTTTAGAACAAATATTAACTAGATAAGGTAATTAAATTTTCTTTATAGAGTTAAGATGGGCAGTATCCAAGTTGTCCTGTTAAAATGAAATTCCTAACAGCTTGTGTTTTAAGCCTGGGGTGTAGTTCAGCATTATTGCCCAGCATTTGGAAGGTCTCATGTTTAGTCCTTAAGCTAGGGGGAAAATGTTTCCCATGTAGACAGAGTTCCGAGTTTCCGTTTAGGGTACTCTCAACAGGCATTTCCAACAGGCCATGTGCAGCCAAGGACAGCTGTAAATGTCACCCAATGCCAAGTATAGCTGTGACTACTATACAGTGGATGGTCATATTCATGCCCTTTTCCTTTTTTTTTTTTTTTTTAAATTGGTGAGAGTCTGGTTGACCAAGTACCATAGTCTCAACTTTATGGAGAGGGTATATATATTTAGCATGAATTTCTTCACATAATATCTAAGAGATAGAGGACCCACATAAAACTAAGACATTTGTTTCTCAGTTTAGTCTGGATTTACTAGAAACAGTCAATGGGAATGAGAGAGTGTGTGTGTGTGTGTGTGTGTGTGTGTGTGTGTGTGTGTGTGTTGAAGAGAATGCTTTTTAACTTACAGATTCTGTTCCCCTTTTATCCCCAAAGGCAAATGTCATCTCTCATCCACCCGAGTTCCTGGCAGCCTCACTTGGAATGGTGGCACATCCTCTGGCCTGCTTTTCACCTAATTTGCCAGGATATTCAACACTAAGGGGGATTTAAGTTTTGGGTTATTTGAAGATATTCAGTAAAATGTTGAGTTTTGAAATTTCATTTTATTGTGCCCTTAAGGGTCTTTGTTCATAAATGCCGTTTGGCTTAAGAGCGGGCAGTTTTCAGCTTCATAAAGTTGTTGTTTTATGTTTTGGAGATAGAATTAATTCTAGAACTTTGACTTTAAACATGTGCTGATTTTAGAAATACTAGTTCCTTTTGAGTGGGATCTAGAAAAAGCATAAGGGAGAGGATGTTCCTGGTCCCTCCGTCCTTCACTCCTACATCCTTGCTTCTGTGGACCCTTCTGACTCTACTCAGTTCTTTACGTTTATGCCAAGGATCATTCTCTGGCTCACACTGTAATGACTAGAGTTACTGTGGACCCAGTTAGGAAAAGGAAACTGACCTGGGGACTGCTGATGGAACTGGGCACTGCATGCTGGAAACACTGGACAGCTGAATTATTTTAAGACTTTCTCTCATAGATCAGCGACTGTGAAAGCCAGAACCTTAATTTTCTTCCATTGCCCTTGGATTCCGATATCCTGTCTCCAGCCACCCATTTCCTCTTCCCATGGTGTTGCTGTCTCACATTACCCTCCAGTTATCCATCATCATCCTGAAGATGGCATGATTCCATTCTTTCAGCAGGAATCAAACTCCACTGTATGTACATGTGCACATAACTCCACTGTATGTACATGGACACATAACTCCACTGTATGTACATGTGCACATAACTCCACTGTATGTACATGGACACATAACTCCACTGTACGTACATAGACACATAACTCTACTGTATGTACTTATCTACATATACATCTATTGATGGGCACCTTGGCTGACTCTGTGTCCTGGCCTTGTGAATACTGCCATGATAAGCATGGTATGAAGGTGTTCCTTGTGTGCCAACTTCGTTTTCTTTGGGTATGTACCCAGGCCTGGTGTAGCTGTCATGTGGTAGTACTATTTTTAGTTACACAGTGTGATGTTATGCACTCAGTGAAGAAGTTAGACATGTTGGTGTAAGCCGTAAGTTGGCATTACTTGCTAGATAGAATGAATTTTGTAAGTGGACTGTTTTCTTAAGTAGGAATTAGCTGATACCGACTGTTTTGCTGAACCTTCCTGTGGTTCTCAAGAGGCTTGAGAACTATTTGCTTGGGCAGTTCTGGCAATGTGTTACGGCCTTGGAACGAGAGCATTGTCTTTTGACTACTGTCTTAAAATAGCATTTCTTCATGAACTCAGTGAGCTATGGTGTGGATGGAACAGCTGTTTAAAATTCATGGAGCATTTGAATCCGCTTTTATAACATCAGGACCCAATTTCAGTTTCTGAGTTTTTTTGAACAGTTAACTACCCATATGGAGTAATGGTTTAACTTTATTCTTTCTTGCGGGGGTTGGGGGTAGGGGAGTCCTTCCCAGGAACAAAGACAAAATAAACTTATCTTTAAAGTAGAATAAAATGCACTGTCTTGTAATGACCATATGGATCCACTGAACCATTTTCTAAATCTTAGAAACAGATGGAGTATTAGTGATCTTATTTTTATTCTGTGTTGAAACATTGTGCTGTTTCATCATCCAAGGAATTGGATCATTGTTTATAAGTATTACTAGCTATGCTAAAAAGATTAAAATAATAGTTGGGGATGTAGCCCAGTTGATGGCATGCTTGTTTAGCATGTTCGAGACCCTGAGTTCAAGACCCAGAACCCCACCCCTGAAGTTTAAAAGTATAAGAATAATGGGATTGGGGCCTGGAAAGATAGTTCAATGGTTAGGAGCACTTGCTGTTCTTCCAGAGGACCTGAGTTTGGTTCCTAGCATCCATGTCAGGTGGCTCAGACACAACCTGCAGCCCCAGTTCCTGGGGATCTGATAGCTTCTTCTGGCTTCTCTGGACTCTTGCATATATGTGGTACACATAAACCCATGTAATAGGGACACACAGATACAAATAAATAATAATAGAAAAATGGGATTGCCTAAGAGACCAACCGTGCCAGCTAATCATCCTCTTTACGTTGGCTTATGTTATGTACTGTTCTGTTGCCGTGAGGAAACCCCTCGACCCAGGCAGCTAACAGGAGAAAGGGTTTAGTTGAGGGCTTGCTTGCAGTTTCAGGGGTTAATCATACCGTGGTGAGTGTGGCGGCAGGCAGGCAGGCATGGCACTGGAGCAGTAGCTGGGAGCTCACATTTGATCTGATCTGCAAGTTAGAAGCACTTAGAGAAAGCAAGACTTGAAAGCTCAAAGCCCACCCCAGTGACATGCCTCGTCCAACAAGGCCACACCTCCTAGTCCTTCCTACACGATCTACCATCTAGGGGCCCAGCATTCAAATCTATTAGCCTGTGGGGCCGTTCTCATGCAGACCAGCAAAACCTGTCGTTTCTCAGTATGTGAGGAGGTGTGGAAGAGGACCAGAGATACCTTTCGTAAGCTACTTTTAACTTTCGAGGAACACAATTGAAAAACCAGTTTGTCTTGTATGCTCTTATGTATAAATGGATGTGGTGAGGTTCACAGTGAACAGATGTCAAAGGCAACTGTGTGTGTGTGTGTGTGTGTGTGTGTGTGTGTGTGTGTGTGTGTGTGTGTGTGTGATTCATATGGCAAGTAACCAAAGTCCTTTCCACTTCCCCGAAGTTTAGAAGCAGCTCCCTCAGAGGAGGGCTTCTAACACCTCACTGGTGAATTTTAGTATCTTTTCACCAGTGACAATGCTTCTTACCAGTTCTAGAGTGAGCCCTCCTCAGTCGCCAGCATGCTCCTGCCTTAGGCAATACTTCATTGGCCTTTTAGGTCTTGGAAATAGAGAAAGCTGCAGTCTGGTTCATCTTCGCCTCACCTTTCTACTTTTCACTCCGTCTTACTAGTTTGGGTACTCAGTGTAATAACAACTGTCAAAGAGTTACGAAACAATCACTGCTTTCTCTCTCTCCAAATGTTTTTGTCTGTTGGCGGGAATGCAGGGACACAAACTCAGTTTGTGCATGCTAGGCCAACCGCCTGTCACTGAGCCATATCCCCACCTTCTCTCTCCCAAGGGTATATAATGGGGTCAGGTTGCTTAGTGTTTATAAAACTTTTTAGCATTTTAGAAGACATTTTTCTGCCTTGCTACTTTTTATAATTGCAACTATTCAAGTTCCCTCACTCTCCACTTTTTAATGGATTTCTATTCTGCAGAAATCATCTCTACTATTGAAAACTTCAGACCAAACAGTTGAAATCTAGCTATGGTGTTCCTCAGAGACGCCTCCTGCCTCAGACTACTTAGAAAAGCTTTCAAGTTCTAACTGGCAGGGGTTCATTCCTTTACTTTTTCTTCTACCTTTTAAGACTTTACTAATGTTTTTTTCATTTATGTGTATGTATGTATATCTGTGCCATGCACATGGGTGCCTTTGGAAGCTAGAGAAGGGTGCAGGGCCCCTTGAAACTGGAGTTATGGGCCATTGTGAACCTGATGTGGGTTCTTGGAACCAAACTTGGGCTTTCCAAGCAGTAAGTGCTTTTAGCTACTGATCCATCTCTCCAGCTTGTCTTATCCTTTCTTGACAGTTTCTAGACTTATTGTGTCACAGTCCAGGACAGTGGTCTAGCCTCCTGCTGCTTGTATCCATCGATGAGGTGTTTCCTTGTATGTGAGGAGGGTGTGTTGTCTTTTTTACTATAGTGCCCAGGTCCTCCGTGTCCTCATTTACCTCGTTTTCTCTCTCTCTTTTCAGGGCAAGTTTATTCGGATCAACTTTGATGTAACTGGCTATATTGTTGGGGCCAACATTGAAACATGTATCCTTTTTCACAGTTGCACAGTCCAAAATAACAGCTTCCTTTCCTTAAGCAGCCATCTGTGATATCAAACCTGCTGGGAGGACTTAAACGATTGAACGACATGTGACACATGTGGGTGCTTCCAGTTTCTGGTTGTCAGCTCCAAAATGGTGTCGATGTTGTTGTTGTTGTTGTTGTTGTTGTTGGTGGTGGTGGTGGTGGTGGTGGTGGTGGTGGTTGTGGTGGTGGTAAAACAGGCCATAGGGACTGGAAAGATGGCTCAGAAGTTAATAACTCATACTGCTCTTTGCAGGGGACACTGGTTTGGTTCCCAGGATCCATGTCAGGCAACTCACAACTGCATGTAACTCCATTCTGTCCTCTGTGGACACCTGCATGCACATAAACTCACACAGGCCCCCACAAGTATTCATAAATATAACATCTTTAAAACCAGCCACAAACTTGTGGGCCTGAGAGTGGAGAGTCCCACACTCTCTGGTATATGACTGGACAGCTGTGGCTCTTTGCCCACTGCTTACCATATTCTTATGACGATACTAGGCTGTGCCTCTGTTCAATGAGACAAACCTATGGAGTTATGGAGGTAAAATAATTTAATAAAGTTATAGCAAAGACAGGACACGTCAGATACATAGAATAATCCTAAGAAATGTCATTGCATAGAATGGCCCAAAGGAATAATAGGTCTATATAAACAAATTTAGGGGGCAGGGAATATTTGGTAAGGTATTTGCCTAGCCCTAGATTTGACCTTGTCGTTACATACAAAATTACTCTTTGGTTAGTGAGATAATAAATTTCTCCAGTAATAGAAATTCATCTGATATATGGTGGCTAGGTGGAAAAGTTCCTGTGAATTAAGACTAGAATTTTATACATTTGAAGCCAGGGTGGGAATGATGATATAGTGAATTGGTCATTTAGCTCTGTTCATACTGTTCTGTTAATAACATCCATCAGACTATGGTTTTTTACCAAATGAGATCATGGTGGAGTTAGTATAAATAAAAGTTGAGGCATTTTGCACTTACAGAATCAATTCATTTGGTAGCCCCAGGAAAGGTATGCCCCCAGAAGATGTTATCGGTTTGCAAAGCGATGAAACAGATTCCATGAGCCTGTGGACTCTTCGACACTACAGCAGCATCTAAGCACTGTACAGAGAGCCCCAGCAAGTCTTACATTGAGCCCTGCATTTACAGATGGGTGTTCTTTGTCTGAAATTTGGGTGCTGCTTCCACGGCGTTCTGCACTAGGAAACCCAGGCAGGTGGATAGCTTCGAGCTTTAGGCAATGGTCTCTCATGCTTCAGTGCAGGGAACAAAAGGCCCAGTGGTCAGTGTAGCAAGGATGTCATCTGATCATAGCTACATGCCAAAGCACTTGGGAGAAGAACTCCGTGTGCAAAGATGGAGGGCCAGCACCTAGACATGCAAGGTTTTTAACAAGGGGGTGTCACAGGAGCAGAGTGGTCAAGCACAAATTTTGAGTCTCACTGTGATGATTAATCTTGATTGTCAGCTAAATATGATTTAGAATTACCATAGACACTGTCTAGGCAGGCCTGTGAGGGGTTGTCTCTGCTGAGGACCCACTTTACATGTAGGCGGAACCATCCAATGGCAGAGGTCCTGGATCTCATAAAAGGGGGAAACAAGCCGAGGACAAGCACTCATCTGTCTTTCCTGACTGGATGCAGTGTGACCACGGGCTTCATGCACCTGCCGCCATGGCTTCCCCACCATGATGGATGCAAACTGAGCCACAGCAGTGAGGGAAGGTACCCATTCCAGGTCATTGACTGTCTCCTCCTGCTCTTTCCTCTGCGCCTGTTCCTTGCTTGTAAACCTGTGATGGTCTGGTGTTACATAGCATCTACCCTTCATGTTTAGTAGCTTTCTTCACTTCCTGTGCTGTGTTCTTTTAACACAGCCCACAGAACTGCGTGGTGAGTGGAATAGCAATGGGGTTAAAGGAAACACCTGCAATCTTTCAATCTTTTCAGTGAGTCTGAAAATTAATAAGAATCATAAGCTGCCTTTTTTTTTTTTTTTTTTTGGTCTCATACAGATTGATTGGTTCACTGTAACAAAGTTGATATATAGCCAAGAAAGAAAGTTGTGTGTAGACACTGTAGAAGGACCCCCTCTTAGTAACTAAATCCTTAACCTTCTCTGCTCAGACCTTCTGGAAAAGTCTCGTGCTGTTCGTCAAGCTAAAGATGAACGTACGTTTCATATCTTTTACCAGCTGCTATCTGGAGCAGGGGAGCACCTGAAATGTGAGTAACTGGGTATCTACTCCTCTGCATTCATCAGCTTTTTGACTCTTGCACTGAAGGTGTGTGAGTTTTGCTGTATTAGCTTTTGAAATTTTCTATAAATTAATTAGAGTTGGATATGCTGACACACACCCTTAATTCTAGTAGTTGGAAGGCAGAGGCCAACAGATCTCTGTGAGTTCGAGCTTAGCCTGGTATACATAGAGAGTTCAGGACAGCCAGGAATACATAAAGAGACCCTGTCTTAAATTAAAAGCCATCTTTTATGATTTTGTTCCAACATTTAAAATGGAAAAGGGGGGAGGGAGGGGATTACTTAATAAAATGTAGAATAAAGCTTTTATTCCCTGACTTACAACTAAATACAGACTGTATTTGCACTAGAATGAGTGAGTGGTGAGATATTTGTATATTGGTGTGAATCACAAGGACTGGAAGCTTAGAGCTGGAAGAGTAGAAAATAAAATTCTTGAAAATAAAAACATTTAAATCCAAGTGTGGTCTAACCTCAGCACTCAGGAGGCAGAGGCAGGTAGACCTCTGTACATCTGAGGCCAGCCATAGTGAGCTTCAGGCCAGCCAGGGCTACACAGTGAGACCCTATCTAGCTAAGGCAAGAATTTTGCTGACTCAAAAACACTAAGAAGAAAGGAGATGTACAACTTTTTTGTTCCTTGAGTCCTAGGTTCAGTGTTTCTGCAGTTACTATATATATTACGTAGCTTTGTGCAGACGCATGGTGCAATCGACTTTTCTCACCTAGTGAGAAAATACTGTGAACACATGGGACTGAAAACTGAGTGGGAAACCTGCAGGGGTAAAAGCTCTGCCACACACAGAACTGCTAAAGAGACCAGACAGCAAGATGATACATTTTAAAGAACGAAACTCTGAGGCCTCCCTTTGCAGACAGGCAGTGACTCTGCAGTTGGAATTAATCAGAAGATTTCCAAAGTGTTGGAAGGTGTGAGGGAAGCAAACGGTTCCCATAGAAGTTCAGTGTGGATGGCGCTTGTGTAGCTTGGTCTGTTTGTGGGACCCCTAGCAGTGGGATCAGGACTTGTCCCTGGCACATGAGCTGGCTTTTTGGAACCTGTTCCCCATGCAGGGGTGCCTCACCCAGCCTTGATGCAGGGGGAAGAACTTGGTCCTGCCTCAACATGATACGACATGCGTTGTGACTCCCATGGAGGCCTGCCCCTTTCTCAACAAGGAAGAGTGGATGGGGGAGGGGTGGACGAGAGGTGGGGAGGGGGTGGACGGGAAGAGAGGAGGGAGAGGAAACTAGTTGGTATGTAAAATAAATGAAAAAAAAATAAAAATATTAAAAGTTCAATGTGATATAGTTAAGAATCGGGGAAAGGAATAATCCAGGGGAATTCTCTATAGAAAAGCAAGAGAGCCAGGTACCTGCTAAGATAAAAATACAGAATAAGAATTTCAAAGCTTTCATTCAAATGATGGTGAAATTTTTTAAATCTGGAAATTTTACTTGTTTCTTAGTCATGCAGTTTCAAATAGAATAGTACAAGTCACTAATGCCAAAAAATAGATTGCAGATATGTTTCCATGTTCACATCTTTTTTTTCCTTCATTGAAACAAATACTGGAAAACTGTTTGTTTACACACATGAATTAACAAGGAAAAGTGTGCCAGAGATGGGCTGGATGGCAAGCCCATTCTCCTGAGTTCTCAATGTCCATAGTAGAGTATTTCAGTCTGCCGATGAGTATGAATTACATTTTATCCTGTTGTATTTCCTTTTAGCTGACTTACTCCTCGAAGGTTTTAATAACTACAGATTCCTCTCCAATGGCTATATCCCCATCCCTGGACAGCAGGACAAGGATAACTTCCAGGAGACCATGGAAGCGATGCACATAATGGGTTTCTCCCACGAAGAGATCCTCTGTACGTCTTCACTGTTAGAACTCCTGGGGATTTGCTATAAGTAACCCAAATTAGAAAGTGACTGGGAAGCTAATGAGAATGGCCTCTGTTTTATGAAACCCCAAAGAATTATGGAAAAGTCACACGGAGCCAGTTTTTAGCACCAGATAAGTTGGGGTATGTCTCTGCTACATTTTGACGGCTTTTTCTGTTTTTCTTTCCATCGATTTAAAGCAATGCTTAAGGTCGTGTCTTCAGTGCTGCAGTTTGGAAACATCTCTTTCAAAAAGGAGAGAAACACCGACCAAGCTTCCATGCCAGAAAACACAGGTAAACTGATGGACACTGTTTCTGCCTGCTTCCATTAGCTTAGGAGTCTGAGGTAGGGTCTCACTATGTACCACAGGCTGGTTTCGGACTCTTGCATCCTTCTGCCTTAGCCTCCTGAGTACAGGGATGCAGGATGTGCCATACTCACTGGGAATCTAGATTTTCTGATGTGAAGATTTTCTGTTTCTAAATGTGGAAAGTGGATTTAAATAAACACTGGTCAGGAACACAAGGTTTGAACACCAAGAGGAAGTGGTTGCAGGTATTGGGCACTGCCAGACTGTTTCTGAGGGAAATGAACCCCTGTTGCCAAGGAGGCTTCACAGGGGCATCCACAGTGCACTATGGCCAGTGAGTGGCCTTCACAGGAGCATCCACAGTGCACTATGGTCAGGGAGTAGGCCTTCACAGGGGCATCCACAGTGCACTATGGCCAGTGAGTGGCCTTCATAAGAGCATCCACAGTGCACTATGGCCAGTGAGTGGCCTTCACAGGGGCATCCACAGTGCACTATGGTCAGGGAGTGGCCTTCATAAGAGCATCCACAGTGTACTGTGGCCAGTGAGTGGCCTTCACAGGGGCATCCACAGTGCACTATGGTCAGGGAGTAGGCCAGCCAACCTAGTGTAATCAGTAAGCTCTGAGCCAGTGAGAGAGAGCTTGTCTCAAAAGTAAGGTGGAGGCCACCTGAGCAACAACACCCAAGGGTTCTTGGTAGCTTCCACATGCATGAGCACATACATACACATGAACACAGACACCTCCTCCCCCAAAGCCCTTTTTGGTAACCCACTTGAGGTTCAATAATGTTTATTTCCATGTGACTCCTGAGGGACTGACTCTCCGCCTGTATCAGGATCACTATCTCTTGTTTTGTTTCTGAGACAGGGTCTCTCTGTAGCTCTGGCTGTGCTGGAACTCACTATGTAGACCAGGCTGGCCTCGAACTCCCAGAGATCCATTTGCCTCTGCTTTTGAGTGTTGGGATTGAAGGCGTACGCCACCATACCTAGGTCATGGTCTCTTTTTCTTGACCAGGCTGTGGGCCACCTTCCTGAACTTTTGACCACAAGGACCCTTTTGTGTATCACTTGGTCATGTAGTTAGATCAGCAGAAGGGCTCCACCCACCGTGTGCCTCTCTCCCAGTCACGTCCAACTTAGTGCAGTGATTTCAGATTTAAGGTAAGACATGTTACAGTACAGTTCAGCTTAAGATCTTGAAGTGAGCCGTAGGTAGACAAGGAGGTCACTCTTCTACCAGGCCAGGAGAGCAACGGCTTGCTGTCCTCCCTGATGTGTTATTGATCCAGAAGAACAGAAAGCATTTTTCATCAGACTTAAAGCTTTGTCACACTTCAAGACTTTCTAGAGAGACTTCAAGAGTTTCTAGAGGTTTCCATTGTGTACATGCCATGATTAGACCGTGAGTGGAAATGGAACATTTAGGAAACTTTTACACTGCAGTTGCCCAGAAACTCTGCCATCTGCTTGGGATGAACGTGATGGAGTTCACTCGGGCTATCCTCACCCCCCGGATCAAGGTCGGCCGAGACTACGTCCAGAAAGCCCAGACCAAAGAACAAGTGAGTTGGTGACCACTCTCCCAAGTGCATTGGAATGATAAGCTGTGGCTTTAACCTTCTGCTCAGCATGCACCAAACTGAGTTAATAAGAGCGCATGGAGCTACCGTGGTGGTAGATGAGTTTGGGTTTTGTGTATTTATTTACTTTTTTTTTTTTTCAGGAAATTTTAGATTGATTTTTGTAAGTAAATTTGAAATGTCACCTCCAGTTGTCCCCTAGCTGACAAATAATCTGGTAGAGAGATCTGATGTTCCACAGCAGCCAGACGAGACCAAAGCTCCCACTGTGCTGTCTTACAGGGTAGCACAGCAAGAACAGAGGGGTTGTTCTTACTGTTTAGTTGTGCTGATTGTAAGGACATTAATAGCTTAGATTAAGAAGCTGGAAAGTGATCCCCCACCTACCCACCCCCTCCTCACCCCCAGAGGCAACTGACAAGAAACCAGGCTGATAAGAGATGCTGTTCCCCCGGGCTCTAAAGCCAGGGGGGGCTTTGCTCATTCCCTAAAGTCATTAGCCACAGTTCTGTTAAGTGTGCTAACGCCTCTGTTGATATATAACAGTGAGATATAATTAAGCAGTAAATGCCATTTGAAGTGCTTGAGTTCTGTGTAGCGTTGAATGCCATATTACAGCTACAGGGTTTTGTTGAGACCACTTCCTGGATGAAAGGTTGATATTATCTAATTACAGGCAGATTTTGCAGTGGAAGCCTTGGCAAAGGCTACCTATGAGCGGCTGTTCCGCTGGCTCGTTCACCGCATCAATAAAGCCCTGGATAGGACCAAACGCCAGGGAGCGTCTTTCATCGGAATCCTGGATATTGCTGGTTTTGAAATTTTTGAGGTATTCCTCACCTCCCTCCCTTCTGCTCTTTTTTGCTTTTTGTTCGTTCTCCTAACATGTTACGGTTCGCTTATGTGTGCAGTTTAGTGCCAGGCAGTCAGAAATAAGCAGGTATATTCCTTGCTCTTTGATTAGAGCCGAACAGTAGACAGCAAATAACCACTCAGTTCACAGAGTGCTGGGATCCAGAGAGCTGGGGAGGCACCTTGAGGCCGAAAGCTCGGGGAGTGCTGAGTGGTGATGGGCATGTTGTGTGTGTGAGGTCGGGTGGGAGTGCTGAGTATGCTACCCAGGGCCTTGAGATTGCTGCGTGAGTGTTCTGCAGTTAGACATCCCTGAAGGACAAGAAGCTGCCAGTTCAGAAAGCCTTCCTTTCTGAGTGGAGAGTCCCATGGTTCTGTGTTTATCAAAGGTTAGAAGTTGCTGGAAAGCTGCTGCGTCTAGACAGAGTTGGCCAAAGGAAGAGTGGGCCACAGATGTAAAAGTAGAGCCACCCTGAGGAGGCCAGGGTGATGGGCCAGACGCAGTGGGTCCAAGAAGAGCAATTTGAGAGGGGTACATGGCAAGATGGTGGCCTGTGTCCTGTGAAAACAGTGTGGTAAGGGTTTCAATACCGCGTCATTGACCAAACACCACCACCACAACAAAGGGTTCTGGGCACACATTGCTGCGAGTTTTCAGAGACTCTCCGCGGGTGTGGGCTGCCGACCTCTGACAGACTGTGTAGAAGGTGTGACTTAGATCATTGCTGCTGGGACGAGTGTCACCTTGGCCACCATTGAGTACTGAATTGTCCTGTTTGAAAATGCTGTCTAGCCTCCTAAAAACTGGACCGCTGTGGAAAGCAGCTTTCTCCATTCAGTTTGCTACACCACTGTGGGAGTTCTTAGTATAAATGACGTGTAAATAACCTGAGAAATAGCTCTCAAACTTGCCCAAAGAGGAAACTCTTTATTTCTTAAGAATCTGAGACTCTTTGAAAAGGATGCCGTAGTGGCAGGTTCGTAGAGCCGTGGAGAGAGTAGATAACCAGTGTACAATGCACATCCTCTACCTGGATGCCACCCACTCAATTTCCTTTAAACTCTTGAGCTTCCTAAAACAGGATGCCATGTTCCAGTGTACCTAGTGTCCTATTGTACTAGTCTACTTACAGCTAACCCACATCTTTTCGAGTGCTTATAACTGAAATACCTCAACAAAACCCTGTGGAGTTGCTCATTCAGTAGACACTGCGCCTCTCAGGATTAGGCGGGCATTATGATAGACACAGTGGCTAACCAAACAAGATTTCATACCCATATGAAGCTTACTGTTTTGATTGCTGTACTTTAAAAAGTATAATTATGTTAACTTAATAAGAATTTATGTTCTAGGGTTGGCCAAGTAGCATTTAATCAGAAAGGCCACATTCCCAAAGGAGCGCCATTATTAGAAAGCATACAGGTCCTCTCACCTAGATGTTATCCCTTAATTTCTTACTTTGGAAGCTATTCCTAGAGATATTAGGTTATATAATGGATGTTAGGGATTGGTTTTTGCAATTGCAATTAGTAGGATTTAGTATATGTGAACAGTCTAAAAGATTTGGAAACCTTTTCGTCCCTCTGCTAAGGCCTAAGATCTGGTAGGCTGTAACAGTTATGTCTTCAGGACAGTGTTGCTTCTGCCTAAAGAGGACCTTCTGTGGAAGGTGGGCTAAAACGTCTCATACAGGACTGAGATAACACCTTGTTTACCAAACAGATTATGTCTACTATTTTGTGTTGCTTACTAATAATTTCTCTAATGTTTGCTTATATCATTGAAAGTTAAAAATATTACAGTGAATATAATAAATATAAATAATTAAAAAATGAGGTGGTTTTATGTACTGATAAAAATAAAAGAGGAAAGAATTAGGTTTTGCACCTTTATGAGTACACAGACTATTTCTAGAAGGGTCATGAGAAGTGAGTGATCAGCTGATTGTAGAAAGTACAAGTTGGATTGAATTGATGCTTACGTCTCCTTGTAGCTCTTTGTACATCTAAAATTGATGCCATGCATTATTAATTTTAAAACCAAGTCTTGTAGGGCAGTGGTGGCGCACACCTTTTATCCCAGTATTCGGGAGGCAGAGGCAGGTGGATCTCTGTGAGTTGGAGACTAGTCTGGTCTACAGAGTGAGTTCCAGGACAGCCAAGACTACACAAAGAAAACCAGCCTCAAAATAATAATAATAATAATAATAATAATAATAATAATAATAATAATTTTTAAAAATAATAAAAAATATAGGCTGAGTTGCTAGTGCATACCTTTAATTCCAGTACTCAGGGTCAGAGGCAGGCGGATCTCTGAGTTCAAGGCCAGCCTAGCCTGGTCTACAGCCAGGGCTACATAGAGTCTTACCAAAAAGAAATAATAATAATAATAATAATAATAATAATAATAATAATAATAATACAACCCAACCAGGTCTCAACTTGGGGATCTACCTGTAGCAGGAATCTTAAGTGGTCTTATTAATAAAAACAAACAAACCTGGAGCCAGGTATTGGGGTAAATGCTAGAAGATCAGAGAAGCAGAACAAGCCACAACTTCCTCACTTTGTCAATTTCTCACCTGATCCTGTTTCCTCAGACTGGAAGCTTCTGTGTCCTTATCCAAGATGGATCTCAGCTGAACTGCTGCTCAAAAGTCTAAAAGCTTAACCAGCCAAATGCTTCTAGTTTCTGGTCTTCACACCTTATATACTTTTCTGCTTTCTGCCATCACTTCTTGGGATTAAAGGCTGTTTCCAGTGTGGCCTTGAACTCACAGAGATCCAGAGGGATTTCTGCCTCTGGAAGCTAGGATTAAAGGTGTGAGTGCCACCATTTTCTAGCCTCTGTATCTAATGGCTGTTCTGTGCCCTGACCCCAGATAAGTTTATTAGGGTGCACAATATTTTGAGAAACACAGTAACACCACATCTACCTGGGTGGTAGAGTGCATGCAAGCTTACACCAGGGCTCAAACACTGCAACCAGAATTACTTTAAAATCAGTCGTGGTCTGGAGAAGTGGCTCAGTGCTTAACAGCGCTTGCTGCTCTTCCAGAGGATCCAGATTCAGTTCTCAGCACTCACGTCAGGCAGCTCACAACCGCCTGTACCTCCAGCTCCAGGTGATCTGGGCCCTCTTTTGGCCTCTGTGAGCACCTGCACACACATGCCACACATACATACACAGACACAAAGATTTTAATAAAATTAAATCTTTAAAATATAGCTGGTAGTGTAACTATAGATATTCATTATTTTTAGACTCTATTGCATGTAATTGAATACAATAGCATGTCATAAACCCAGAGGCAAAGCAAAATCCATTTATATGGACAGAAACAAACCTAACACTTAGACAAGTATTGTCTTTATGAGACTTAGTAATATAAAGTGTTGGAAGACAAGCAATGTGCCCTCCCAGCAAACCATCTTATTCTAAACAGCAAACCATCATCATGGGCTATGGGATAATATTCCATGGAGATTGATTGAGCCTCTAATTTAAAGCCACTTTTTATAACAAAAGAGGTTACTTATAGGTACATTCTATTCATGTGAACAACATGGAATTAGAATATGAGTTGTGCTTCCAGGATGGGTAAATTATGAAAATGACATGTCCTAATTAATCTATCCACTCAACAGAACAGTAGAAAAGGGGCAACATCAGAGCAATGGCAGTAATGAATGCAGGCTGCTCAGATACACTTCATACACTCAGATACACAGCAGGGCGGTGAGTGTCACATGTGATATTGGCTAAGGTCAGGCACCTGGTACCCAGAGAACCTTCATAGAAAAGTGAGAAAAAGGCTTGTATGTCAGGCTCAGGCTGTGCTCCCAGTGACAATTCATTAGCTGATCCCCCCCCCCCCCTCGGCTGAGGACCAAACCCAGAGCCTTGTGCTTGGTAGGCAAGCGCTCTACCACTGAGCTACATCCCCAACCCCTTAGCTGATTTTTTTGTTTTGTTTTGTTTTGTTTTGTTTTGTTTTGTTTTTTCGAGACATAGTTTCTCTGTAGTTTTGGTGCCTGTCCTGGAACTCGCTCTGTACACCAGGCTGGCCTCGAACTCACAGAGATCCGCCTGCCTCTGCCTCCCTCCCGAGTGCTGGGATTAAAGGCGTGCCCCGCCACTGCCCAGCTTCATTAGCTGATTCTTAATTGTCTTTTACATCACTGTGGAGCCTGCTGCCCCAGTGGAGAGGAGAATGGGACGCAGTCCGTGCAATTCGTAGCTCCCTTGAGCTCATAGGCCCACAAGCTCACATGGCATGTCTGTGTCATGCCCTCTCAAGGCCCTGTGATGTTGCCCACACACACACACTGCTGGTGTGGCTGTCTGTCTTTTGTTCTCTCTTACCTTTTCTTTCGTGTGTGTGTGTGTGTGTGTGTGTGTGTGTGTGTGTGTGTGTGTGCGCTTACACACGCACAGGAGTCAGTTCACTTTCTACCACATGGCTCCCAGGGATTGAACTTGGCTTCTTAGGCCTGGCTCTCAGCACCCTTCCTCCCTGAACCATCTCACCAGCCCGCCCACCTCTTCGAAACTGCTGTGAAGGTTGGGGAGACAGGAGAGAGAGACAGACAGACAGAGCCCTCCCTTGGTGTAGCATTAGCGTTAAACAGTATCGTCAACAGCAAACGTTGAAAGTGGTGGTGTTGGGGTCACCCGATGACCGAGTTCCCTTGTCTTCCCTCCCATGATTGGACGATGACTCCCTGCAGCTGAACTCCTTCGAGCAGCTGTGCATCAACTACACCAACGAGAAGCTGCAGCAGCTCTTCAACCACACCATGTTCATCCTGGAGCAGGAGGAGTACCAGCGTGAGGGCATCGAGTGGAACTTCATCGACTTTGGCCTCGACCTGCAGCCCTGCATCGACCTCATCGAGAGGCCTGTGAGTGCACCCTCCCTGCCGCCGCCTGCACTGTTGGAGCAAGGCCTTTGATTCTCTTCTGCTATAACCTGAGACAGGCTAGGAAAATGACAGTCTGTGTCTACACAAGTGTTCCTGCGGTCAGGGCCTTCCTTAGGTCTCCTTACATGCGGCTTTCACCGCCCCGTCTGTCCTTGTGCTCAAGCTTATCCTGCAGTTGGGTGATGTGCTGTGGTCCTGTCAGAGGACATGTGGAGCTCCACTGGGTACGTCTCCTTCCTAGGAACTGCAGGGACAGTACAGGGACACTTAGCTGAGGACAAGGTGTGTCACATAAATTCAGTTTTTAAATATCTGAACTCAAGCCCGTCCTTTTGTAAGCACTTTTTATTTTGACAGTTTTTTGTTTTCCGAAGTATGCTGGCAGGGCATTCTTTTGGCAGATACGTGTTTGAGGACAGTCTTAGCATCAGAATTTATTTCTTTTGTTACTTTCTCATTGACTTGGGTCTCTCCTGCCTGGCAGTTAGCTTTGGAGCAACAAACTATTAACTTCACTTATTTTATTTTGGTTATCAGCCAAAACATAGGAAAAAGTAAGCATGATTAAACAGTGACATCACTTTGTTGCTCTGTGGTGTTTGGGCCTATTCCACAGCCTCCTGCAGTGGGGTCCACACTTTACAGACCTTCCTAACCATTTAGCAACAACTCAGAGGCCTCGCCTGGCCCTTGAATGGTCCAGCTGTCAGGAAGAAAATGAGCCCAGGAAACAGTCACCCCAGTTAGTGTGGTAGTTCTATCTTATACATTATAAATTTAAGTTTAAGGACTATGGCAGAAAACTTTATTTATTTGGCTTGCACAAAAGAAATCATTTTACCTTTCCAAGCACCACAGCTGTGTATTAGCACAGAAAGTCTTGGATTACCTTGGCTGTGAGGGGAGCTGCTTCTAGGTACTTTGAAACACCAGTTAGAGTAGCATTCTTCTCCAGAAACATTTCAGTCTTACGGATTAGCTCATAGCAAATAGTAAGTCGGCAGAAAGGATTTGCTCATCATGTGTTCAGTTATCTTTACAGATGTATTACTATGACTATTGTTGGATGAGGACGGAAAGTTTAAAGACTCTTGAGTATGTCCTAGAAATGCAGGGTGAGGGAGCTAGGGGCTTACAGGAGAGCCTCGGGCATGGCAATGCTCCTCCAGGTCCCAGGCTTGAGGCCAAAGAACAGATCACAGTGGGAGCTTACAGCTTTGCATGGCGTGGGCTCTACATGATACGCCATGTATCAAGAAAAGTCAGAGCCTCGGCAGCCTGAGGGCAGTGACAGGGTCTTCTCAGAAGCAGATGCTGTGAAGGGAGTGAGAGAAGATTGTAGGGCAGATTTGTTGACAGAATTTAGTGAGTAGCCATCACACTGAAAGTGGCATGTTAGAAAGCACTGGGCTGGGTAGGTGCAGTGGTCACAGCAACTAGAGGTGCCTAGGCGCTCACTGGCAGGAGGAAAGGGGTTCCTTCCCACTTCTCTCCTCTCTGCCTCCTCCCTGCCCTCTCCTGCCCTCCATGGGCACCTGCATGCATGTGCTCAGACTCAAATAATAATCTAAAACAAACAAGAATTTAGGGATGTTTTCATTCAAGGGGATTGAAATTGAAAAGTATAGTAAAAGACGGCTGCTTCTGTGACCTCAATATCGGTGCAGTGCTTTATTTCTCAGAACCCCGACAGTAGCCCCAGCTGCCCACCTTGTGATCCTGGCTCAGGGGCCCTCACTGCCTGCCACTATGACCATCTTGGATAATATGGACTCTCATCCCTCTTGAACTGATCAGAAACCTTGAAAGTTCTTTGAGAAGGAGCCTGGAGTAAGGGCCCCGCTGTAGGATTCCCATGTCCCATGCACCTTGTAGACCAGTCAGCTGGTGCCTCTGCCTGTCTGTCATCACCTTGCTTTATTTATACTTAACTATAAACACTACTCGCCTTTCGAATAGTATTTGTATATACAACTAGCTCCTCACCCCAGTAAATTCTTTTAAAAAAAGATTCTAAAGTGTTGTACCTTTTTACAAGAATGGTGCAGAATGTGAGTTCTGTACTGTCACATGCTGGCCATGCTAGCCTACAGCAGTAAATGATGGCCCAGAAGCACTACCAAGTAGGCCACTCTATCTATTAAGACATAATTCACACCAGCGGTGGTGGTGCACGCCTTTAATCCCAGCACTGGGGAGGCAGAGCCAGATGGATCTCTGCGAGTTCAAGGCCAGCCTGGTCTACAGAGGGAGATCCAGGAAAGGCGCCAAAAAACTACACAGACTACTGTCTTGGCCAAAAAAAAAAAAAAACCATGTAATTCACATACTTCAGTCTACCTATTAAGGCTATAAGTCAGTGTGGGTTTGTGCTATATCATAGCATTGGGTGACTATCACAACTAATTCTACGTTTTCATAACCTCACCCCACTAAAATCCACAGCCCCCACACCCAGCATGTTATCGCCCCTATCTCTTCTGTTTCTGGGTTTGCCAAGGCCTTTTAAAGTGACTGGTGACTTACGGTGTCACCTCAGGATTCACCAGGCGCTTTCCTGCTGCTCTGACAGAACAAGGCAACTTATAGAAGGAAGAGGTTTTGGGGTTTATGGTTTCGGGGGATGGGAGTGCCACTGTGGTAGCAAGAACAGCTTGAGAGTGAACTTGGAATGGTGTATGGCGTTGAAACCTCAAGTGCTTCCTCCAACAAGGCCAAGCCTCCCCGAACAGCACCACCCACCGGGGACTGATTATTCAAATGCCAGAGTCTGGGGACATTTTCATTCAGACAGCCACACGGTGCTGTACTTAGTAATAGCTTTAGGTGTTTTCCCAGTAAGAAATGATATCGCTTATTTAGTCATTAATCAAAAACTGAAGCTGCTGAGCATGTCAAGCGCCTGAGGTAGCCGGTTAGTTTTGAGTGTCGCCATGTATCTGGTCAGCCGCTGACATAAAATACTCACTTTCCTCTCCCTCAGCTCCTTTCTGACGGCTGTAGTTGATGCTTCTGTGGAGTATCTCCCTGTAATTAGTTTACTTACAATGTACATATTGCAGGGCTTATTCGGTTACTTATCCATTTCTATACGGATCATAGCAGTTTATGATCATGTTTGAATTACTAAGTTGTTATGGCTTGGACATACTTTCCACTCTAGCTCTTCCTAAAGCTAATGGGTTTATCCGTAAGCTGTCGCCCCACGGTACCAATGTCAACTTTGTCGTCCCCACCGCCTTTCATTATCAGGCCAATCCTCCTGGTGTGCTGGCCCTCCTGGATGAAGAGTGCTGGTTCCCTAAAGCCACCGATAAAACTTTTGTTGAAAAACTGGTTCAGGAGCAAGGTTCCCACTCCAAGTTTCAGAAGCCACGGCAGCTGAAAGACAGAGCTGACTTCTGCATTATCCACTATGCAGGGAAGGTGAGAGCCCTTAGGCTGAGCAGCTGGATTAACATGCTGCTTGGTGGGCTGCGGGGAGCTCAGCAGGTGAAATGCTTGTTGCACAAGCATGGGGCCTGAGTGTGGGTCTTCAAGACCCACATAAAAGTCAGGCACGATGGAATACACCTGTAACCCCAATGCTGGGAGGCATGGTGGAGAAATAGGTCCTTAGGGTTCACTGCCAGTTTAGCTGAAATGGCATGCTATAGGATCAGTGGGAGACTCTGCTCAAAGTGTAAGCTAGAGAGTGGTGTATAGCTCAGTGGACCTGGGTTCCACATGGGCATGGTGGTGCACATCTTTAATCCTGGTACATTTTGTGGTATAAGGTGGTGATGAACATGAATGCATTTTTAAATATATTATTGCATATACCTGGCCGTGGAGACAGTCCAGTTTAGGGGTTGTTTAGTGAAAGTTTTTGATGAAGACTTGAGGTGGTAATGATTTTCGTGTTTGATTTTGTGTTCTCCATTTCATCCCACTTGGCTCTGGTGTGCGGCAGGTGGATTATAAGGCAGATGAGTGGCTGATGAAGAACATGGACCCTCTGAATGACAACGTGGCCACCCTCCTGCACCAGTCATCCGATAGATTCGTGGCTGAGCTTTGGAAGGATGGTGAGAACGAGCTCATGTTTGTAGTTAAGCTTGGCCTGAATCTTCATAGTTAAGGTTTACTTATGGTTCTCTCACATATATGTGTGTTTGTATATATCCATATGTTTTTATTACTTTAAAATCTTTCCCTAGAGCAGGGCTGCCGTTATCAGAAGTTGCCCATTTTATGAATACTTGGATTAAGAAATGTAGACTCCTGTCCCCTTAGTCAGATGCTGTGAAGAGTATGGAAGCATTATACATTCAGGGCCACAGAAGCTACAGGATCTCTCAGCTGCCCCAGTGACGGTTGAGGCTGTGACCTAAAGGCACAGGCACAGACAACTCCAGAAGATCCTTTCCTGGTGCTGACCCAGGTCTAGCAGGCTTGCATCATGCACATGTGCACATGCAGGCACACACAGTTGCTAGTGAGTTCACACTTGGATAGCCTGCATACAGCTCAGTTGCCTGTTTTCATTACTCTTCACAGTCCTTTTGTGTGTAGAAACCTCAGTGATTTCTGATTTCTGGTGACATTTACCACAGGCTAGATTTTTACTAGGATACAAAATACTCATATTTCTTTAGACCTAGTAGGAACACACCCCAAGAGGTAGCAGTCAGCCACTTTTCATCCTGGCTATGTCCCTGTTCCTATGTGGGCCTCAGGTGACCACCACTAACTCAGCAACTGACTCACTTCTGCTTTCTTAAGAATATCCCAAGGTGTGTTAGGCCAGCCATCTTCTCAGAGGTAGAGAGAGAGACACGAGAGACAGGGAGGGATTTGGGCAATTAAGGCAAAGGAAAGCGATAGGAAAGAGGGATGAAGAGAATATCTTCAGAGGAACAGCGACCATGTGAAGGGCAGTCTACCCATGAATGACCATGTGTACCAGGCAGGGCAAGACTATGAGGGAGCTTATGGGGGTGGGGCATACCCCTCCCATGCATGCCTGTGCCCTGGGAAGTGATGTGCCTGAGACTGTACAAAGACGTGCCTTAGAAGAAGGCTGGCTCTCCTGCAAGTGTGCTGTGTCCCTTGCAATGACCTGCTTAAGTCAAAAGTGCTGTCTGAATACTCAGCAGAGGATGCTGGGCCTTGCTCAGTCCACAGTTTCAGAGTGGGGCTGTTCTGGACTGTGATGTGTTAAATCTTATCACCCTGGGATCTGAGAAGCTGAATATGAAGCAGGAAAAAGGACTAGGCTCAGGTCACTCCAGGCCCTGGTGAAGAGTTGGCAGTGTGGCTATGGAAAGTCTCTCAGAGGAGTGGCATGGAGTACTGGCTGTCGTAAATATTTGCCTGCCCCAGGGGGTAGGTCATACTCAGCCCCTCCTCGTCCTCCTCAGTCAAAGAACAAGTTAGGATTGGCTTGGAGCAGGAAAGCGGGTAGGATGCTCTGGTGTGGAAATAGCTGGCACTCAGGAGTCCATCCTGGCTGGATAGTAAGGCTGGGCAGAAGGGTCAGTAAGGTAGGAAGTGAGGCTGGGGTGATGTTTGAGGCCAGACTCAACCCTCGTGGCCTGACCCAGATGGAGAAATTCATTGAATAAAGGGTTGTCTAGTCTATATGTAAATAAGGTGGGTTGTTTCCTGGGTAGATGGGGTGAAACCCCCTGGAAGTGAGGGGTACAGGAGGTGACAGGAAGGGGGCAGAGAAGGCCTACGAAGGCCCCAGAGACTGAATAAGAGACACTAAGTACTGGGCTCACACACACTCTGGTGAACTCCCTTTGACCTCCTGTCTCTTTTCTGTACCCAAACTGTCATGGGAGCCCCTGGCTGAGCACTTAGCCTGTGTACATAGCCACACTGATGCTCCACTAAGCGCCTGAGAGATGATCTGAAAGTGGAAAGATCTGTACCCTGCCCTGAACAAGCCTGTCATGCAGTGAGGAATCTGGGCAAACTGGGTTTGTCTTTGTCTTTTCTCCCGGCTCCCTGGGCTTCCTCCATCCACCCTTGTTTAGTCACAGATACTGGAGAGGAACAGGTTTTAGAATCCAAGATTTGGTGGGTAAGGTTGGGGGTGGTGGCCTGTGTGATGAGTGTACAAGGGAACACAGACGATGGATCTTAGCTGGGGCCATGCGTGGAGGATCCTTACCTCTATCTTTCCGAGTGCTGACACACCCTTCCAACCTTGTTCATCCGTGTTTAGTCTGACCGTGCAGGCTGCACTATATATGCTCAGCCATTTTTAGCCCTTGCCCTGCTACAGATGGGCTTGAGTGCAGGGGTCACTCTTGGCAGAATAGGGTGAGAAGTCTTATCTACCCCAAGTTTGGTTTGACTCTGCTAGCTTCTACTCTAGAGTAATCCAGTGTTGGCTTGCTTGACAGTCACTGTTGCCTGGAAGTCCTGTTGCCCACCAGCGTAGGTGGACAGTTGGTTAAATCTAAGACAAGAGATCTCAGAGGCCACATGCTGCTGTAGAGCAGAATACAGGCAGAGAGGCAGTCCCAGGCTTTTCCAGGTTTGAGGACTGTGTTTCACATACAAGGTCAGTGGCGGGTTCAGAAGTTAGATGAGGGAGCCAAAGTAGAGTCTCATCTCTGTCCCTCGAGATGGAGAGATCTTTTGAGCTAAGAGGAACTTTTTCCTTAGGAAAAAATGGCCCTGGTGAAACATACAATTTTTTTCCTTTTGTGCTGCTGGAATGCAAAAACAGGAAATGATGAGTTGACCACAAATGGAGAATATACAATGTGTGCATACAGCTTGCCTAGGGTGGCACAGTCCCTTGAGCTGAAGACATTTTGTGTTAAAATCCAGATTGTATGAGAGTTTCACACAGTTTTCTCAAGGCCAAACCAAAAGGAATAAAAGTATTGATGGCAGCCCTGCCCTAGAGATTCATAGTGCCCTTCTATTCAAGCTGTTGTTTGGGGATCTTTCCACCAGCTCCATAGGAATTCATGCCCTTCCCCATTCCTTATGTGTATAAACATAACAACTAAAGCTGGTATTGTGTACAGTGCCTGCTAGGGCATTTTCATGAGTAATGGCATGGTCAAAACATTAAAATTATTTTGGCATTTGCTACAGCAGAACTCCAGTAGTTAACCAATCTTTTAGAAGTTTGTATTTGAAGTGAATTATGTTTCCAAAATCTGTACTGGAAATTTGAACGGTAAAAGCCACTGCCTTTTCATTTCTGTTAGCGCTCTGATTTAACCTCAGTCTTGCCCAGATTTACTGATTGCAAGACAGATTAATTAGTGCCTCATTACTCTTAAATATTGTCAATATGGCATGATGCTCACACCTGGAGTTGGGAATATGCTCTTTTGATTTAGCTTAAATTTATTATAGAAAGAACTTTATCCAAATGCACAGATTCTCGAAACAGTAATTGCTGCATAGGATCTGCCCTGGACTGGCTACTTTGTAGCACCATTTCAGAGTTTACTTGTGATGTCAAATGTCTCTCACACTAACCGAAGTGTTTGTGTATCTGCTCTTCTGTCCTGTTTTCACTGTTTCTCTGCTTTAGAGATTCAGAATATTCAGAGAGCTTCTTTCTATGACAGTGTTTCTGGTCTTCATGAGCCGCCAGGTGAATGTATACAGCCTGCAGGGCCTCCAAAACAGAAGGGTTTTAAGGCCACAGGAGAAGTGGTGGGGGGGGGGGCTGGCAGGGTGGCCTGGGAGGTGGGCTTGGTTTGGGGTTTTCTGTTCGTTTTGCTCATAGGCCTGCATGAACGTCCCATTTCATGCTCCGTTTTCTTATACTTCAAGGCAACTGTTTGAGTGCATAAACAATCGAGTCGCTACTGCCTACACATCGCTTCTTATTTTACGCATAGCACTTAGCGTGTTTCATAGTAAAAGGTATGTCGTTCGCTACCTTTTCCAATCGTGCCATTTTGATACACACTTCTCTAAGCGAATTGTTAGGAACTGACCTGCTAGATGGCCTCTCTTTTATGCCTGAATCACCCTTTAAGTTTTCAGCTCCTAAGGAATTCTAAGAAGGAAGTTTCTCTCTTTAAGCTACTACATTTTGTGAACAAATACTTGTATTTACCTCGGAGTTGTTGGTCTCGTCATTGTTCTTTTGGTTTAGACTTGGGATGTTATCTGGCTGTTGGCCTTTCCTTTTGAACTACAGTCAATGAACCTGTCTGTAAGGCTTGATGTATTCATTTTGAGACTGAGGTCCAGTGGAATGTTCTTATATACTTTGCTCTTAAAATTGAGCTCCAAATGTTTAGATTTTTGTACCTATTTTCAGGTATATATCCTAGAAGTAACTAGAGGGCTCCCAAAAGCCCAGGATAATATGAAACTCACCCAGTCTTCCAATTTTTTGATGAACCTGTAAAGTAGCAATATTTGAAGGTAAAGTCAGTTTCATCTTCTAAAGTGTATGAATTTGGAACAGGAGAATGCTAAAGTCTAAACCCATCTCAGAAGTTACTTTGGAAATGTTACAGGGCTGTGCTGTTGGATGCATGTCAAGATGCTTGCCCTCAGGTCTAGCTGGCAGACTGAGGGAAGCCAAGTGCAGGCATGGAGTGGGAGTAAAGACTAGAATATGACAGCCAGCGCAGCCCACAGTGAGAACGCCTCAGTTCTGCAAGCAGAGTCCCTTAGCCCAGCTCTCTGTGGCCCTGGGGAGCCCTGGGGATGCTCAGGAAGGCAAGAAAGGCACGCTGAAGCAATTCTTCAGATTTATTTGGTCTTATGACTTGTGCTTTGTCGAAGGTTGGCATTTTGGGCAAGGCTGAGGCACAAGTTTGAGGTCAGCATGGGCTGTAGAATGAAACCTGGTCTCAGAACAATAGAAAACTTAGCAATGACTGTTGAGGACAGCCCCCAAAGCGAAGTGCCCTCATTTCCCCAGCACCTGGCATTGGGAAACATACCATGGAAAGATAGAGGAAGTTGCTAAAGTGAGTTGCAACCCCACACACCAGTCTCCACGTGCAGCTTGACCAAACCCTGCTCCTGTGAGACTTGATCTTTCGGGTGCACAGACCAGGCATCTGTTTGTACTGGCAAGATCCAGTAGAGTCCCTCTTCTGTGTCTTCATGTCAGTAACAAGCAGCTAGGTCATCACATCCCCACCATAGCACCAAAGACTGTCCCTGGCTCTGTCTCCTGTGCTGTGGCATGATGGCTTTTGGTTGAGCTCCTCAGCTGATCCTGACGTCTCAAAGGTCTCAAACTCTTCTCTCAGAACCACCCACCATCCACCGTGGGTGTGTGCAGTCCTTGAATTTGTGACTATTCTCCAGCAAAGTCTTTTTTCTCTCCTCAAAACTTGTTTCTGGGTCTAAGAGACCCCAGGGGAAGATGAGGGTTTAAAGATGTCAGTTGGAGATGCTGTATTTTGGTGCTTTCCTGGAAGACAGTGACAGAGTTCCTGGGACTGATTGTGGATGGCTATGACATGCTGACCTGTAAGGAAACACCGGCAGCCCAGCAAGCTAATGTGCTGTGCTTCCAAGTGTGTTTGTAGCAAGAGCCTCCAAGACCCTGCCTCAAAAACAAAACAAAACAAAAACAAATGTAGTCATAATACTGAGGAAATAAGTTTTCAAGATTTCAAGGATAAGAATGATCCTAGGGTAAAGAGATGTTGAAAAGTACCAAAAACAGACAGGAAGAAGGAAAGACTGAAGAGGGATCCCTGTCATAAACGTGGGTCCTGCAGGCTTCCGTCATAGCCTCCAGGAATGATCTCCCTGTGTATATTGTGGGAGTCCAGATCTCTGAAGACGAAGCAGATTTGGAGGATGCAAGTCCACCGAGCCAGCAGAGAACAGTACCTCAGAGTCAGTGATGGCAGGGACGGCTGCTCAGTGCTTCTGGACTTGAGGTCGGATTCTAACCGTCTGCCCTGGCACTGAACTGCCCTGACATGTCCTTTACATACAATACCATTTAGGTTTTGAGCCCCATGTGTGTTAGATTGCAACCAACAGACCTGGAAAGGTGCCAGGAGAGAAAAAAATAACACATATGTGGGAAGTGCCATGAAGCGGGTTTTAATTGCCGGCAGGCTCCCTGCCAGCTCCCATCCTACAGAGGAGCCTCCTGAGACACAGCAGCAGCTCTTAACTGAGAGTCAGAGTTACCTTAATTTAGGGGAGAGCTTTACTTGAGCCGTGTTTAAACCCTGACCGTGGGGATCCTCTGACTCACTCCAGAAGCAATCTTGTCCCTGTCCAGTAGGTGTAAAAAGAGCCTGAAAGTGTGGTGTATACTGTAGCCCAGCACTGGGTAGGCAGAAGCAGAAAGATCACAAGGCCAGCCCGAGCTACACAGTGAGACCTCTCAAAACCCTTTTTAAGAAGCATTAGTGGACGCTTCAGTTAGAAAAGGCCAAAAGAATGACCACTGAACCTGCAGATTCATCCAGTGACCAGAGTACTTGTTCTAAGTATCATCTTAGGGTTTGGGATTCAGGTCTGTCCCAAGTCTGTGCTTAGTGAAATTATCATCATTTTCAGTGAGTGGATTTTGTTGTTGATACTTTTTTATCTTGAGTGTTATCACCAGTTGAAAAGCTCAAAGAAGAATATCATGTAGGCACTGCGTCTGGGGTGACTGATACCCGACAAGGACACTGGCCTCTCAGGGTCAGCAGGGGCATGGGAAGTACCCTAGCTTTTTGTTCATCGGTTTGTTTTTTTCCAGACAGGGTTTCTCTGTGTAGCCATAACTTTCCTGGAACTCACTCTGTAGACCAGGCTGGCCTCGAACTCACAGAGATCTGCATGCCTCTGCCTCCCAAGTACTGGGTGGGATTAGAGGCGTGCGTCGTCACCACCACCCAGCATGCCCTAGTTTTTGATGTTCAGGAATGTGCATGTTGCTATGGCTGCAGCTGCTTTAATTATGAAAAATAATAACTGTCTGTTTTCTTGTTTTGTTTTGTTTTGAATCAAATCCACATTAGCTCGTAGTGTCCCCAGGTTTAGCTGATGGGCAGTCAAGCTGGACCTATCAGCATAAATCCTAGGACCAACCTGACAGAGAGGCAGAAAGCAGTTGCCTGTGTGAGAAAGGCTTTCAAAGGAGGAGGGGGGAGGCATGAAGGGAAGGGAGAGCCATGCCAGTTCAGTTCACTACTAGTGTTTTTTCCTCAAATCACATGATCTTAGCAACCTCGCTACTCCTGGAATTTTCCTAAAAATTTCTACCTCTGCTAAAATTATTCTAACAGATTGGCTCTAAGCACCAATTCTGTACTGGTTATGAATCTGTAATTGTTGTATAGGTATCATAAAGATATGTGATTAGCTGTTTCTCAGAACTCAGAGCAGTTAAATATTCAATTTCTGAAAAGATTGCAGGACCCGGCGGGGGCTTGCCTCCCACTTGCTGAGTGAGGCCCTTGCCAGGAGAATAGTCTGTATGCTCAGCCATCCTGCCTGGCTTTCAAATGGACAGTGAACGGGTTTCCTCACTCTTCTGACTTACATTAGCTACCACACATTTCAAATACTTCAAAAAGCTTAGTAAGCACTAATATTTTTGCAGATTTTTGAAAAAGACATTGAAAACATCTTGTTCCTCCTCATCTCTAGGTTGTTCTCCACAGGAAGGGCCAGATAAGAATCCTGGCCCTAGACAACATCACCCTTTGTAAAAACCGGTGATGGCGGTTTTATGGTGAGATAAATGACATGCCATTTTCTATCATTATAAATATAAAACCCATCTAGTTTCTGACTGTTGAAGTTTTATAGGATAATAAAGTGTAGGTCAAAACACTTGCAGTTGTTTGCACCTTCTAGGGAACCCATGATGGAGCTGCGTGCCCACCACCAGCCCTAGCTGGGCATGGAGGAGGAGGGTACTGCTCACTGTAGCTTGCTGGCGCTGGCTCTTGTGTCTGAATTTGTTTTCTGTCTTTCTCTGCTTCTGTCCTGATCATCTGCATAAGAAAAGACCCTTCTAAGATATGTTTATGAGTGGTGATTTTTAATGAAATCATGTATTTAGTGATGTGCTCCAGGTCATTTAATGACTTTCCTAAAATGTTTCTCTACTACCCACAAGCTAGTTTCTCTCAGTGGTAGAATCCAACCCGGAATTTTAAATGGTAAATTTTAAAAATCAAAACAACCTGAAAGTCTAAAGCATTAATTTTTAGTAAACCTGAATAATTTTAAAGAGTAATCCAAACCTATTAAATTTGAAATCAGGCTGATGGCAACAGTGCTTTTGATTATTGGCATTGTGCACTGGACTCTGCGGGCGGGCAGAATTCTAGAACCACCCCCACCACTAGCCTACTGCAAAGCTAATGTAATTGGATCCTTGGAAAGTAAACACAGCACCATCTCTCTTTTGTGATAGTGATAATTTGTTCTTTAGCTAATCCTTGTTTTCCACCAGGAATTGTTTATTAAATAGTTACTAGGTCCCCACACCATGCTCTGGCCTGCACTGGGTGATCAGGAAGGCAGTAACAGTCATCCTGACCAGCGGTCAGAGGTCAGAGTGACCATGGGACAGCTCCCAAGCCCCTGAGGATGTGAGGTGCTGGGGAAATGTCCTCCTTAGAAAGCTGAGTCAAGCAGAGAAGATGCATAGAACAGTGGGGGGTGTTTTCTCGGAACTTTTCTCTAAGATTCAAAGGTCAGAGGAGAGAAAGTTTGTTTTGCCTTGTGAGCATTGTGGGGTCAAGAGCCAAAGTTCTCTGAGGAAGTTAAGGAATGGAGACTTACAAGTGTAGGGGAGTTGGCCATGTGACCAGCAGGGGAGAGCAGGGAGAAGGATGGACCTTGTACCTTGTACCTTGTACCTTGGAGGTTGAACAGTCTGGCTGGCTGGAATGCAGGCTTGTATGGGAAAGTGGCCGGAGCATGCCAGCAGTGAGGCCTAGAGATACCACCTCACCAGGAAGCGCATCTCCTTGGCTGTTTCAGGGGAGGGACTACAATTGGAGTTGGACGCTACCATGAATCCCACGGCTCATAGGTGGCAGGTGTCTCTGTATGACAGACTGGGAGAAATTCCAGTTTCGTCCTTACACATTCCACTGGGGTAGAAGGTGAATGGATGGAAGAGTGTGACAGCCAGGCAGAAGATGAGTGGGACGTAGGAGAGTCACAGAACCCAGTCGCAGGAAGAGCCAGGGCCAGGCAACAATAGAAGGTTCTACCTGGAGTGAGCACTGTTCACACTGGGACAGACGGTGGCCGAGGATGGATCACTATTATTCCTGCTGTCCCCTTCCTCCTGACCATTGCCCTCTTCCTCCCTTGTCGAGCTTAGAGAGCAGTCCCAGGCCCTCATCTGTGTCTGTTTTCCCCTGGGGCAGCTTTACCAGCCCCATAGCTTGAACAACTGTGGACAATCCCCAGTCTGCCTCATTGTCCCATCCTCTCCTTTTAGCAATGCTGCAGCGTTTGGCCTGTCCTCAGTACCTCACCTCCGCTTCAGAGGCTACAGGCATATCACTTGCAGAGTTAGGTCCTTCCTACCCAGCCACAAGCCCATTGCTCTCCCAGCTGACCCAGGGTCTCACCTCCAGCCACTCAGTTGCTCAAGCTGGAATTCTAGGAGCTGTCCTTGGCACATCTTCTTTTCACATTGAGTTAATTATGCAAGCAAAGTGTCCTGCCATCAGAATATACCTCTACTCTTCTCGGCCATCTCCTCTGTGATATCTGTCACTCATTCAGACTGCCCTCATCCCAGGAGCCTCGATCTTCATGATGGCCCGGCTCAGTGTCTCCTGGGCACTCCCTTCCTGCCCTGAATCTCTTCCCCCACACTCTCATCCTTAGTTCTCACATAGTAATGTGAGATCTCTGAACTGCTTTTCTCTCTCGGCATTTGCTGTTTTATGTCACTGCATTTCCCACTTTGTGATTTAAATATATTTAAAAATATACTTTGTTCTTTCACTAACACATGAATTCAGAATGTTAGAACAGATGTGACTAGATGCATGAGACCAGATTCAGTACTATAAAAGCAGACATGATGGGGACCTCACAAGGGTTTGGAGAAGGCAGAGAGAGGTATCTTTGTGATCTCCAGATGGGAGAAAACACATAGTTCTCGGGGGATTGGGTGCTGGTAGTCAGGCATATGTAGTTTAAAGTCATAAGTGAAATCACGTGGCTAAGAGCATCTAGAGAGACAAGAAGGCTAACGTCTGTGCTCATCTCTTGCCATATCCTAGAAGGATTCACATGAGTTTAGATCCCTAGAGTGCCAAGATGGACAGGATAGGTGAAGAAGTCATCTTGGATCACAAGATAGAAAGAGCTATGGTTGGCTGGAGGGAAGGCAGGGGCGGGTGGGAGGAGGGAGGACAGGGGAACCCATGGCTGATATGTAAAAGTAAATTAAATTATAAAATAAAAAAAAAAAAGATAGGAAGAGCTAGAGGCGGGGGTGGGGAGGTCCTGGAGAAGCTGCGAGTGGGAATAGCTGGGTCATTAAAGCCAGAAGTGTTCAGGATGGCCAGTAGGGAAACATCTGGGATCAAAGAAAACAAGCACAGGGCAGCATCCGTTGCCTTAGCAACAGGTGGGTCCCTCCCTGCCCGGGCATACTGGGTAGGACGGGAAGAGTGGCCAGAAGCTCAGGTCCCAGGTGGCCAGATGAACGCTGGGAAGACAGTGGAGGAAGGTGACAAGTGAGAAACGTGCCCCCCAGAAAGAAGCTGGCCTCTGGGATCCCAAAAGAGAAGGGCATGAACACAAAGTTGATAGAGGCATATCGTTTACAGCATTAGGAAGGGGTGGTTGGTGCCAGGGAAAGGGAGGGAGGTTGAGGCACAGAGAAGAGTGAGTCCTCAGTGGTAGATGATGGGTGAAACTCCAGGGCGCAAGCACAGGGAGTCACTTTGATTCTGACTCGGAAGTCTGGCTTTGGAGGGCCAGCTTACACTCACGGGAGCCACACAGCTCTTCTCGTCCATCCTCCAGCTTCCATCCCAGACCTGCTGCTACCCTGTACTTTACCCCTGGACCAGGAGCTCCTCTTCCAAGACCTCACTGGAAGTCAAGAATCAACTGAGATCTTGTACATAGAGCCACTACCCAGGGCCAGGTCCCCACAAAGAAACGAGGTGGCTGTCAGAGATGAGGAGGGTTAGTAAGGACAGGTCGATTCCTATTTTGATTTCTCATCGAATGTTCAAGAAAGCACAGAGCATCTTGTGCAGCAGACATGCTAGTGGCTGGCACTCTTACAACTCATCATTAGAAGGCTGTGTTGTGGAGATCTGCAGAAACACCGTCCGCTTTAATGATCTGGGAATGTCTGAGGAGGCTCAGTCAGCGGTTTTCAGAGGGATCCTCCCGGTTTGTGGTTGTGTTACTTGTCCTTTGAAGAGACAGCTGAGGGTCACACAGTGCTCACAGTCCAAGTGAGGTAGTCTTCCTGCATGTTCCTCAGGTTCAGATGGCTTTCTTTTTTTCCTCCCTGTCCCCCCTTCAGATGGCTTTCTGACTGAAAAGGTGCTGGCTCAGGCGAACTCTGGTCCCTTGACCCTGAGCATATCTCCTGAGTGGATCTGTACAGTCACTATCTTTCTGAGTAGATGATGAGCCATTTCTTCTTGTGAGATCTCTCCCAGCGTCAGTCTGTGTATCAATAATGCCAGCCAGAGATCCTTCCATTTGCCAAGTAATGGCAGATCTCACAGGCAGGACCTTAGCAGACAGTGGGTCCCTGAGCCCAGCGCAGTGGAAGGCACCCACCCCCAGTGTGGTAGGTGGCATTTGTGGAGGCACTGCGAAATCCTGCCGTCTAAGTGTGTGGCTGTTAGCTCCTCGGCTTGTGCAGTGTCTGAATGTGCTGACTGCCTTTCCTAGACGGCACCTCTCACCATCTGTTCACAAAGCTTGTGCTGCTGAACTATCACTGTCCCCTCCCCTCAGTCACACTTGGGTCACAGCTGTCCTCTCCTCTCCCCAGTGGACCGAATCGTAGGTCTGGATCAAGTCACTGGTATGACTGAGACAGCCTTTGGCTCTGCATATAAAACCAAGAAAGGCATGTTCCGAACTGTCGGTCAGCTCTACAAAGAGTCTCTCACCAAACTGATGGCAACTCTCCGAAACACCAACCCCAACTTCGTCCGCTGCATCATTCCAAACCACGAGAAGCGGGTATGTGTGAGGCAGAGCGCATGCTCGGGTTCTGAGTTGACCGGGGCCAGGCCACTGAGATTAAACTGGAAACTGTTGTTGCTCTCGTAGGCCGGAAAACTGGACCCGCATCTTGTGCTAGACCAGCTCCGCTGTAATGGTGTCCTGGAAGGGATCAGGATCTGCCGCCAGGGCTTCCCCAACCGGATAGTTTTCCAGGAATTCAGACAGAGGTACCGCTAACTTTCACTTATTTTCTCTGTGTCCTAGCTACCTTAGCATGAATGAAAATGCTGATATGAGGAGGAAGGTTTTCCTCTGCTCCCTGCAAAGGGAAGGGGTTGTCCTACTGCACAGAAAGGCCTCTTCTCAGCACTGAGACAGGCTTCATCTTCAGAGCCTGGAAGTTAGCTAGGAGATGAGCCAAGCAGCCGGCAACTTAACTGTTGTTCGTTCAGACAGGTCTACTTGAAATTTTAGTATGTATTTTAATATAGCAGGTATTGTAAGGATAGATGAGTAGTGTATGTTAAAATACAAATAAAATAAAAAGAAGTTCAAAATACTCCAGTAATGATTTCTGACAATATTTTGGGATAGTCCCATCTTTCTTCAGTAAATGAATCTGTGTATATAAATGTTTCCAGCATATGTTTGTACACACAATGACAGACCTCTAAGGATAATAGGAAAGTGGATAGATTAGAAAATGATTAAGATAGAAACTGAAGGGAAGAGATTGATGGGTATGCAGTGGCAGCTGGTAAAGACATGGTGGGAAATGCTTTGGGAAGTGATTTTGTAAAGTTGGTACCTCGGCTGCTTTTTTTCCTTTTTCTTCTGGAAACCAGATTTCAAAATATACCCATTGTTGGTCCATAAAATAATTAGGGGCTTCCAGGTCAAAGAAGGGTCCCCATGGCCTTAATGTCGCCATCCATCCATGTTCCCCACCCCTCATCCCCGAAGAATCAACTCAAGAGGCTATTGCAGTCCTGGGTGTCTTCGGGAAAGGCTGTCAGGAGCCCCACTGTCTGGTGGTCACTTTTTATTGCTAGGGAAAGAAGACATTAATGGCATCTGGAGTACCAAGTTATAATGGCCGCCTTTGGCTGCAGAGTTTTTCTAGCTGAAGTGTGACTGTTTACAACGAGGTGCTGAATTTTAAGCACAGAACTCAGTGGCCATAAGTACACCCATACTAATGCCCTGTTGAATGTCACCCTGTTGTCTTCTGGGGTTCCACACAGAGGTTCATGGATTGCTCTTGCAGCCTTTTCTATTATCTGTTAAATGCTTACAAGCTGCCTGGCTGAAAGTACAAAGAGCCAGATCCTCTCATCTGAAAGATGTGGGCGTTTTATGGGAAACAAAGAAAAGCGCCAGGTTTTCAATACCAGCTTTGATTCTTCTCTGCTGGACCCCTAAGCCTATGCTTTGATCTGAGAGAATTAACCTTGTTTTACTCCAGCTTCTAAGTAGGAACAGGACCTGCAGAGGCCTGGGGTTATCATCGGCCCACGTCTTGATCTTCCCTGTCATTATTTCTGCCTTTTTCTTTCTCCAGATACGAGATCCTAACTCCCAATGCTATTCCTAAAGGATTCATGGATGGCAAACAGGCCTGTGAGCGGATGGTAAGATTTCTTTTCTGTTGTTGTTTTTGGGTCTTTGAGACAGGGTCTCTATTGTGTATCCCTGTCTATCCTGGAACTCCAAGAGATCTGCCTACCTCTGCCTCCCAGATGATGGGATTAAAGGTGTGCGCCACCACACCAGGATTCTTTGTTGTTGTTGTTGTTGTTGTTATTACTTTCCTATAGCAAAAATAAACAGGATCTTTCTCTCTTAGATCCGGGCTTTAGAACTGGACCCAAACCTGTATAGAATTGGACAGAGCAAGATATTTTTCCGAGCTGGAGTTTTGGCGCACTTAGAAGAAGAAAGAGATTTAAAAATCACCGATATCATTATCTTTTTCCAAGCTGTATGCAGAGGCTACCTCGCCAGAAAGTAAGTGGACTTGTGGATCCAGAACCTCTGAAGCACATTCTTGGGCTGGGCATTTGTTTGTACCCATGATGCTAGAGGGCATGAGATTGACAGGCTCTACCCTTGTGGAAGGTGCATTCCCATGGGAGCGGCATCTGGGGGAACATATGTACATCCTAAACAACACACTGTCACCAGGAAAGCACACAGAGCCAAGAAGAGAAACCAAAGGGTTGGAGTTCCGCTTCAGCTGAGGTCCCGGGGAAGCCATCCCTGAGGGCTGGCTGCCTAGGACGGCCTTCCCATGAGCACCTGTGACCGGGTTTTCCTCTCTGTTCTTCAGGGCCTTTGCCAAGAAGCAGCAGCAGCTGAGTGCCTTAAAGGTGCTGCAGCGGAACTGCGCGGCCTACCTCAAGCTGCGGCACTGGCAATGGTGGCGCGTCTTCACCAAGGTGGGCTGGGCTGAGGGCTTCCTCCTGCAGACCTGGGCCAGCAGGAGTGCGCCAGAGCGGGAGTGACGAGCTGTTTAACTTGTCACAGGTGAAGCCCCTCCTTCAAGTGACCCGCCAGGAGGAAGAACTCCAGGCCAAAGACGAGGAGCTGCTGAAGGTGAAAGAGAAGCAGACAAAGGTGGAAGGAGAGCTTGAGGAGATGGAGAGGAAGCACCAGCAGGTGTGTGCGCCCTCCTCTGCACCCTGAGTCCTGACCTAGTGCGCTGCCCGCCCAGAGCCAGCAGCTCGAACATTCCTTATAAATAGCCACGCCCGCCACATCATCGTGTGAGGATTTCACTCATTTTCAAAGTGTATGTGTTTTCACTAGGGTTAACAGCCACGCTGGGACTTATGTCTAGATCTGTGTAAGTTAAAATCCACCACACCTTTCCTTTGAACACACAGTGGATCACACTGGCTGTGAAGCCCAGGTCTAACCCTGCGTCAGAGGGGCTCCCCTGCTGCCTCCTGTGTGCTTGTGAGGGAAAGAGAAAGTAATGGATGGTGTGGCTGAGCCAGGCCCCACTCTGCTTCTCTGGCAACCCCGAGGCAGTGCCCCTCTGCGGGCACTTGGAAAAATAAAGCCAAGGAGTGTTGATGAGTGACAGCAACAGCATTGGTGTGGAAGGCCAAGAATATTCACTTGAACTGGCTCATTACAACACTTTAACAGTCCCCTCTCTTCTTTATCTGTCCCTTCCTAACTTAATGGACAAATATCTGTCCCTTCCTAACTTAATGGACAAACTATAATTCTTAAAGTGGTGAGAACTTGTTGGTTTGTTTGTTTGTTTGTTTGTTTTTTGGTTTTTCAAGTTTCTTTGTATGTAGCTTTGGCTGTCCTAGAACTCACTTTGTAGACTAGGCTGGCCTCAAACTCACAGAGATCCACCTGCCTCTGCTTCCCAAGTGCTGGAATTAGAGGCATGCACCGCCGCCACCACCCCACCACCTGGCAAACTTAGTATCTATTATTCAAGATAACTTATGGCAACAGAAACAACCAAAAATATTTTCATGTCGTTTATTTTATACATGCACACAAGACATACTTGAAATTTCTGTCAGATATTGTTTGCTTGCTTGTTTGTTTGTTTGTTTTGAGGCAAGGTCTCTCTGTAGCCTTGGCTGGCCTGGAACTTTCTGTGTAGACAGGCTATCCTGGAACTCACAGATCCTGTCTCTGTGTCCCATATTTTTGACTTGCTGTGTCTGAGGCAGTGGGCACTGACTGGGAAGTCGTGGGGAGTCTGTGGTGTGTGCACTCTGGCTGAGCCCTGGCCCTGGCCCCTGTGTTGTGCTTTCAGCTGCTGGAAGAGAAGAACATCCTTGCAGAGCAGCTACAGGCCGAGACAGAGCTCTTTGCTGAAGCGGAAGAGATGAGAGCAAGACTCGCCGCCAAGAAGCAGGAGCTTGAGGAGATTCTCCACGACCTGGAGTCCAGGGTGGAGGAGGAAGAAGAGAGAAACCAGATCCTCCAGAATGAGAAGAAAAAGATGCAAGCTCACATTCAGGTGCCTGGAGCTCTTAGAACTGTCCTTGGGTCTGGGGAGCATGTGGGTTCCTTATCTACAGAGAACAGGTCGCGTGTACCAACGGTTCATCTGGAGCACAGATTTAACAAGGTTTCTGCAAACATGGGTTTATTATTTCAAGTAGGAATTCTTTGTGTTCTAACGTGGCCTCTTGCACTGTGGAGACACAAAGTCAGAAACCAGCCAGGGACTAGAGCATTCCTTAGAGCTTAGGTGATCCTTCATGTTGTTGGTTTTTATACTCATTCCAGTTGTTACTCGGGCCTCTCCTAACTGCGTTCGTTCATAAGAAGTATGCAGCACTGATGGAGAAGAATTAGCCCTGCCCTGGTGCCTTGAAACACAAGCTCAAGTCACAGAGCAGCTCCCCAGTGCTTGAACACCCAGACAGATGGCCCAGACAGTGGGTGTCCTGGCTGTGCCCATGCACACACACACATCTCCCTTTGTTCTTGCTCCACCACTGCCCTAATCACACCCCTTCGGTCTCTGGTGTCCGTGTCTTGAGAAGCCAGCCCCAAACTCAGGCAGGAACATTTCTCCCTTAACATTCTCACTGCGTAGCTCGTGAGATTGCAGTGCACAATCAGATGTTTATCAAAACGACTAAACACTGGACTGAGTCAGCCAGGTAACGTCTCTCTTCAAGACAGTTTTCAAATAGTCTGAAAATTAGTGGAGTGCCACAAAAGCTGTACAAGTACAGGCTTTTTAATACTGTTAATCTAAGATTGTATGTCACAATAAATGAGTTATTCACAAACAGGGTATTGTCAGACCTTAGCAGTCCTGTTTAAGTGTGAGATGCAGTATACTTGTTTCCATTGGTATTCATAATCCATTAATAAAGAGATCTACAGAAGGTGTATCCAATCAAAACTACATAGACCTTAGCATTCTGTTAAATCTTAGTTCGGGCTGGGGCACAGATATCACACTATTAAATGTTGGTTAAATTGGTGCTGCTGGTGGCTGGCCACCGCCTGCGGCGGCCATGCCGACAGAGGGGTGTGCTGGTTGGCAGAAGAATCACGAGCCATGGTTACCTTTCTGGAGCTTTATTGGGAGTATTATATGGAGCTTGGAGGTAACTTTGTGAGGCCAGGTCAGGAGGTGACTTTGTGGGGTCAGCGGGTGCTGGGGACTGAGGCCAGGTCAGGGGGTGCTGGGGACTGAGGCCAGGTCAGGGGGTGCTGGGGACTGCAGCCAGGTCAGGGGGTGCTGGGGACTGAGGCCAGGTCAGGGGGTGCTGGGGACTGCGGCCAGGTCAGGGGGTGCTGGGGACTGAGGCCAGGTCAGGGGGTGACTGTGGGGTTATGGCCAGGCTTGTGAAGCCAGTGCCTTCACCTGCAGAGCGTCTCACCGGCCTCATAGCCTGTGTTTTACTACAGACTTCTGCATTTGTGTGTGTGCCCACGCTACCGCAGGCAGAGGCCAGCTTGTAGGAGCTGAGCCCCTCCACCGTGCGGGACCAGGGGTCGGCAGGCCTGGCAGAGGCCTTTCCCCTGAACCATCTCACTGCCCCCACCCTGTTGACCGGCCTGGGTTTTGCACTAAATTTTACACTCATTTTAACCACTTCCTAAGAAATGCTTGCATTCCTTTATCCAAAGGCTCATGTTTCTTTACTTAAAACACAGCTATGTCCTTGTACAAGCAGTTAGCTTCCTGCTTTGTCTTTTCATGATGTTAAGGTTCATGTTCTCCTGAATAAACACAGGCTTCTGCATCAGTGTTTTAATTTACCTGGACATTCGTTCCAATGCAGTCTAAAATTATTTATGGCATTATGAAATTATGAGGTATAGGAGTTTTTTGTTCTTTGTTTTTCTCTTTTGTGGGATGTCAGAGATTCTAAATCGGCTGTGTGGCCCAGAGACCCCCATTTTGACCCCATGCATTGTTTGTTTTGTTTGGTTTGGTTTTTCTCTGCCTCTGAGACTTTGGGTGATTTCTGATGCCCTTTTTAACCAGAACTGTCTTTATACTGGGTTTTAAAGATGAGTTTCTTGGTTTTAGCATTAATAGGATTACCGTAGAAGGCCTAGAACATACAAAAGTACTTGGGGCCCTCTCCCCATCACCCCCCCCCCCCCCCCCCCCATCACTCCTCTTGAGCTATCTGAAACAGTATGCACAGTTGTTTACTTATTGAAAAGATACTGAACACACCGCTGTGTTGCCTGGTTTTGCCACCATGGGAGTGTGTGGTGCAGGATGGAGTTAACAAAACCCAGGCAGTAGGGAGCCGGGGGCTGATAGCTGGAGAGGGGGATAGATAGAGCAACCTAGAGATGGAGGAGGCTTAAACGGCCTGTCAGTCACCGCCTGTGGGATTTATATAGATTTTGATACCAGAAAATGGATTTGTTAAAGAGCCTTTTTTTTTTTTTTAAAGAGATGTAGCCTGAAGGCTTTTTGGATGGAATAGCATGCTTGAGATTTATTTTAGAATAAGCCAAAGGAAGGAGGTGGAGGTCCCCATGAAGGATATGGGTCATGAGTTGACTCCTGTTATACTTCAGGGGGCATGGAGGCGTATTATGCTGCTCTGTACCCTTGGAAATGTGCTTGGAGCTTTTCTGAGAGAGGGCATCATTACACCTCACAAGATTTATTCTGAAATTAACCATAAGTAAAATCTTAAAGCCAAGTTATTCTTGGGTTACTATGTACAACCATATCCACTGATCCATGTTTATTATCATATACAACAACATAGGATGTGGATAAAGATAAGAACAGTAGAGTAAAACTGGGTAAACATTAGAGTTCGTTCAGTTTCACTACACACGTGTGTGTTTGTCTCATTTATGTTTCCCATGTTACTGTCATTGTACAACGTGAGTTTTAATTACTGTGTGTTATACCAACCCACAGATGTACCAAAGCGTAATTGCAAAGCCTCTTCCCATAGTTTTCCTGGTATTGGAAACAGCGCTATAAGTGTTTGGCTTGGTGTTGCTGGCCTGCAATTCACAATCTCCTTTGCCTCAGCCCTGAGTGCCGGAGTTACAGCCACCACCTCGACCCCCAGCTCATAGTGTGTTTTTTTAATCCAAATCACCCTGACAGTTTCCGACAGTTGTATTTGGAGGCATGTTTCCAGAGCTTGCCATGTCGGCTTCCGAAGGATTGACCCAGTTTGTACTCTCACTTGTGAAGGCACAAATATCCGCCTCATTCTTTCAAATCCCACCGAACCCACAATATGAGTGCATCGCTCCTCCTGTGTGCTCTTGCTGTGTGCCTGAGTCTGGCAGTGGAACTGGGAAGATTGACGTAGGCTTTTCTTCACCAGGACCTAGAAGAGCAATTGGATGAGGAGGAGGGGGCTCGGCAGAAGCTGCAGCTGGAGAAGGTGACAGCAGAGGCCAAAATCAAGAAGATGGAAGAGGAGGTTCTGCTTCTTGAGGACCAGAATTCCAAATTTATCAAAGTAAGACCATTTCCATGCAGTAGAATCTAGAGGAGAGCTTGGCATACTCACCAACTGTGGCTTCAAACTGAAAAGGAGGGGCGAGAAAGTTCTGGAGAATTTTAGCTGCATTTACTTCCTCTGTAAGGCTTCCTGTCTGGAGTTCTGAAGACAGTCAGATGTCCTTACAATCTTTTCCCGTCTGTTCATTTACGCCACTTGTATCACCTGGTACTCGGGCTCTAAGCACCAGGCAGGCACCAGGAGAGCGCCTGGCTACCCTGGGGAGATGCAGGCCACTGGATCAGCAGGGCCCAGTTACCCACTTTTCCTCACATCACAGTAATCCCAAACTCAGGGTGTAATTTTGCATATCTTTTCTGAAATAGGTTGTTTTTCTACTTAGGAAAAGAAACTCATGGAAGATCGCATTGCTGAGTGTTCCTCTCAGCTGGCTGAAGAGGAAGAAAAGGCAAAAAACTTGGCTAAAGTCAGAAACAAGCAAGAAGTGATGATCTCAGATTTAGAAGGTTGGTGTCAGCCAGAGACGCTCAGGACAGGGACTCAGGGTGCTGGCGTCAGAACAGTCTCGGGAAGCGGGCACGGTGACTGCTGTGACAAGGACATCACTGTTACCGTAGATCTTTCTGGTCGCGTCACTTAGTGTCCGATGGAATCGAACTAGGATGGTTTCCTTCTTTTTAAACTTGCCTTTGGTGAACTTGGTTGGGGTGGAAATTGATTCCATAGGCCAGCGACATTCTGGACATTTGATCCAACACTGCATGGAAGCACCAGGGGATACCTCACAAGGGACTGGCCAGATGAGACCCTGGAGAGGAGCAGTGTCAGCAGCTCTGGCAGAAATGATGTCATGATGAGACAGCTGCAGAAGAAAGGACAGAGGCAGTGAAGGGCACATAAGCCTGTCCTTGGTCCCGCAGCTAGTGAGCGCTGTCTGCTCAGGCCCCACAGGGGTGTGCCCGCTAGCTTTCTTTTCTTTCTTTTTCTTTTCTTAAACTTATTTATTTTTATTTCATGTGCATTGGTGTTTTGCCACAGGTGTCAGGTCCCTTGAAACTGAAACTATAGACAGTTGTGAGCTGCCATGTGGGTGCTGGGAATTGAACCTGGGTCCTCTGGGAAAGCAGTCCCTGCTCTTAACTGCTGAGCCATCTCTCCAGCGCCCACTAGCTTTCTTTTCGTATTCCAGACAGGGTGTCTCTGTGTAACAGCCCTGGCTGTCCTGGAACTCTCTTTGTAGACCAGGCTGACCTCGAACTCACAGATCCACCTGTCTCTGCCTCCTGAGTGCTGGGATTAAAGGTGTGCATCACCATGCCCGGCCTGCTACTAGCTTTCTTAATGCATACTTTATCAATGGGGGGAAAAATGGGATTGTGTTTTGTCTGTTTGTTTTAAATATTTCAGGGTTGGAGAGGATTTTTGGTGGTTTTGGGTTTTTTGGTGGTGGTAGTTTGGGTTTTTTGTTTTGGTTGGTTGGTTGGTATAGATAAAAGATAGAATGTCAGTATAAACTTCTCTGCTACCCTTTGGGTCTTCTGCTGAAGAGGTGCCCATGACACAGATGTGTCCATCCAGTTATCCTGTGGCATGCTTTTAGCAGAGAGCTCCTGCTAAGGAATTCAGGACTCACAGGTCACACTGCTGGAGCCAACAGTGGGAACAGAATTGGTCGCCAGCCTCTGTAGCAGAGAGGCTGGGGAGACACGTGGCCTCTGCCCACTCCTCTGTCACCAGGGTTCTAGGACCAGGGAACTAGGGCTAGGCAGTGACTGTAGCCCTCCCCTGTTAGTGCCCTTTCCAGATCATCTTGGCTCTTAACAATGTAGACTCACTTCCCCAAAAGGGGAGATCTTTAGACACTACCCAGTTTCTCTTAAAATTCTATCCACATACTCACTGATCTCACCTCCAGGCAATCTTGGTAGGTCTCAGATGACCAAGCACTTGACTTGGGGTTAGCAAGGCAGGGACCACATCCACTCACTGTGTGTGGTCTGCAGTGTGGTGAGGGCTGCTCTCTCTTGCCTTGCAGAACGCTTGAAGAAGGAGGAGAAAACACGGCAGGAGCTGGAAAAGGCCAAACGGAAGCTGGACGGTGAAACCACCGACCTGCAGGACCAGATTGCCGAGCTGCAAGCACAGGTCGATGAGCTCAAAATCCAGCTGGCCAAGAAGGAAGAGGAGCTTCAGGGAGCACTGGCCAGGTCTGCAGTGCCAGCACACTCGGGGACAGTTGGATGGGCAGCCTGCATTCCTGCATCTCAGCCCATGTCTGGGAGCATGGAAGAGCCCAGGGAACAAGATGTGGCTTCTTTAATGTCGGTTATGACATAAGTTCATAAAAAACCCAGCCTAGTGGTACATAATTTATATCAGGGCAGCAAGGTCTCATAAACCACTGTCAATATTTACACTTAAAATAATTGTCACATCTCAAAATCCTGGAAGGGTCACACCAGACAGCAAGCTCCTTTACCACACCAGATATTTTCTTTTCTGTGCATTACAGATTAGTCTCTGTGTTTTGGAACGTTCAAGGAAATAACATTTCAGAAATATTTCCTTTCTTGTTCTATGATCTGATATTTAGTCCAAAGCTATTTGAAATATTGAAACCATTTCAGATATTTATTTCTGTCTAGTATCTCATTTTAAAGAGTGAACTACATGACTACATGGTCTTGGAGCTTAATTTATAACATGTTTTAATTAAGAATGACTTGTAATGGGGCTGGAGATGTATCTCAGCTGGTAAAGTACTTGCCTGCCATGCAGAAAGCCCCAAGTCTGACCCCAGCACTAAGTGTAAAGGTGCATGCCTGTAATCCCGGAGGTGGAGGCAGGAGGATCAAAAGTTCACCGTTCAATGAGACCATGTCTCAAATTTGAAAAAAAGAGAAAAACATCTTACTAAAATTTCCTGGGCCTTGCCACATTGAGTCCAGCCAAATACTTTCTGACCTGGAAATGGGCCTTTTCACTTGGGAAACTCTAGAATTAAATACTGTTCCCCACCAGAACCCTCTGCCAGCACTGAAACCATGCGTGTAAGTACAAAGATATGCCAAAGAGAGGGAACTAGAAGGTGTGAAGGTTGCAGGCCTGGACCACGGGTGTGCTCCCGCTGGTGGGACAGCCCCCTCCAGCAGGGTTCCGACCATAACATCTCACTTCTGAGTACACTTTAAAGTAGAGAAACACATCTCTCACTGCCCCCGACTGCTGGTTCGGGACCTTCGACGGTCATTTACCTGGGAACCTAGTGCACCCAGCGGGCCCTCAGAGGGGTGCTGTCACTAGCATTGGTGTTGTGGGAGGACACAGCCCAGCCCCGCGCCACCTGAGTGCCTTGTACCTGGATCTTTGACAGAGGGGACGATGAGACGCTGCATAAGAACAACGCACTTAAAGTCGTACGGGAGCTGCAGGCCCAGATCGCTGAGCTCCAGGAAGACTTTGAGTCCGAAAAGGCCTCGAGGAACAAGGCTGAGAAGCAAAAACGGGACTTGAGTGAGGAGCTGGAGGCCCTGAAGACAGAGCTGGAGGACACTCTGGACACCACGGCAGCTCAGCAGGAACTACGGTGAGTGTGAGGGGCTGCTGTGCCTTGCATGGCTTCAAGATGCCATCCAATGGCCTGTTTCGCCTTGGGAGGATGACGGGGAAATTGGTGAGGAAGAAGCTGTGGTTGTGACCAACCAAACAGCAAATTGAGAGATGTGAGATGTGGTCAGCGCTGCGGTCAGAAGGACGGGGTAGCCATACCCAGAAGGGTTGCAGAGAGGTGTATAGAGGACAAGCAACGGGACCAGAGGGGAAGGCGGGATAAACATGACACAATGGAGTGGCCTGGCACCTACAGGCGCTGCAGTTGCCATGTACAGTGGAAGTCAGGCAGATGAGGAGGAGAGGGGACAGACGAAAAGCCTGGAGAGGCAGCCCAGAGGAAGAGTGCTTGCTGAGCAAGCAGAGGCCCTGGGCTCAGTCCCCAGCACCAAAGAAGAGGGATACCCAGGCCTCAAGCATGGGTATGCACTAGACAGTGTCCCCTCCCCCAGGAGCCAGGCAGGGGCTATCCCCACATGCATAGATGGACACAGCCTGAGAAGGGTCCCAGGGAGGAGCCTGTAGTTGTCGGCCAATAGACAGTCACAGCTCAGATAGGCAGGGCCACTGGCATGTAGATGTCATCGTGAGGCCACCGGGACACAGCCCACCTTGTCTCTGCCTCTATTTACCACTGTTCCTTCCGGGTACCCTGAATCCAGGCAGAAGGGAACCCACACTGCCTAGACTAGTGAGTCAGCCTGGTGTGCACACACGCCAGTGGCCAGGATGTGGGTGATGGAGGAGCCACCATTGCCCTGGTGTGAGGTTGCAATACTGGATAAAGTGAAGGGGGGTGGGTTGGTTTTGAATACAGAAATCAGGAGACGTAGGAATGGAACCGAGCACCAGAAGGGAGGATTAGAGTGCTGAAAACCAGTATTCTCCCCCTTCCCAGAAGAGTCAGGATGTGACGCCTGGATCTTCTCATAGACCAGGAACCCTGGGAAGAATGACATGTCACGGTGTCTAGATAGCAGGTTGACCTTGGAGAACAGTGAGACCGAGGTCAGACCCAGGCTTCGGGGGCACTCAGTAAAGACACTCACGGCCAGCCCAACACATCGCCCAGGATTTGGGCCTTCAATGTGCATTAGCATTTTAGGTTCCGGCCTGCTTTCCAAAGGTTCTGCTTTATAAAAGTCTAAATTTGCAGAAGTACCCACTCCCAAAAGACCGTTTTACTTTCATTTCTTAACAAGGGTTGAGGTATGTGCCCATGTGTGCAGATGTGCAGATACCTGAAGAGCTATAAGCTCAGATCCCTGGAACGGAACTTACAGGCAGTTGTGAGCCACATGGTGGAGGTGCTGGGAACCGAACTCGGGACATTGGCAAGAGCAGTATACACTCTTAACTGCAGAGTCGGTTTCTGGCCCCTTAGATGGGCTTTTGACCACAACTCTGACCATTCTCCTGTTGGTCTCTTGAAAAGATCAACCTATACTGAGAATAGTCCACACCTGTAACTCCCAAGTGCCTGGGTGACTGAGGCAGGAGAGTGCCCACCATGAGTTTGAAGCTAGCCTGGGCTAGAAAGAAATTCTGTACCAAGCGTGTGCTCAGTTGTGGCACACACTCGGCATAGCTGTGGCTGTCCTGCAGCCTGGGTGTGTACCTGTTAGAGTGCCTGCTCACCCCTGCATCATCTGCTGGTTTTCCCTGACTGTATCGTGGTCATGGGATTCTCTTCTGTGCCGAAACTCCATAGGAATTGAAGTTGTTGGGTCTGGGGGAGAGGCTAGAGCTAGAGTTCTGAGACTTTGGGGTCCAGTAGAGACCAGGATCAAACTGACAAGTGGTTGAACTGGTAGCTGGGTTTACTGGAAGTCTGATAAGCAGGACCCTGACCACCAGGTAGGCTGAAGTAATCTTGGTGGAGAGCTGGAGGAGAACAGGCCAGACCAACTATCTGAGCCAACAGGCCTTGAGGCTGAATTGGGCTTTGGTGACTCTTCTGTTGAGACTACATTTAACCACAGAGCTGGCAGCTGCAGCGGCCCTTTCTTGGCAGTGACCTCTGCCCTCTGGTCTCAGCTGTTCCACTGGTGAGAACAGGAAGGGGAACGTGGCATTGGGAGTCAGTCGACGTGGGTTATGCATCTGAAAGCAAACAGTCATCCAGAGATGCCCTTCAAGGTGGCTGTGGGGCTTGACAATCAAGACATGCCAATGTGGGTGTTGGCAAGAGCGGGTTCACCTTACTCGTTTCAGTGCGCAGAGAGGTGGGCAGTCCAAGGGCCTCCCACGTGACAGGCAAGAGCTCTACCACAGAGCTGTATCGCAGCTCCTGGTTTCAGGCTCTAAGCCACGCATGTAAGCATGATGCTCAGGTTGGCAGATTTCAAAAAATGACTTCTCGGAAAAACATGAAATGGGAGAGCCGGCCCTGAGGGTGTGAGCATGGGAGAGCTGGCCCACTACTCATCTGTCGCACAGCAGCATGGGCTAGGGAGATGAGATGCTCCCCACACCCCTCCGTTCACCTGTACACCAGGAGAGCTGGTCCTACCTCTCCCCAGCTGCAGCTAAGGACAGACATTAGGTACTTACTGCTGCTTCGCAGAGCTAATGAGAAAGAAAGAGGCTTGCTCATGGTGTGGTGCAGGGTCCTAGTTCACCTTCCTAGCCTAGCTGCTACAAGCCTCTTGGGACTGAGGTACTTCAGAGGTTGGCTGAACTGAGGCAGGCGGCTTGGCATCACGTGTTTACAGTTCCTGACCTACAAGTGAGGCCAGACGGCACAGAAGGACTTGACAACCCTTGTGGACGTCACAGTGATAACGGTCGTGAGTCCACATGGAGGGCAGGCCGCACTGTTTCTAGGATTTCTGATGCCACAGTAATGGACGTGCCCACTTCCTGGAAACAGCATGTCTGGTGTTTGTCAGAGGACTTGCCGTAGGTTTACACTAAGCCCAAACCACAAGTAAAATGTGTTTTAGTGTAACCGCTTAGCCATTTCTGATCGGCAAACTTTAAAAACGTGTCCCTAGCACAAAGCGTGAGCAGGAAGTAGCGGAGCTGAAAAAGGCCCTCGAGGACGAGACCAAGAGCCACGACGCTCAGATCCAGGACATGAGACAGAGGCACGCCACGGCACTGGAGGAGCTCTCAGAACAGCTGGAACAGGCGAAGAGGGTGAGGACCCTGTCTGGTTGTGTCGCAGCAAACCCCCCACACCCCGACAGACCTAGTCATCTGTTGATGTGCTCCCACTGGCTAGCCCCAGCCTTTGTAGAGCCCTGCCGGCCCTCAGCTGAGGCCAACAGCCACTGCACCACGTTAGCCCTGCTCTCCTGTGCTCACCTCGGCCTCTCCCCTGCTCCAGGGTGGGCAGCCATCCTCGTTCTTCCCCACAGGCTTCCTCCCGCTTGCCGCTTTCCTCTGTTTCCCCTTCTGCTCAGCCACAGGCCGCCCACACTGTACAGGGTGAGGGTGTTAGCATTTAAGTGAGGGCCAGTCTCTGCTGCGAGTCTGGCTTCAGCATTAAAGGAAAGGAAAACTGAGGCTCAGCAGCACACGCTAGGGTCACCCGGCTAGGGTGGAAAGGCAGAGTAAAGCCACGTTCTGTGGCCACAGAGCCCCGGGTAGTGTCATCTCCCCCCTCAGCCGTGCTCAGAGAGACCCAACCCTGCTCCAAACTCAGGTTAGTAAGTTTGGAAAAATGTTTTTAACTAACAACTTGTTACTCACTGCACATAGTTGATTCTTTCTGCCCTATATGGACAAGAAGAATTACACAGTACGACAAGTATCTCACAGTCCATAGTTAGTGCCCCAACAACGCCGGAGGTGTGCCCCATCCAGAACCCTGGCTGCTCAGGATGGGTGTCTTCATGCATTTCTCCGGCACATGGTGATTGTAGGCTCCCGGTGTGCCCCACAGAACTCTGCAGACACAAGAGAGTGATTTTTATGGAGTGTTGAAAGACAAAAGCTCAAGAATTCTTCCTCCTCTCTCCTAGTTCAAAGCCAATTTGGAAAAGAACAAGCAGGGCCTGGAGACGGACAACAAGGAGCTGGCCTGTGAGGTGAAGGTACTCCAGCAGGTCAAGGCCGAGTCGGAGCACAAGAGGAAAAAACTGGATGCCCAGGTCCAGGAGCTCCATGCCAAGGTGTCAGAAGGTGACAGGCTCAGGGTAGAGCTGGCTGAGAAAGCAAACAAGCTACAGGTAAGCTGGTTCTGGAATGTTCTGCTAGGTACCTGGAAAGCATCATCACAGTGAAATATGGCAGCTCTTGAGTGTGTTTGGTGAAATAAATAATCCTTACTTTAAAGATTAAGACATGTGAGTTGTTTAGACCTGCCTGGTGCTACTGTGAATTGTGGCTGTAGTGGGTGTTTTTAAGCACAATTTCATCTTCTCTGTTAGTCTAGTTAACTAGAGCACTGGAGAGGCCAGCTTTACACGCGAGGTTAAAGGGTATATCGGTACAGCTTCTTTTTCCTAGTTTGATAGTTGTGGATTATAAGCCATAAAACGGAATACTCTTGGACCACCACCCCCAAAGTCGGTGTCTTTGTTGTTTATCCTAGAGAGATAAAGCTACACACAGGTTCAGCTTTAAAGCTGCTCCCTGTGGAGATGTGTGTGTGTGTGTGTAAAGCATTGGATCAGAGAGATACCTTCAGTGTCTAGTAAGGGCCGTCGGTGCGGCAAGTAGAGCAGCTTACAGACGAATCTTTGGTTGGAAGAGATGTTTATGCTGCTGCTGCACTGAAAAAAAATACAGATGTTGGTTGTTGCAGAGGCTCAGGTTCTCCCAGTGATTCAGTGGTTTGCTCCAGTCTGGGAACACGGGACAGGAAAGGACGCTGGAGCTAACGGACCCTGTGGTGGTCAGCTGTGTGCATCTGGAGAACCTCCAGCCCAGTCCCCAGCATGCACTCAGTTCCTTCAGCAGGGTGGTGACAGTGTGTCAAGTGTCACCCTTCAGGAATCCCATCAGACACTCAGCAAGTGATGGGTCCCTGCTGAGGTGGGTCGTGTGGGTGCTGTGCCTGGAAGGACAGCGGGATCTCAGCACAGGCCACACTGTCTGCCCAGATAGTCTAAGCACAGTGCGCCATGCTTTTCTTTTAGGGAATTGTAGGACCTGAAACCCAGGTTTCTGCATCCTGACCAGGGATGTCACAAGCAGGCCTTTTAGGGAGAGCAGCCTCTGGCCTGCTGTGTACAAAATTACCTGTTGTGCCTGTGGGGGGCAGGGGTGGGGGCTCGCAGATCTCTGAAGGTGTTCCTGAAAGGGGGTTGCTAGAAACAGTCCTCTAAGCTCTGCGTGGCTCGGAGGTGAGGTGAGCGATGGGGGTGGTTTCCTGGGAAGCGCTAGGCTCCTGTGGACGTGGGTGCTCCCTGCTGCTTCTTCATTCCAGCTCCACTTGCCGGGCAAGAAAGGTCACGGAAGCTTTCAGAGGTCTCCCTGTACCCAAGGGCAGCAAAAGAGTTCTCTGAAGGGCATTACTAGACCAGCGGAAATAGAAACATGGTTGTCTTGTGAGGTGTGCGGTGTGTCCTCTGTGCACTTCCTCTGTGACAGCACAAGCAGAGGACAAAGGGTGGCCTGCTGTCCCTCCTGAGTCCCTCCAAACCTGTGTCCACAACACTCACAGAAATAAAGTAAAAGGCATCGTAAACCATAGGGACTTTTTTTTTTTTTTTTGCTCTTTTGAAAATATTTTTAAGCTATATTTTTTTACTTTTATGAGTGTTTTGTTATCCACATATACCACTTGTGTGCCTGATGCCCACCAAGACCAGAAGAGGGCATTGGGGTCCCTAGGACTGGAGTTACAGGCCATCATGAGCCACCATGTGGGTGCTGGGGACGTTCTTCAGGAAAAGCAGCCAATGCTCTTACCCTCTGAGCCATCTCTCTGGAGATACCCTTCACTGAGGAGGAAAAGGAAGTATCACTTTATCCCTAGAGTCTGGCCATCAACAGCTATATATTCGTCCTGATTTTAAAAGCTGGGAGGATTTTTGGCTGATTACTAGGATGCTTATTTCCTTTGGAGTCCCTTAAAGAAAATTTCAAGTTCTGTAAGAACCTAAATGCTGTGTGCCCCACAGCACGTGCCTCATGTAGATTAACACAACAGAAAACGCCTGCTGGCCCACAGTGGCCCACCACACAGCCACGGCAGTGACTTCCAAAAGCTGTGGTTTCGGTTTTTGTCTGTTCGTGGTAAAAGTGAAGCCAGGCGTGGGCATGGCGTCCAAACGCCTCTGCCCTTTCAGTGGGAGACTGTGGTGAGGGGCTGAGAGCGGGTGTTAGCACTACTCCAGGTGGGAGGCAGGCCTTGAGCGTGCTAGTTAAAGTTCTCACACACACAGAGGCACCACACACGTGCACAAACATGCACTGCTCTGTTCTCTAGGAGCTGTGTTGGTAGATCCTTTCTCACTGTGGAACTGAACTTCATCCTTACCTCCTTGCAGAATGAGCTGGACAATGTCTCAACCCTTCTGGAAGAAGCTGAGAAGAAAGGTATTAAATTTGCTAAGGATGCAGCGGGTCTCGAGTCTCAACTGCAGGACACACAGGTATTCTGGGGGAGCGAGGGAGGGAGTAGGTGTGTGCTAGACTCTGAAACAGAGGACTTTTGGCGAACTGGTAGGAAGTTCTGCCCAGAACGTCTGCTGAGTGCATTTCTGTGATGACACAGCTGATGAGGCAAACACTGTTTCCGGGTTTGGGTGAGGGGCTCAGGATATGGGGGTAAAAGTCTCGGATAGAGAGCGGAGTAATTGAGCTGTGAGGGACAAGTTCAGCACCCAGTGCGGACGCTGTCACAGCCTCCCTCGTCAGTGAGACCAAAGGAGGCAAGAGCCCTGGGACACAAGCTGTAAAAATGTTCCAATCCAAAAGCAACAAAGACATGCTTGCATTTGTATGGGAGGATGGGGGGCAGTCAAGCTAAAAATAGAAAGGAAAAATGATTAATGGGGTGGCTGAGACTGGTTGTGGATCGGAATGCCTGCCAAATGCTGGGACTGAGGCAGGGGAGTACAAAGCAGGAGATTGGAGGGAGTGCAGCTCAGGGCATGTGAGGGCCAAGTGGTGTCACCTGGCCTGGGCTCTCGCTGAGAGTGGGGTCTGAGTGGCCGATGGCTGCAGAACTGCCTTGGGCGGTCATTGGTGTCACTGGGTATTTCTGTCCACAGAGGTACTTTCTTCTTCATGACGCAATTGTCAAGAGCGAGTTCTCTTTGTTTGGTCTTTTGATTTTCTGGCGGGGCTCGAGCCCAGGTTTGTTGATGGGGTAGCCTACACTCACTCTTAAACACACAGGAGCTCCTGCAGGAAGAGACTCGCCAGAAACTGAACCTGAGCAGTCGGATCCGGCAGCTGGAGGAGGAGAAGAACAGCCTTCAGGAGCAGCAGGAGGAAGAGGAGGAGGCTAGGAAGAACCTGGAGAAGCAGGTGTTGGCTCTGCAGTCCCAGGTGCGTGGTTTTTGGGGGGGTGAGCAGTGTGCCCTAGATGTGCTGTGAACAGCGGCTGGCCGGCCGTGTGGGACTCTGCCACTGCATTTGGGGCGGTTAATTAGGCTGCACTAATTAAGCTCACTGCATGTCCTCCTCCTAACGTTGCAACCTTTAAAGGCAGAATCGTGGCTTCTGTGAGGTTTCAGTCCAGCTGCCATTTGACAGCTTAGCTAAGGGCCCCTTTCCCGGGATTCCTTGTCAGTGTTGGTCTATGGAAAGCAAGTGTTTTTATTCTTGAAATGCAGAAATCAGACGAGTTTTTATACCGACCCTTTTTTCCTTACCCAAAACCTAGTTGGCTGACACCAAGAAGAAAGTGGACGATGACCTGGGGACAATTGAGAGTTTGGAAGAAGCCAAAAAGAAGCTGCTTAAGGACGTGGAGGCACTGAGCCAGCGGCTGGAGGAGAAAGTCCTGGCATATGACAAACTGGAAAAAACTAAGAACCGGCTACAGCAGGAACTGGACGACCTGACGGTGGACCTGGACCACCAGCGCCAGATCGTCTCCAACTTAGAGAAGAAACAGAAGAAGTTCGATCAGGTGAGGGCTGCACCCATGTCCCAGGCCTCCAAGACCCCACATCCTGGCCAAGCTTGTGCTTTTGGTTTTGGTTTAAGACAACCTTTTCTCGCTTAAAAGTAATACAATGTCCAGAAAACATAAAAGAGGAAGTAGGAGAAGGCCTTTGCATCCTGCACAGGTGAAGACCCACCATGCAGAGTTCTTGGCATGAGCACTGTGTCAGGCTTGGGAGTGTGTTGTCTGGGAATTCGTCTATATAAAGATACACTGTGCACAGCACCCAAGTGTCAACCTGAAATTCATTCATGTTTCACACAAGCCCATGCTTACAGCCCATACACACTTTGTATTTTACTGTGGCCTATTACATGAAGGCAGATGTGGAATTTTCCTCTTGGGCATTGTTGGCACTCAGAAAGCTTTGGAAGTCCATATAGGGATGGTCAGCCTGTGGTGGTATTCTTAGGGTGAGCAAGGCTGCACCATTAGTGAGTGGTGTTTTCACTGTGCCCATCTGCTCTTCGTAGCTGTTGGCAGAAGAGAAGGGAATCTCTGCTCGCTATGCAGAAGAGCGGGACCGGGCTGAAGCTGAGGCCAGAGAGAAAGAAACCAAAGCTCTCTCCCTGGCGCGGGCCCTGGAAGAAGCTTTGGAGGCCAAGGAAGAATTCGAGAGGCAAAATAAGCAGCTCCGAGCAGACATGGAAGACCTGATGAGTTCCAAAGATGATGTGGGGAAGAATGTAAGTTGCCCATAGCTGCGTGACAGGAAGGAGCGGGTGTCGTCTGCATGGGTTTGTGGACCCTCTTACCACCCCGTGAGTGATGGAAGACCCCCCTCGTCCCACTAGGCCCTCTGCACACCAGCTCCATGGCCAAGGAGAGGCTAGCCATGATAGATACCACCCCGTAAAAGTGAAGAGAAAATTCACTAGTGGTTCCATAGTCCCTGCCTAACCAACACTCACACGCCCTGTGGTTTGGGTGACTGCTGGGTTACCAAATGCTACTTCCTAAGGTTTCCTCTGCTCGCCCTGTGAAAGCTAACATGACCACAGTCCCCAAAGGGAATGTGTGACAGTCAGCACTTAGGTCTGCTTCAAGAGGTTGGGCAGGCCAGCTGGGGCAGAAGGTGGAGCACTCAGTACACACCAGGTCAGAAGGCTCACGTCTGTGGAGGACACAGAGAAGTGTCAGGCCTCCTGTGGCCATGCCTGCTTTTCAGACTAACCCCCTATATCACAAGTTTGCTGTGAGCCTTGCCCGTGTGCATGATCTCTTCTGAGGCTCCTGTAGCCTCACACAGCAGACGGGTGCCCCAGCACCCAGGTACGCCAACCCGTGCCTCAGCTCCATGTGGAGCTCTCTGATTCACTCATGTGGAGTGATTCACAGCAGTCAGAACTGCAGTTTTAAGTCACATCTCCAAACAGAAGCCTAGCAGCCTCTGCTCACCAATTCTGATGCTCCCCCTGCCTTAGGTCCATGAGCTTGAGAAATCCAAGCGGGCCTTGGAGCAACAGGTGGAGGAAATGCGGACCCAGCTGGAGGAGCTGGAGGACGAACTCCAGGCCACAGAGGATGCCAAGCTCCGCCTGGAGGTCAACATGCAGGCCATGAAGGCCCAGTTTGAGAGAGACCTGCAAACCAGAGATGAGCAGAGTGAGGAGAAGAAGCGGCTGCTACTTAAGCAGGTGGGTTGGGAAAGGCGTGCTCTTCAGAGCCCGGCTGTGCGTTCCGACAGCTGGCACAGCAGTCAGCCCTGCAGTTCACGCTGGGGAGCAGTAGCTGGAGAAAATTTGACTACTGAAGGACTTGGCTGTCACTGGGTTTGATTCTGTCTTTCTCTAGTGTCCTTGATGCTTAGACTAGGCTGCCTGTGAGAGGAAAGCCGTCAGGGTGCTCAGGTGTACAGAGAGGGAGGAAACTGCCCAGCAGATGGGGCACACTGCAGATTCCCACCACTTAGGTCCCATGGCCTCCTTAGATCACACCCCACCCCCACCCCACCCCAGCAGACTGGGATCAAACCCATGACTTTGCACACACTAGACAACCACCTTACCACTGAGCAACATCCCCTGCCCTTAAAGGTTGTTTATGAGGAAAAGAAAAGGCTTGGTACTTAATTTTTAATGTGTGTGTGGATGGATGGATGGATGGATGGATGGATGGATGGATGGATGGATGGAAGGAAGGAAGGAAGGAAGGAAGGAAGGAAGGATGGATGGATGGATGGATGGATGGATGGATGGATGGATGGATGGATGGATAGATAGATAGATAGATAGATAGATAGATAGATAGATAGATAGAGGGGGCGAGAGGTTTACTTTGAAAACTAATTTTGGATATTTTAAGTGTCCCTTGGAGTTCATGGGAACAAATCTTCATTTATATTTAATTTTATTTTACTGGTTTTGTTTTACTAACATTAACTTGATTAGTTCTTTATTGCTGGGTAAGTTACACAAATTTCATGAGTTAAAACCACATTTCTGGTGTCCCAGTTCCTGTGAGGTAGTGAGTGCTGGTGGGTTCAGTGCATTTTAAACAAGGTGCTGCTTTTTAAAAGCCGAGTCATCCTATTATATCTGCATCCTACATTTCTATATCACATTAGTAATACAATAGAGACTGGTGGGTGACAGGGACCTCTGCAGAAAGACAAGCTCCCCTTGTAAACCAGCACTGTCCTTCAGGTACGGGAGCTGGAGGCAGAGCTGGAGGATGAGCGGAAACAGCGGGCGCTTGCTGTGGCTTCAAAGAAGAAGATGGAGATAGACCTGAAGGACCTGGAGGCTCAGATAGAGGCCGCAAACAAAGCCCGGGACGAAGTGGTCAAGCAGCTTCGCAAACTTCAGGTAGGTGTGGCAGGCTTAGCTCTGCAGACAGGGTCCGGTGGCCTCACTAGAGCCAAGCATGTGGTTTTTACACAAGATGAAACTCTGGAGCTGGGAGACAGTGCAAGCACCCAACTGTCACACTGAGCTGCTGCTGTCTCCTCGGGTATTGGATTTGCCTTTGAGACAGAACTGGGGGGGGGGGGGGCACAGGAGGAACGTCTTTGCTGGAATTTGGTCCTGTGTCCCTCAACATGCTCAAGTAATGTTCTCCACCCAGCCACATCCCCAAAAGGATGTGACTTTCCTCCTCCAGGGCTGTGAATGTGATCTTTTCAGACAGCTCCAATCATCACTCTGCTGCCCAGAAGACAGTTTAATGGCCACAGTGAGAAAAGGAGATCTCTAGTTATTCATGATACCAAGCCAGTGCAGGGTGGCACCTCTCCTTCTGAGGTTGGGCATAGGCATTGCTAGGAAAGGGGGTGAGCTGGGAGCAAAACTTGAGGAAATTCTCCTTCCTTTAACTTTGTGATTCCACATATTGACCTTCAGCAACTCTCTCAGCCAAAGCCTTTGTAAATGTAAATGAGCCACCAGCCACTGCCTGACAGGCTGTGTGTGCAGAAGAGCAGCGGGACAAGCCGCCTGACAGAGGAGATGCCACAGGAACTGTTGCTTCCAACTGCACATGTGCAGACAGATCACAGACAAAGCCTCTGTGGGAGACTGTCTGTGGACAGCAGCTTTGTGGACAGTGGCTTTGCTTTTGTGTACTTTCTTTAAAGCTGAGGAGAGGCCTGAAGTTATAAGAGCATTTGTTGCTCTTGCCCAGGACCAACCTTTGATTCCCAGCACCCATCCACGTGGTGGCTCACGTGAACTAGACATACTCCAGCTCCAGGGGAATCTGTTGCCCTCTTCTGGCCTCCACGGGTACTGCATGCATATGTGGTACACATGCACTCCCACAGGCAAAACACTCACAAACTTGTTTTGTTTTGTTTTGGTTTTTTTGTTTTTTGTCTTTAGTTTTTCAAGATAGGGTTTTACTGTGTAACAGCCCTGGCTATTCTGGAACAAGCTCTGTAGACTAGGCTGGGCTCAGACTCAGAGAGATCTGCCTCATGAGTGCCGGAATTAAACGTGTGTGCCACCACCAACCATCTTTAAATTAAGAAAGATTTAAAGCTGAATACAAACATTTTTATTTTGGCTTGATAATTACAAAAAAAAAATTTTTTTTGATTGCCAAAAAAGGAAAAGAAATACTGAGTTTTTATTGGCTCTTGTTTATTGAGATGTGTTCACATACCATAGAACCTGTTTCATTTCCTTTGGTTTGGGGTTTTGAGTTGTGTGTTTATCCTGAGTTATAGAACCCAGTGCTAATTACAGCCCTTCCCAAAGAAGCCACATACCTATTAGCTGCCATTACCATCTCCATCTCTGCCACATCCAATGCAAATGTGCTGCACTGACTTGGTGTGTCTGGGTTTGTCTTCATTGGCCATGTCATAGAAATTAAATCCTACAATAGATGGATGTTTGTGGCTACTTCTTTCATGTAATGCTTTTCAAGCTTTATCCATGTTGTAGCATGAATAAGCATTTTGTGGCTTTATTACTGAATAATCCCATTGTATGGATATATAGATGAAACATATGCACATCACATTTTGTTCATCCATTCAAAGCTAGAAGCAGTGAGCAGTTTCTACCTTTTGGCTATCATGAATTTCACTAATATGAACACAGTCTGATTACTTTTCTATTGTGCTAAGACAGAAGGATCAAAATAACTTACAGAATAATGCGTTTAATTTTGGGCTCACAGTTCCAGAGGGTTAGAGCCCATGACCATCTTTTTGGGAGCATGGCTGCAGGCAGGCACAGTTCTGGAGCAGCAGCTGAGAGCACCCCCTGGAGCCAGAGCCAAAGGCAGAGGGGGCGGGGGAGAGTGCACTAATTGGGAATGATGTGGATGTGGGCTTTTGAAAGGCCACACCCCTTGTCCTTCCCAAACAGTTCCACCAACTAGGGACTGAGTACTCCAATCTATGAGCCTCTGGAGACCATTCTCATTCAAACACCACACCCATCCATTTGTATGGCTGTGTGTTTTCAGTTTCCTGATCTTTTTCTTTCACCTGAGTGCCAGATAACACAATATTTGTTTTTAACTTTTGGTTTTATGTCTGTTTGCTTTTAGAGACAGGGTCTCACTGTGTGGTCTTGGTTGGCCTCCTAACTGCTGGGATTAAAGGTGTGCACCACCAAGCCTTCCTTTGTGTTTTAACTTTGGCGGTTTTATCCATGGTGACTGCTGCACTGTTCTGCTACTGACAACATAAAAGCATTTTGTTCTCTCTACGTCCTTTCCAAACATTGCTAATCTGCATTATTTAGCTCTAGCTATTTCAGTAGGTGTGAAATGGTACTGCATTGTGGTTTGTGTCCTTCAAATGTGTGCACATGCTCATGGGTACTGAGGCTAGATGTCACCATCGTCCTCTGACACCCCACCTTGGTGTTCTTTAGTTCTCACTGAACCTGGACCTCAGAGACTTAGCTGGACTCCTGGCAGCAGGTTGCAGGAATCCTCCTGTCTCTACATTTAAAAAACATAAATGTCCTTTGATCCTGCCTGGGAGTCTTGTTAGCTGTAATGGCTTTTTTAGTATCCTAAATGAAGGTATCCTAAGTGAAGGCCATGCCATAAACCCACTAGGTTTATTCCTTTCTTCCCTGGTTGTGTCTTTCTTGTCTTGTTGAATTATCTGGGCTTTCCACTTCGGGGTTAAGCAGGAGCTTTTGAGACTGGGCCTCCCTACTCTTCAAATGAAAGCCTCCTTCTTTTCAGTGCATGTTGAATATTGTTATAATGAAGAGGTGATTAGATCAGATTCGACCTGCAAATGCTGGGGTGACATGGGTTTTATATTGATGCATTTGTGTCTGTCACACAACAGGTGACCCACTTGGTTCTGGGGTAGATTCCATGTTGACATGCTTCCATGCAGCGTGTTTGCTCCTGTGAGGATTTTACAGTATTTACACGGCGCATCAGGCTGTGATTTTGTGGTAGCTTCTTATTTCTGTATACTTGTACAATGAAACAATTCTGAGAATGAAAACGATTCTCGCACGACCTTTGTATCTAACCTCAGGCACAGATGAAGGATTACCAGCGCGACCTAGAAGAAGCTCGTGCATCCAGAGATGAGATTTTTGCTCAGTCCAAGGAGAGTGAAAAGAAACTGAAGAGTCTGGAAGCAGAAATCCTTCAGTTGCAGGAGGTGTGTTTTCTTGGTCGTCCACACATTCAGCAGATGTTTGTGCTTAGGACCACTCTGCGATTATTATTATTACTATTATTATTACTATTATTATTATTATTATTATTATTATTATTATTTTGTCACCTTTGTGGTATGGCTGCAGTTCAGCACAAATGCTACACTCTGTTGCTTGCTCGGGTACATTCCTCTACTGGCTAAAGGCAGGAGAGCTGATTAGTAACTTGTCCACAGCCCCCATGAGAAAGGAGAGATCATTATTTAACGTGGGAGCTTTGAGTCAGCACCCCAGTTGCTGTTTCAAACAGAAGTACTGTTCTGTTATAGTAAGAGACATGGGCTTCATTCATTCCAGAGGGGAACATCATAAACAAGTAATTTTCAATCACCCTTTCTTAAGGTCTCCATCATGTGTAGCATGTAGAATAGAATTCAAGTCATGTAATAAGGCACTCTTGAGTATATACATCTCTGTATATATTTTCAAGATCTCCTCAAAAGATAGTGACCCGAAATATTGGCGTGAAAACGGTTCCTATGAGAAAGCACCAGTCCAGGCGTACAGCAGCTGGGGAGACACAGTTAGGCAGGGCTAACGAGAACAGGAGAATGAAACCCGGATGAAACATGGAGCAGAACCCCCAGGTTTACCCTGCACGCCAGCTTCCGTCCTTTCATGTTTGCTATTCTGTTTTTTGTTTGTGTCTATTTCCCATGGGTAATTTTCCCTTTCTGCGAGGTGTGCGCGCATGCTCCTGGGAGTGAAGCCAGGGCCTCCAGCATGCTGAGAAGATGCACTCTACCACTAAGTGGATGACTCCTGAGCTTGGAGACATTTGTCTATCATTCACAGAAAACACACAGATTTTGATACAGGGTGATTTCACTGTCAAACTTAATTCTGTATTTTTCTAATTTCCAGCAATGGCTTCTTTAATCCACTACTTTAAAAGTGTGGCTTACATTTCCAAGTACATGGCACTTACTTTCTTTGTGGCTTTCTAGTTCAGTAGCTCCAAGGCTTAGAACATGCTGTGATTTGGTGTGACCAGGGTTTCCATGGGGCTCAAGGTTAAAGCTCGTGCTCCGTAATTGTAAAGAACAGGCGAGAATACTGGGATATAGCCACCACACCAGTACAGTGCAACACTTCCTTGGTGGTGTTTTCTTTTAGAGGTCTGGGAGCACATCTCACCTCAGCACTTAGCCAGCCCTTTCTTGTAGACTGCAGTGTGGGGAAGCATGACTCGAGTGAGGAAAGAGGTAATGAGCAGGTCTAACTCAGTCAATTCATATAGGAGCTGGCCTCATCTGAGCGAGCCCGCAGACACGCCGAGCAAGAGCGAGATGAGCTGGCTGATGAGATTGCCAACAGCGCCTCTGGCAAGTGAGTCTCCGGGCAGCAGGGATGGGTGTCTAGGAAGCACCGGCACTCAGCCTACCCTCTTGGGCCATGCTTCTTTGCCCTCAAGCATGTGCACTCACAAAGGCTGGGGACAGTCACCCGACATTCAAAAGTTAAGTGGGCTTGCTCATCTGTTCAGGTCTAAAGATGACCACAAGTCTGGATAGACTCAGGCACTGCCTGTCACACACAACACACATGTATGTCCACACTTGTGCCAGTCCAGTGGCCTCACACACAACAGACACCATAAACTGCACTGACCTGGCACTCCAAGGCCTCACTTTCAGATTCATTGGCTTGGCAAGTAGCTTCCTTATAACCTTGCTCTGATAGATATCCTGGCTGCATTCTGGAGGCAGAGGTAGCAGCAGGGAGGTCACTGGCAAGTCATCACACTGGTTCAGAGGACAGTGCCAGGACCAGGAAGACAGATGTGGGCAGGGAAGAGAACTGGGTGAGGTTGGGGCTTGTCCATGTTTCAGGGATAGATGGGGGGAAGACACCCTCAGGAGTGATGCCCAGGTCATCCAGTGACCTCACAGTTCTCAGGCTGTGCGTCTCTGCTGATGCCCTTCCTGTGCCTAGGTCTGCCCTGCTGGATGAGAAGCGGCGCCTGGAGGCTCGGATTGCACAGCTGGAGGAGGAGCTGGAGGAGGAGCAGAGCAACATGGAGCTGCTCAACGACCGCTTCCGGAAAACCACACTCCAGGTGCGAGCGGCCTGTCCCTGGGAGCCGCGCGTTGTTCCCACGCGGGTTAGCTAACCATCTCGTCTCTCATAGGTGGACACACTAAACACAGAGCTGGCAGCGGAGCGCAGCGCAGCCCAGAAGAGTGACAATGCCCGTCAGCAGCTGGAGCGACAAAACAAGGAACTGAAGGCCAAGCTGCAGGAGCTAGAAGGGGCTGTCAAGTCCAAGTTCAAGGCCACGATCTCGGCCCTGGAAGCCAAGATTGGGCAGCTGGAGGAGCAGCTTGAGCAGGAAGCCAAGTAAGATGCTCTTGTAGGCCTCAGACTGCCTGCCTTGACTGCTGTGGGCTGACCAGGCTCCAGGCCACATTAAGACACAGAAGTGCCCCTTACCATAGGAACACCAATGCAGGGCATGTCCCATACCGTAGGAGCACCAATGCAGGGCATGCATGTCCCTTACCATAGGAGCACCAATGCAGGGCATGCCCCGTACCGTAGGAGCACCAGTGCAGGGGATGTGGTAGCACAATTAGCCTGTGCCCTGCATAAGAAGTACAAGGCCCTGTGAGAGAAGTGCTCAGAGGCTGATGCTCTGCCTGGCCCCTGCTGGAAGACATCCTACTGCCCTGTGACTTCCCAGCACCCTCACTGTGAGGTGCTCATTCTCTAGCAGACTAGAAATGCAATGTAGCACAAAAGCACTTATCCTACCCCCCACCAATGACGCATGGTGAAACTGAGTGTTGCACAGGACAGAATGAGCAGACGGCTACAGCACCCCACAGACCCACCTTGTTGGGGAACATGGGACCCAGCAGTGCAGGACCTGTGTTAGAGTCCAGCACCCTCCCTACCTGCAGTCCCAGAACTGCGTTCTCACTCCATCGGGCAGGAGTGTGTGCAAGTGGGATCAGTGAGATGTGGGTAAGGCTTTGACTGACTGACAAGTTCTAACTTGCCGGCTGACCTGACCCACCAGGCCCAGATCCAGGTAGGAGGCAACTCTTCCCGTCTGCAGGGACCCTCCCTGCCAGCCGCCTCTAGATGGCCAGCAGTCCCAGGGACCAGTGGTGGTTGATTCCACGTCTGTGGGGTGTGGGGTGTGGGGTGTGGGGTTTTCATCAGCTCCAACAGCTGCCAGCATTTTTGATTTTTGAGGCAGGGTTTCTCTGTGTAGTTTTGGTACCTGTCCTGGATCTCGCTCTGTAGACCAGGCTGGCCTCGAACTCACAGAGATCCTCCTGGCTCTGCCTCCCGAGTGCTGGGATTAAAGGTATGTGCCACAGCTGCCCGGCTTCTTTTTCTTTTTAAGTGATGACCACAAGTCTGTTTAATATGACTAATAGGTGTACGTGATACATACTGTTCAGGACACTCAATACCTATGTGCACAGGAACAAATAAATGCTGTGTTACATTGAAAGGCAACCCCTACTTCAGGCTGGGGGGTGGGGTGGGGGGTCTAAAAAGGCATTCCAGTGTGCACAGTTTTCCAAAGAAAAAGAACTTCAAAAGTATTTCCCCATTTAAAATTAATTTTTAAAAAAGGGGGGGCGATGGTGGTGCACTCCTTTAATCCCAGCATTCAGGAGGCAGAGGCAGGAGGATCTTTGTGAGTTCGAGGCCATCTTGGTCTACCAAGCAAGAACCAGGAAAGGCGCAAAGCTACACAGAGAAACCCTGTCTCGAAAAAACCAAAACAATTAATTATAATTAATTAATTAATTAATAAGATTAATTTCAAGACTTAAAGCCACTGTGGTCATTTTGACAGGGAACGGGCAGCTGCTAACAAACTAGTCCGTCGAACAGAGAAGAAACTGAAAGAAATCTTCATGCAGGTTGAAGATGAGCGGCGACATGCGGATCAGTATAAGGAACAGGTAGGAGAGGGCTGGAGAGATGGCTCAGCAGTTAAGAACACGGGCTGCTCTCCCAGAGGTCCTGAGTTCAGTTCCCAGCAACCACATGTCAGCTCCCAACTATCTGTAATAGGACCTGATGCCCTCTTTCGGAAAAAGAGCAGGTGGGAGAAAACCAGGTGGGGTGAAGGTCGCCACCCCGGAAATGCTTCAGGAAACAAGTCAGAATTGAGAAAATGTTTTTGAAAACTCTTAATTGTGGTGTTTCAACTGGCATGCAACATCCCATGTTTCTACCAGTTACAATGAGGAAAGAACCACTGAGGCTTTGAGGTGTGAGCCCTGGACCAAATTTTAAAGTCACATTCAGCTTCTTCCACTAAACTGCTTCACAGGCAAACAAGTTTTTCCCAGTTTCACTTCTGTGCCTAGAATAGTTCAGGAAGCTGGATGGAGGTAAACTGGGAGATGGTAAACAGCAGAAACTGGGGGTGTGTGAAGAGCACATGTCCTGGTGCACACACCCTACTCCGAACACACAATACTGAAGTGCTCACCCATACATGCCTGGAATCCAGTAGAGATCAAGATCAGGTCAAGAGCACCCCTTGCCTGCAGCCTGTGCATGCCTCCCCTGCAGTCTCTGCACACTTTGAACACTGCTGGGGGATGGCTGCCTTTGGCCAAGACCCTCGGGGCCTTTGCTTCCCTACTTACCAGCTGTAACCGTAAGGCACCAAGCAGTAGTCCCTGAAGTCTAGGCGCCATGGTGGTGTGTACTGCACTCTCCCAGGGTGGCTGGGCTTGAATCCAGTGTGCTGTGGGAACAGCCATGCTTCATGAGGGTGGAGGCATCTGGACAGTGTCTTTGTCCAGCGTACTGGCCTACATGTGTGGATAGAAAACTAGATTGTTTCTTCTACAGAAACTCGGGGGTTAGGCAGTTTTTAGCTCCTGATTGTGTAGCTTGCTCTATAAATACTGGCTTTTGCTAATTGAAGGTATATGGAAGAGCTTTGGACCAGCCCTGAACCATGTGCATGCTCACAAGATGTCACACAGAGTCATGCTGACCTAGATTCTGTTTGCCTTTCCTTCCTTTAACTCCCCAAGATGGAGAAGGCCAACGCCAGGATGAAGCAGCTTAAACGCCAGCTGGAGGAAGCTGAAGAGGAGGCCACACGTGCCAATGCATCGCGGCGTAAACTCCAAAGGGAACTGGACGATGCCACCGAGGCCAATGAGGGCCTGAGCCGTGAGGTCAGCACTCTGAAGAACCGGCTCAGGTAAGTGTTCAGCGAGGACATGGTGGGCTGGCAGGCTTACTCTGTGGAGGCTCATGGTTGGAACCCTTGCAGTCAAGATTAATGACCTTTGTAGTAATGAGTGGGGGAAGCAGAGAGGCAGAGCAGCGGAACACATCAATCTGCAGTCTGGCCTGGTGTTGGTCCACATCCAGACATCTACATTGGAAGAGAAGCCATACCTCCACACGGGCAGGGCAAGAGCTCCTGGTAGGACCTGATACACCAGCACTCCTCACTGCTCCTCTGCAGGACAGTGAGGAGGTCACAAAATGAGAGTGAAAGGTACACACACACTGCCCAGAAAAGCCGGTGAGCCAGCATAGGCCTCTGTCTAGGGGCAAAGGCTGCAGTGTCTTGCTTCTGTGTGGCCAGTAAACTGAAACTTTTTTTTTAAGGACTATGAAATACAAAAACAAAGCTTATTAAAGTTTGGCTCTCTGGCCTTTCAAGGAGGGCTGTGGGGAGACAGAGCTTCACCTTAAGCAGTCTTCCTTACCAAATCTATCGGAGGCCTTCAGGGTAGAGCATTCCCCCACCTCTACCTGCAAGGCTGCGATGCCCCAGGCTGGGGTAGGGGTAGGGGAGGAGAATGAGCATTGTCTGGGGTTGGACAGCCCAACAGCACGTGCTCCTGTACCCTCTCCCCCAGGCGGGGTGGCCCAATCAGTTTTTCTTCAAGCCGATCTGGCCGGCGCCAGCTCCACATTGAGGGGGCGTCACTGGAGCTATCGGACGACGACACAGAAAGTAAGGCGAGTGACGTCAATGAGACGCAGCCACCCCAGTCAGAGTAGCCGTGGGAGGCTGGAGGCGACACAGGACAGGCCGGAACTCAACCCAGCGCTAGCCTGCTTGGGCCCTGCCCTCGGGAATGGCAAGCTCCGGGATTCCTCACAGGCAGATCAACTGTGTCTTAAGGCTCTGCGGCCTGCTCGGACTGTATCCTGCTTCAGACTAGGTACAATTGCCCCCTTTTTATATATACACCTCCACCAGACATGCGTATTAAACAGACTGTCTCATGGTTGCATCTATTTTCCATGTATTCATCAAGAGACCACTTTATGACACATTAAGAGGAGAGAACCCTTTTTGAAACAAATTCTAGACCCTTGGTTGCCAGTCGCTGGGCCTGGGGCTGCCCCAGGATCGTTGCTCAGTTGCTCTGCATGCTCTGTCGTACTGACAGGTACCTTAGTTCTGTGTTCATGTGGCCCTGACCCCTCAACCACCCAGTCTCCTAGAACATTGTGATCCTTCCTTCGCTGTATCATTTCCTTTGACTAATGAGCAAACTGTGAAAGGGGCTTTGGAGGCTTAGGAGGGGTGGGTTGGATTGGGGAAGCAGCATCGATTTGGGGTCATCCTGCCCATCTCCCAAGGGGTGGCCCTGCCCCTCAAATTTATGGTGTCCCCACCATCTCATGTGAATAGTCTTTGGCCCAGGGCTGTCTGCGCACAGAGAGGGTAGTGGCCACAGCACAGCACAGGCACCCCAGGGGGCAGCCATCACAGTGACTTCCAGGCCATCTCCCAAAGTGTCTGGCTTGCTGGGATGAGGAACCACTGTGACCCTTGGGAAGCTCACAGAAGTCCTCTCCAGCCAGCCAGCCCCTCCTGCTGACCTTGCAAATTCAGCCACTGCTTTGAGCCCAAAACGGGAATATTGGTTTTGTATCGGAGGTGTGTTCCACGTTTGTCAATGAGGTGTAGGACCTCGAAACCAGATGCCATCTGCCTGAATGTTGACATGCCAGTGGGTGTGTGATCCTTCCTTTTTCCTTTTTCCTTTTCCCTTCCTTTGGACAGTGTTACAGTGGACACTTAGCATTCTGGTTTTGGTTGATAGTTGAGCAAACTGACATACAGAAAGTGCCTTAGACACTACAGTACTAAGACAATGTTAAATATATTATTTGCCTCTATAACAACTTAATGTATTAAGTTTTGACTGTGCTTCATATCATGTACCTCTCTAGTAAAGTAGTATAAACAAACATTCAGTGACAGCAAATCAGTGTTAATGACAAATCCCGATCCTTGGCAATGTGCTGGAAAACACAGACCTTTTGGGTTAAAAGCTTTAACATCTGTTAGGAAGAATTTGTCACATGGTTTGGAATCCTTGATCTCCCCTGTATGGATGTCCTGGCTGTTGACCACCAGACACCTGACTGCAAATATCTTTTCTTGTACCCCCATATTTCTAGACAATGATTTTTGTAAGACAATAAATTTATTCATTATAGATATTTGCGCCTGCTCTGTTTACTTGGAGGAAAAAGCACCCGTTGAGAACAAACAGACCTCAATAAACAAGAATAATCATGTGAACATGGAATCTGTTTCCTCACCTTCTGTTCTTGGTTGACCATCTGTGACCTGACTGGAGGGGGCGTTACGCACACCTGATTCCTGAACCAGGTCTCCCAGAAACCAGCAAATGCTTGCAGCCTTTGATGCCTGTCAGCAGGGAACAATGGAGGAGGGCTTGGCCCCATCAGTGAAGACTAGGTCAGAATGTTTGTAAGGGGTCCTAGAAGTCTGGACTGCATGTTTAGACAGAGTGCATGTGGGACACAACTGGGGAGGAGCTGCTGGCTCCCCACAGGCAGTCTTTCTAGTGTGGACCATCTGGGGTTAGAGAAACCCCAGGGAAGCATGAGGTGAGCACGCCGATGACTCCAGTGTAAGCCTAGTAGACGTGCAAACCCAGGAAGGTACATTTAGGCCTCCTGAACACAAGGACGTAGGAAACTGTTCCAAGCACAGGAGAAGACAGGAGAGACAGACTCTGTGGATCGAGTCTAGTTCCTGAGTCCACAGAGACACTAAGTAAAAGGAACCACTGATCCCTAAACACTTCCTCACTTTGTAGTTCAATGTACTTTGAAGATCTCTACTGTACTACTAGGCACATTGTAATCACAACACTGCGCAGATTCCGAGCCTACCGGCTTGAAGGCACACTTCCAAAGTCCTGATACCAGGAAAACTCCAGGCCCTCTGTTCCTCATCAGCTAAGATGTCCTTCTATCCAACAGCCCTATTGCTCTGGTTTGACTGACCCACAGCCTGTTATCCCAAAGCCAATGCTACTGCGGGACAGGTGTTAAATACAAGAGGAAGAACCCTAGAAAGCAGGCAGGCTTGCCCCACCTCCCTCACAAAAACAAACGGCCAGACATTAGACTCTGGAAGGGAGAACTGGTGGCTTCTCTTCCCAAGTTCCAAGAGGTCTGAGAAGAAAGCCTGTGGCCAGCATGGGCTGCCTGGCCTATCTGCTTCCCTACCCTCCTGAGACACTAACAACAGTCTCCACCACAAGGCTGTCCTAGACCAGCTCAGGACCAGACCCTGCAGCCAGTCTGGTGAAATGGTTAACTGTCAGGAATGTGACACGAAGCTACGGAAGGGTATGTTTACCTCATGGTGCTGCTCTCAATAGCCTATGTGCTATGCCAAGAAGTGAGCAGAGTTCCTCCAACCCCCTTGAGCTGGAAATTCAGTCTGACTCCTTACAGCAGTGTGGTCTTCTCTGTTTTCAAATCGAGCCAACAATCAATGGGCATTCCAACCAACTTGATGTCATGAAACCCTTTAAAGATGACATAACTGGTATAAATGCTAAAATGCCCAAAATCTCATGCAACTCACAGTCACTGTCAGTAGGTGGCTCTTGCGATGTGGCTGTTGCCTGGCTCGTGGTAATAAGGCTCAGCATCCAAAATTGCAGAATGGCTGTCAGCCACCTAGGAGAAAATTCTGGGAGTGACAGAGGAATGTGCTTTTCAGGAATTCCTCATCACCAACACCACAGTATGAAAGATGATGAAGCCGCTTGGGGAAGCATGGACAATGGCAACTCTGGGTCAAAAGAATGATTTAGAACACAGGCTCACAGTCAAGTTCTAGGAATTTCTCATCCTTCTCATGCATGGTATATAAACTGATAGGATTAGAAATGTGAAGTCCAGGTGTGGTGAGACATGCCTTTAACCCTAGCACTAGAGAGCCTAGGGCCACGCATCTACCGAGAACTCATCTTAAAAACAAATCTGTCAGGGTTGGGGACTATCAGAAGACATTCAAAGCTTTCAGCAATATAAAAAGTCTAAGAGGGGGATGGAGAGACAGCTCAGTGGTTAAGAACACTAGCTGCTCTTCTAGAAGACCCAGCACTCACATGGTGGCTCACAACCATCTGTAATTCCAGATCCCAAGGGGTCTGACAACTTCTGGCCTCCTAGGGCACCAGGCTTGCACATACATACATACATACATACAGCCATACACAGGAAATAATTAAGGGTCTTAAGTGGTGAGCATTTCCATAGTCCTAACTGCCACATTGTTCTCGATGGTTCAGAAAACAAAGGAGCATCTTCTAACCACTAGTGTCTCAGGTTCTACAAACTACATGGCCCTCTCTTCATGAGTCCAGGGCTCTGGGACAACTGGGAAGCCATTTTAATACTCTGTAATAACTATTTGGGCAGCTCAGCGGTAGACAGCATGGCTACCTCTCAGCATAGGTCTCAGGCCAAAATTGCACAGTAACTGGTGTTATTATTTTGACTGATTTTTTTAAATTAATTTGAACAACTTTAGAGGCAATTTTAAAATCTGGAGAGTAAGCCACCTACATACTTTTCATCACTTGATTTTTCATTTATTTTATTTTTCTGAAAATGAAAACAGGTTATAATTTAGAAGTCCAGGGTTATTTTAAACAGTAAAATATTTTCTCTGTAGAAGATGATAGTATAAATGATAACATTTCCCAATAAGCCCTTTTAAGCCAAATGATAGCTGATTTATGCATATAAATACTGATTAGATTCTGGAATACAGAAGAAATCTGTCCTCATCTGTTCAAAGAGCTATGTTTTACTTAAGTTGTGTATTTTGAGATTCCTATTGATCTTCCCCTTCACTGTTTGATTTACAGGAGGCATTTTTCTATAGAATAATCCATAATCTAAAAAGATTTTAGCCTCCCCTCCTGAAAGTATGGCCAGCATTTTCTTCCATCAGGTTGATACAGTACAAATTCTTATCCTAATAGTGAAATGTTGCACTAAAGCTTGCTCAGTGATTGGGTAAAACCAAAACTTACTATAAGCCACAGTCATCCTAGGGTCCCCCCTGCTAGGTAGCCTCCCTGGATCTGTGGGTTATAGTCTGATTGTCCTTTGCTTTATATCTACTTAATGAGTAAGTACATACCATGTTTGTCCTTCTGGGTCTGGGTTACCTCACTCAGGATGATATTTTCTAGTTTCATCCATTTGCCTGCAAATTTCACGATGTCATTGTTTTTCTCTGCTGAGAATGTATATGTGTATACGTACCACATTTTCTTAATCCATTCTTCAGTTGACGGGCATCTAGGTTGTTTCCAGGTTCTGGCTATTACGAATAGTGCTGCTATGAACATAGTTGAGCTTGTATTTTTGTGGTATGGTTGAGCATTCCTTGGGTATATGCTCAAGAGTGTTATGGCTGGGTCTTGAGGTAGATCAATTCCCAATTTTCTGAGAAACCACCCTACTGATTTCCACAGTGGTTGTACAAGTTTGCACTCTCACCAACAGTGGAGGAGTGTTCCCTTTGCTCTCCAACATTGACTGTCATTAGTGTTTTTGACCACAGCCATTCTGACAGGTGTAAGGTGGTATCTCAGAGTCGTTTTAATTTGTATTTCTCTGATGACTAAGGATATTGAGCATTTCCTTAAATGTCTTTCAGCCATTTGAGATTCTTCTTTTGAGAATTCTCTGTTTAGCTCTATAGCCCATTTTTTAATTGGATTGTTCAGTATTTTGATGTCTAGTTTCTTGAGTTCTTTATATATTTTGGAGATCAGTCCTACGTCAGATGTGGGGTTGGTGAAGATCTTTTCCCATTCTGTAGGCTGTCTTTCTGTCTTATTGACTGTGTCTTTTGCCCTGCAAAAGCTTCTCAGTTTCAAGAGGTCCCATTTATTTATTGTTATGCTCAGTGTCTGTGCTGCTGGTGTTATAGTTAGTGATCTCATGTGCCCATGCATTCAAGAGTACTTCCTACTTTCTCTTCTATCAAGTTCAGTGTACCTGAATTTATGTTGAGGTCTTTGATCCACTTGGACTTGAGTTTTGTGCATGGTGACAGATATGGATCTATTTGTAATCTTTTACATATTGACATCCAGTTATGCCAGCACCATTTGTTGATGATAACTTTCTTTTTTCCATTGTATAGTTTTGGCTTCTTCATCAAAAAGCAGGTGTTCATATGTGTGTGGATTAATGTCAGGGTCTTTGATTCAATTCCATTGGTCCATATGTCAGTTTTTATACCAGTACCAGGCTGTTTTTATTACTATAGCTCTATAGTAGAGTTTAAGGTCAGGGATGGTGATGCCTTCAGAGGTTGCTTTATTATACAGGATTATTTTAGCTATCCTGGGTTTGTTTTTCCATATGAAGTTGAGTATTGTTCTTTACAAGACTGTGAAGAATTGTGTTGGGATTTTGATGGGGATTGCATTGAATCTGTAGATTGCTTTTGGTAAGATTGCCATTTTTACTATGTTAATCCTACCTATCCAAGAGCATGGGAGATCCTTCCATTTTCTGACATGTTCTTCAATTTCTTTCTTTAGTGACTTAAAGTTCTTATCAATCAGGTCTTTCACTTGTTTAGTGTTATCCCAAGGTATTTTATATTATTTGTGGCTGTTGTAAAGGGTAATGTTTCTCTGATTTCTTTCTCAACCCTTTTATCATTTGTGTATAGGAGGGCTACTGATTATTTTGAGTTGATCTTGTATCCTGCCACTTTACTGAAGGAGTTTATCAGCTGTAGGAGTTCCCTGATAGAATTTTTGGGATCACTTATGTTTACTATCATATCATCTGCAAATAGTGAAAGCTTGACTTCTTCCCTTCCAATTTGTATCCCCTTGATCTCCTTTTGTTGTCTTATTGCTCTAGCTAGAACTTCAAGTCCTATTAAATAAATATGGGGTGAGTGGACAGCCTTGCCTTGTTCCAGATTTTAGTGGTATCGTTTTGAGTTTCTCTCTGTTTAATTTGATAGTGGCTGTCAGCTTGCTGTAAACTGCCTTTATTATGTTTAGGAATGTTCCTTGTATTCCTCATCTCTCTAGGACCTTTATCATGAAGGGATGTTGGATTTTGTCTAAGGCTTTTTCAGCATCTATGAGATGATCATGTGTTGGTTTTTTTTTCTTTCAGTTTGTTTATATGGTGTATTATATTGACAGATTTTATGTTGAACCATCCTTGCATCCCTGGGATGAAACTACTTGTCATGGTGGATAATTTTTTTGATGTGTTCTTGGATTTGGTTTGCCAATATTTTGTTGAGTATTTTTGTGTCAATGTTCATGAGGGAGATTGGCCTGTAAGTCTCTTTCTTTGTTGCATCATTGTGTAGTTTGGGTATCAGGGTAACTGTAACCTCATAAAAAGTTTGGTAATGTTCCTTCTGTTTCTATTGTGTGGAACAATTTGAAGAGTATTGGAATTAGATCTTTGAAAGTCTGGTAGAATTCTGCATTGAAACCATCTGGTCCTGGGTTTTTTTGTTTTTTTTTTGGTTGGGAGAGTTTTAATGACTGTTTCTGTTTCCTTTGATGTTATTGGTCTATTTAAATAGTTTATCTGGTCATTTAACTTTGGTACGTGGTACCTATCCAAAAAATTGTCCATTTCTTTCAGATGTTCCCAATTTTGTGGAGTACAGGTTTTTGAAGTATGACCTGATGATTCTCTGAATATCCTTGCTGTCTATTGTTTGTCTCTCTTTCATTTCTGATTTTGTTAATTTGGATGCTCTCTCTTTGCCTTTTGGTTAATTTGGCTAGGGGGTTGTCTATCTTGTTGAGTTTTTCAAAGAACCAACTCTTTGTTTCATTGATTCTTTTTATTGTTCTCTTGGTTTCTATTTCATTGATTTCAGCCCTCAATTTGATTATTTTCTGATGTCTATTCCTCCTGGGTGAGTTTGAGGTTTTTTTTGTTCTAGAGCTTTCAGTTGTGCTGTTAAGTCACTGGAATGAGATTTCTCCAACTTCTTTATGCGGGCATTTAGTACTATGAATTTTCCTCTTAGCACTGCTTTCATAGTCCTGTAAGTTTGGGTATGTTAAACTTTCATTTTCGTTGAATTCTAGGAAATCTTTCATTTCTTTCTTTATTTCTTCCTTGACCCATTGGTGTTTCAGGTGGGCATTATTCAGTTTCCATGAGATTGTAGGCTTTCTATAGTTTTTGGTGTTGATGAAGTCTAACTTTAAGCCATGGTGGTCTGATAAGATACAGGAGATTATTCTAATGTTTTTGTATCTCTTGAGATTTGCTTTGTGACAAAGCATGTGGTCAATTTTTGAGAAGGTTCCATGGGGTTCTGAGAAGGAATATTCTTATGTGTTAGGGTGGAATGTTCTGTAGTTATCTGTTAAGTCCATTTGAGTCATAACATCTGTTAGGTCCTTTATTTCTCTGTTAAGTTTCGGTCTTGTAGATCTGTCCCCTGGTGAGAGTGGTGTGTTGAAATCTCCCACTACTAGTGTGTAGGGTTTGATATGTGATTTAAGCTTTAGTAATGTTTCTTTTATAAATGTGGGTGCCTTTGTATTTGGGGCATAAATGTCCAGAATCGAGACTTCATCATGGTGGGTTTTCCCTGTGATAAATATGTAATTCTTTCTCAATCTCTTTCTATTGATTTTAGTTTGAAGTCTATTTTTATTAGATATTAGGATAGCTACACCAGCTTGCTTCTTAGTCCATTTGATTGGAAAGCCTTTTCCCAGATTTTTACTGAGGTAGTCTGTCTGTCTTTGAAGTTTAGGTGTGTTTCTTGTATGCAACAGAAGCATGGATCCTGTTTTCTTATCCATTCTGTTAGCCTGTGCCTTTATGGGTGAGTTAAGACCATTGATATTGATGGATATTAATGACCAGTGATTGTCAATTCCTGTTTTTGTTTTTTGGGGGTTTTTTTGTTTTGTTTTTTGTTTTTTTGTTTTTTTTGTGATAGTGTTGTGTTTCCCTTCTTTGGTATTTGTTAGTGTGGGATTATCTATTGCCTGAGTTTTCATGGGTGTGTTTAACTTCCTCAGGTTGGATTTTTCCTTCTAGTGCTTTCTGTAGGGCTGGATTTGTGGATAGGTATTGTTTAAATCTGGTTTTATCATGGAATGTTTTGTTTACTCCTTCTATGGTGATTGAGAGTTTTGCTGGGTATAATAGTCTGGGTTAGCATCATGGTCTCTTAGTGTCTGCATAACATTTGTCCAGGACCTTCTAGCTTTCATAGTCTCTAGTGAGAAGCCTGAGATTATTCTGACAGGTCTGCCTTTATATGTTACTTGGCCTTTTTCCTATGTGGCTCTTAATATTTTCTCTTTGTTCTGTATGTTGTGATTATTATGTGGCATGGAGACTTTTTTTGGATATTTGATGTTCTGTAAGCTTCTTGTATCTTCATAGGTATTTTCTTTGGGTTAGGAAAGTTTTCTTCTATGATTTTGTTGAATCTATTTTCTGTGTCTTTGAGTTAGTATTTCTTCTCCTTCTTCTATCCCTATTATTCTTAGGTTTGGTCTTTTCATGGTGTCCCAAATGTCTTTTTGGGGGGTTTTGTTTTGTTTTGTTTTTTGAAACAGGGTTTCTCTGTGTAGCTTTGTGCCTTTCCTGGAACTCGCTTTGTAAACCTGGCCTTGAACTCACAGAGATCTGCCTGACTCTGCCTTCTGAGTGCTGGGATTAAAGATGTGCACCACCACCGCCTGGCTCCCAAATTTCTTAGATGTCTTGTGTTACATTTTTGGCTTTAGTGTTTTCTTTGACTGATGAATCTATTTTCTTTATTGTATCCTCAACGTCAGAAATTCTCTGTTCCATCTCTTGCATTCGGTTGGTTATGCTTGCATCTGTAGTTCCTGTATTCTGTATCTTATGCTTGTATCTGTAGTTCCTGAATTTCTATTTCCAGCATTCCCTCAGTTTGTATCTTTATTGTCTCGAGTTCAATTTTCAAACCTTGAACTATTTCCTTCATCTGTTTCATTATTTTTTCTTGGTTTTCTTTGATTTCTTCCAATTTTTTGTTTTTTCTTCCATTTCTTTAAGGGAATTTTTTATTTCCTATTTTAGGGAGTTTTTCATTTCCTCTTGAAGGGCCTCTATCATCTTCTTAAAGTCATTTTTAGGATTGATTTCTTCTGCTTCTTCTGTGTTGGTATGTTGAGGTATTGCAGGTGTAGAGTCACTAGGTTGTGATGTTGTCATGTAGGTCTTCATGTTGTTGCCTGTGTTTTTGCACTGGCGTCCACTCATCTCTTCCTCTGCTCGGTGCAGGTGGTGTTTGTGTCTGAAGGTGCCTCTCTTGTTCTAATTGATAGTCTTGGTCCACTAGTTCTTGGTCAAATCGATGCTGCTGGGCTGTTTCTCCAGGAGCAGCTTAGTCCCATCAGTGTCAGTGGGTTCTGTCTCAGGGAGCAGTTGTTCCCAATTGGTGCAGGGTTTGCTTATGGCTCCAGTGGTTGTTAGGTTCGCAGGGGCTGGTTTTTTGGGGTTTTTTTTTTCTTTGTTTGTTTTTGGTTTTTGGGTTTTTTTTTTTTTTTGGTGAGGGAACAAGGAAAGGAAGCTGCCTGCAGGGTCCCTGGGGTTCTGATGGCTCATGCCTAGGGGCTAGAGACTTGGTCTGCCAGTCCAGAGATAGGGCCTTACCTGTTCCTAGTCAGTGTAGGGTGGGCTTATGATTCTGGTGATCTGGTTCAGTGGTTGGGCGGCTCCTTCTCTTGCTTTCTCAGGTTGCATTTTGCTTGCTCACCAACTCCTCAGCTGATCTTGGTTTCTCAGACTGAAGGCTACCGGCTTCTGAAACCCCTCCTCCCAAATGGATCTCAGCTGAACAGGCTGCTCTGTAGGGCCAAGTTGCTGGACTTTGCAGGATGGGCAGCTGGGCCCTGGGTTGGCCTCAGGCAGAATGTTCAGGTCAGTTCTTTGATTTTTCATTTTTAAACTGTAGTTGCACTTAGTGTTACTGCTGTGTGTGCTCTCCCCACTGGCTATCTCAGCACTGCATGGCTGCACTGGATCTATAATAGTAAGCCATCCTAACCATCCCCTGCCACCAGACACTGAAATTTATTTTACTTTATTGAAGTTTATCAATTTCTTGGGGGTATAATGCCAAAAGCAAGCTTTTATAACTATCATACTGTGAGGCCAGATTAAGCCATGGAGAATAACATAATGAAATTAGTGACTCAAAAGTACATCTCTTCCCCTCAACAGATCAATATTCAGACACTTTTTTTCTTAACTAACACTTATGAAAATAAGTGTTTCCTAGCTCCATCCTTGGAGCAGCAGGGCTTGGTCACTGAGCCTCACTTAAGTGTAATGCTCACAGGTTGACTTTACTCAGGCCCACACTGCCAGCCCAACACAAGTGAGCCCCGCTCTCCTGCCTGGCATCCAGCCATGACCACAATCCAGGCAGGATTCTACCTATGGACATTAGTGGAGATAGCAATCAAGTAAGTATGGCACCTGCTTACAAAACGCCAAGTCAGTGAAAAGTCTAAACTCCATTCTGGTAGGTCACATCTGTCTCAGGGAAGGCTTCCTAAAGAGCTAACAGGATCAGGGTGGTGGTGGCACACGCCTTTGATCCCAGCACTCGGGAGGCAGAGGCAGGCGGATCTCTGTGAGTTCGAGGCCAGCCTGGTCTACAGAGTGAGTTCCAGGAAAAGGTGCAAAGCTACACAGAGAAATCCTGTCTCAAAAAAACCAAAAAAAAAAAGTTGAGAACTACTGTTTTGAGAATCAGACTTAGGCCAGCAAGTACAAAGTAGCCTGAACCATCTCAGAGAGTGCTAAGGAGGACGATCAACCAGTGTCCTCCTGGAGTTGTGCTTTTGCTACAAGCACGTTTTGTTTTGTTTTAGATTGAGTGGCCATCTCCACAAGAGCCAGGACATATAATACACACTGCTGCTTCTTTGGACCTAGACCCAAAGCAGCAGTAGCATTTCATCCCGATGAGAGCAGCAATAGACAGAGCAGTCTGGATAAACCCATGGGTACAAAGCCTCAGAACAGCTGAGAAATCCCTGGGAGCCAGAGATGAGGACTCAGCCTCGCCCTGCTTCCACAAAGGTCTGCTAACTGCTCAAACCTCTGACCTAATCCAATCCTTCCAAAGGCAGTTTGGCAGGAAGCTGAAGGGTGCTGCACATAGGTGGGACAGTACAGACTGCTTTCCACCATTCAGGACAATCAGTGAGACAGTGTAAACTGTTTTCCATCATTCAGGGCAATCAGTGAGACAGTGTAAACTGTTTCCCACCATTCAGGGCAATCAGTGAGACAGTGTAAACTGTTTTCCACCATTCAGGGCAGTCAGTGAGACAGTGTAAACTGTTTTCCATCATTCAGGGCAATCAGTGAGACAGTGCAGACTGCTTTCCACCATTCAGGGCAATCAGTGAGACAGTGCAGACTGTTTTCCACCATTCAGGGCAATCAGTGGGACAGTGCAGACTGTTTTCCACCATTCAGGACAATCAGTGGGACAGTGCAGACTGCTTTCCACCATTCAGGGCAATCAGTGGGACAGTGCAGACTGTTTTCCACCATTCAGGGCAATCAGTGGGACAGTGCAGACTGTTTTCCACCATTCAGGACAATCAGTGGGACAGTGCAGACTGCTTTCCACCACTCAGGGCAATCAGTGGGACAGTGCAGACTGTTTTTCATCATTCACACACATGACTGCAGATGCCTCTTGGTCAGTCAGCTTAGGACAACATCTCCAAAAACAAACGACAGATATTCTTGTCATTTGTTAACAGAAAAAGTTTGAAGGTTCATCTTACTTATTTAATGTTTCCTATTCACTTAGGGATCCGGCTCCCTTAACTTCATTCACTTAGGTTTTTTGCTGTTGTTTTATTGTTTTGTTTTTTGAGGAGGAGGGTGGAGACAAGGTCTCTCTACATAGTTCTGGCTGTCCCCAGGCTCACTATGTACCCCAGGCTGGCCTCCAACTCGAACCGAGATCAGCTGCTTCTGCCACCACACTCAGCAGCACACTTGTGGCTGAAGCTGTAAAGGATGCCGTTGTATTAATGCTGCTGTAAGCAGGCAGGGCTCAGAACACAACGCATACTACCTACCCCATTCTGCAGTTTCCTCAACATGGCACCTAGAACTTTGCTACCGAACACCTGGAACTTTCTTCATCTGCTACCATCAACCCATGGTCAGAAGTGTGAGAGAGGCTCCTGTCCATGTAATCGCTCTAATCCCAGGACTTCAGGCACACAATGTTGTATGAAATGCAACTGGAGACCAGCTTCCTGGGTCCATGCAGGTACTCCATGCCCTGGCAAACTCACCAGTCCTGGACTTCCCTACTATCCTGTGGAGTCTGGACCATTCTCAGGCTGCCCCTGGAAATGATACACAACTAGAAACATGCATGAGTAAGGCATCTTCAGCAGCCTCAATCTTCGGTCTCATTTCCTGTCTGTTCACCACCACACGTCCCATGTGGAAGAGACGCTGAACTGCCTTTGTATGTTCTTTTCTCATGGGATGTCAGGAACCAAATAAAGCAATCTCGACCCTTTTTTTCTGTGAAATTTATTGTTTCCACATTAAAAGTTGTTTGTTTGTTTTTTGTTTTTGGAGGGAAGTATCTTCTTTTAACCACATGATGATCCTATACAGCTGCCCAGAGTAGGACACCATCATAAGTCATTAATTAACATGCCATATGAGTCTGAATAAATAAAAGCTACAAAGCCCAAGTTATATACAAATATCTTAGGCAATAATGTTTACAAACCTATGTACAATAAAACAAATGTAAACAGTAAGTGCAGCATGAGAAGAACAAAGGGGAAAGAGACAAACACTCTGGCCAGTCTGCCCCCAGGAGCTGGCACCAGCCAGCCCACAATCAGGGCCCTCAACCATTCCCAATGCAACTGGACGGACCTTCAGATGAGAAAATAAAAATGCTCTCAGAGATGTCATTGAACTGAGGGACCAGAAAGCTGGCGAGGAAGTTGCCACTTGTCTCCTCTGAGTCTGAGGCACACAGAGGCTCAGCCCTGGAGTGCCCAGGTCTCAGATGCCCCTGCCTCCTGCAGCTCAGACAGGCATCTTGCTGCTTTAAAAGCAAGCCTATGGAATGGGCTGCTTACATAAAGTCAGAAGGTACAGACAATGTTCCCTAATTCAGAGACATTCCTGACTCTGCCTGAAACGGTCTGAACTGTAGGGTGAGATTGGGGGACACATGATTGTAAGCACTGAAGATGCTTGGGTGGGACCTTAGAAGGGTCTTGTCAACCTGATTGAGGAGAACGTCTAGAAGATCTGCAGTGTCCTAAACATAACTAAATCCTATCAGCACAGCAAAATGGGGGCTATGAGGCAGATGTGATGAACGGGTCCTTCCTTCCACATCCAGTGATGGAGTAATACATGTATGTATCACTTGTGACCCCCAAAAGTGCAATCATGTGAGACCAACGGCACTACGGCGAGCAGCGAAAATAGCCAGTATTGATATCGCGCAGAGCCCTGGGGCTGGGCAGGGCCCAGCAGCCGCCACTGCATGCAGCCTGCCCTCTGCCAGCGGTCAAGAGGCAGACAGGGGGGGCACAGGCCTGGACCCAGGGACCGAGGGACAAGGCGTAGGTGTCCTGGGCTGCTGGAGGAGAGCAGGGGCCCCACCTGGAGGCCGGGCACTCACACACTGAGAGGCAGCATACCCGGTGCTGATGATGGCCGTGAGGAGCCCAGCCCAGGAGGAGGAGGAGCTGGATCGAAGCCATTTACCGCCCTGTGGGGTGACCAGAATAGCAAGGGAAGAAGAGAAGAAAAAGGCTCATTTAAAATCACTCTGCACATAGGAAACTTAGCTGCTTTCTGTAACTAGTGTTCTTTCTTGTCCACAGTAGAATCCCGAATCCCAAAGTGCTTGCCCAGAAGGCACTGGTGATAAGAGAATGGATAGATAGTTCACAGTCCTGGGGTACTGAGACCATGTACCCCTTTCTAGGCAACTCTGACATATGGGCCACTATAACCACAAATTTGATTTTTTTTAAACCATCAAAAGGTCTAAATATCTGGCTATAGAAAGCTAGATAAATAATTCTACAACAAAACAATGAAATGTAACTATTAAGAATGGATTCTACAGTACTTTTTAATAGCAAGGGGAAATGTATGTATTTAATGATACAAGGAAAAAGAGGCAGGTACCCAAATCGCCTTTCAGTGTGATGTTAAAAACAAAAGGAAAAAGAAAATGCAAGCAGTGGATAGCCTAGATTCTCTTCTATTCCAGCCTCTTACACAGACACTATGGACTTATGCGGTTAAATCTAGAATGAATAACTCTTTAGACACACACACACACAAATACACAACGTGTGGATTATATTACATATACACATATATGTAATGAAATCATCTACACCATAGAAGGGAATTTTAACAAAATTATTCTTCTCTGGGCTATAGATCAATTTTACTAGATTACACTTTTCTTTTTTGCCAGAGCTGAGGATCAAACCCAGGACCTTGTGCTTGCTAGGCAAGTGCACTACCACTGAGCTAAATCCCCAACCCCAGATTATACTTTATTATTTTATAACTATTGCAATACCAGTATCTCAAGGAGAAAAAAATTAATGTTTAGCAAGCAAAGCCAGATGGGAAGAGTTGGGTTTTTTTGTATAGCAACCCAGCTCCACACAAGCACCAACATCCAGGCACACCCAGCAAGGTGGAGGCACCCCCACTCACTCCACCCACCAGCATGCAGCCACAGGAAGCAAGGGGGAGGGAAAAGGATAGGGAGAGGCACAAGATCTCAGGAGGCAACTGCAGCCCTTCTGCTCTAAGACACTTCCTAGGTGAAGCCATCCTATTAGCGACTCTGAGACCACACTGCACCACCCACCATTCTTGCCCACCTCTGTAATCCACGTGCTTGTGGAAGGGTCCAAGGAGCTGAACACAGACTCACAAAGAGACATTCCCTAAAAAGTGAGCCACATATTCCCTGCATAGTCACTAATGGCACACAGAAACAAACATTCACGAGGTCTTGGCAAAGAAGCCCAACCACTTTCAGGAGACAAGAGTGCACGTTTCAAGAGACTGGACACAGCGCATACTTGGAACCTGCAATCAAGCCATCCACAGAAACCAACAGCAGCAGGAAGGACACCCCTACACAACCTAACCCACCCCCCAGCCCCATGCCTCATTCCACTTCCGGACACCCAATACACACTACTCTCCAGCCCCAGCCCCATGCCTCGTTCCACTTCCGGACACCCAATACACACTACTCTCCAGCCCCCAGCCCCATGCCTCGCTCCACTTCCGGACACCCAATACACACTACTCTCCAGCCCCCCAGCCCCATGCCTCGCTCCACTTCCGGACACCCAATACACACTACTCTCCGGCCCCCAGCCCCATGCCTCGTTCCACTTCCGGACACCCAATACACACTACTCTCCAGCTCCCAGCCCCATGCCTCGCTCCACTTCCATGTTAGACAGCAGAGTTTTCTCTCTTTAAATCTTTCCCAAAAGCCGCGTGCCTCTACTTCTGAGGCATTAGGACCACAGTCTGTTTGCCAGGGCAGCGGCCGCCTCACAGCCCCATCTGTCCTTTGCCTGCGCAGACCCAGAGCTGCAGATGCTCTCCAACAACCATAGGAAGAAGCACACAGGGGACCCAGTGTCCAACCCACGTACCTCCACCCGTCCTCAGCAGGGACAGGCAAGCTACACTACAGAAAGCCTCCAACTCATCCGACAGGGCCACACTGTAGGCTGCTAAGAGTTTGTTCTATGGTCAACTGGGGTGTGCAAAGCAGCAGCCACGAAGGCAGTCCCACACATGGAACAGGTGCAGGACTAAATTAAATACACTTTAAAGCAGCATTAAGTTCATCTCCATTGTTAGAGAGGAAACCAAGAGAAGATCAGTCATTAGCCCAGGCTCACTCACCAAGCTATTATTACTGAGTTGTTGAGACCCAACTACCTCCAGATATCCCACCCTTCCCAGCCTCCTCCAGTCCCAGGCCACTTAGGAGCCCTCAGTGAGCAACCACTTCCATGTTCCCGGTACACATGAGCTCTGGTGGGAAGCCAGTGGCATCTGTGTGGTGGGAGGACTTGGAGGTGGGTTGGGCAGAGGCCTCACCTAGCACTTCTCTTCTGAATCAAGAGGTAGGAAGTTAAAACCAGAAAAGAAATCTGACCTCCAAGAGTGCTTTGGTCTGGAGAGGCCCCTTCAGGAAACTGTAAAACGTAGTCACCCAAGAGGAGAAAAGCCTTGAATACACCAGGTGCAGGTGTAGAGAAATGCATGCCCAGGGGGCCACAGAGGAAGGGCACAGGCAGGGAGGGAGACAGCCCTGGGAATCAAGTATGCAGAAAAAGGCTCTCAACATGCAATCAGTGAACTTACAACCCAAATGTAGCTAAGGAAAAACTGACTGTAACAACAGAAACTGCACCTCTGTGGCTAGTGAGGAGAGCCACCATCTACCAGTACAGAAATCAAAGCTCAGTCTGTCCTGCTCCTGAGGGCAGTGAGGAGGAAAGCGGGGTGGGGGCAGCTTGAGCTGACTGGCAAGAACAGGACAGAATGGACATCCACAGCCCAATTCTCCCTGAATGTAAACAGAAGCATGGAGCAGTCCCAGGCAGCTCCAGGCCTCTACCCAGGCTATGTCAACAACCAAACAGTTCAGAAAGGGCAGGTAGAGTCTACACACCTCTCATTTACCATCCCAGATTAACGAGAACACAACATCGAGCACAGAGCAGGGAGTTCAGTACCACCAGCTTCCGATAGGAGAACACAGGAGGAAGCTCTTCCCCATGCAGACAGTGAGGTGTGATCCTGGAGCCTAGCATCACCTCCAACCCTCGACTCACACAACACCCAGCCATGGAGCAGGGAGTGCCACAGCCAACTCTCACTGCCACCCAGGACCCACGACACTGAGGTTTGGTTTGCTGAAGTGGTTTCCTCACTCCTGTCGGTCTCAACTCCTGAGCTCAGGCCACCTTCTGCCTCAGCCACCAACCACTGAGAGCACAGGCACTCACTCCTGGCGGACTACTGTCGTACACACAGACTTCCCAGCAATGGCATAATCAAGTCAGACAGGACCTAGAAAGCTCACTCATGGGCTAAAAGTTGGCTAAAGCTGAGTCAGCCCCATGCAGTTAGTAAACCAGTGTGTTAATGTGTCTTCCACCACACAGCATGAGTAAGACAGAATAGCACAGCAAACAAATTGAGTTACCCATGAACAACGTGGGAAATATGACTTTTTCTTGCCTAATAAAAAAAAAGGAAAAAATCATTAAACAACAATACAAACACATTTCACATCATGCCCTGAAATGAGCCCACACCTACCTACAGACAACTGGAAAAACCTGCCTGGTTGCCCACCATTTGCACCATGCACAAGCGATACATATAAAACCAGATTAAAGTTATGGAAAAAAAAGTGTTTTAAAGAAAATTCAAGTAACTAACACCCAAACTGCACACAAATTTAGTCTGGAATATAGAGTGTCAGTGGTAGGAGAAGGTAGGGCGACCAGGCACAGCAGCCTGCATCTGAGGGGCCAGCAGAAACCCCAGAGGACAAATTCCTGTTCTAAGAAATCCTCAGATAACCAGAATCTGCAAATATTTGTGACTCACTTAAGCCTTGGACCTAGCTAGTTCAAGTGTGTGTAGTTTCCTGGGCAAGGCTCAACTGCCTCTGAAGGCTTCCTGAGAAAATGCACCTGTTAGTCTGAAGTCCACTAGTTAGCTACAGTGATGGAGCTACAGACAGAGACCTCTCAGAACAAAAGGCCAGCACCACAGCCAAGGTTTTTAAGATGGGGCTTTTTACATGCTCAAGTCCCAAGCCACACTTCCCTATTTCTACAAAGACTGGCTTTTCTTTGACAAGCCAGAACTAATAATGTATCTGGAGTCGGGCAGCTTGTCCTTTCCTTTTCATCTAGTAACAGGTGAAGAGGCAGGCTGACAACACGAAAGCAAAGCAGCAGGAAGCAGTGATGCAGCCCACCCTCCAGAGCAGGGTGAAGACAAGGATTCCGGAAGCAAGAGCAGGTGAACACTGCAGTGTCTATCCACAAGGCACTTGTTAAATACAGCAAACACTGTACCAAGAGCCAATCCATAAAAGCATGTTTCACTGTTGGTAGAAACAATACAACATAAATTTTCATCATTTAAGACGAAACACAGCTGTCTGGGTCTGTCGGGAAGCACATTCCCTAGCATCCAGTTCAGGAAGCAGGGAAACACTGCCTCCAGCTGTTCCTGGGAACAGAGACCCACAGTCTCTCCTTTCAGCTTAACCTGATGCTCTACATCCAAGGGCAGGTTCCCCGCTCTGAGCACTGCCTGCCCTGGTCCCCCCTCACCATGACCACCTGCCGGCACTCTCCCACAAAGGCCTACAGTCCATCTCTGCCTCATGTCTCCTCTCACACCATCAGATGCCAACTGCTGCCCACCAAGAAATAGTCCCAGAGACAGCGAGGTTAGTAACCACTCTGTTCAGTAATCACAAGTTTTCAACACTCTTGAAGACTTCCTCCAAACTTTCTCTGTATTGTTCGGGGAATGGCTATTCTAATGAGAAAATGCCTGTTCATGTCATCTTGTTCCAGAACAGCTCAAAAATGGGCACTCCCAAGCCTGATGACAGTTAATTTAATACTTATCCACCTGAGAAACCCTAAGAGATAGAACAGAGATAGACTTATATAGTGATATTTTAATAGAAGGTCCTTGTTGTAACCTTCAGGACAGAAATGTCATAAGAAACAGCAATAGGGGTTGGGGATTTAGCTCAGTGGTAGAGTGCTTGCCTAGCAAACGCAAGGCCCTGGGTTCAATCCTCACCTCAGCTCAAAAAAAAAAGGAAAAAAGAAACAGCAATAGACCAGAATATTCCACTACAGGGATAAACAATAAAACTTTTAAGAATAGACTGTAGCTAGGCATGATGGTGTACGCCTTTAACCCCAGAACTCGGAGGCAGGGGCAGGAGGATCTCTGTGAGTTTGAGGTCATCCTGGTCTACATAATGAGTTCCAGGACAGACAGGGCTACACAGAGAAACCCTGTCTCAAAAACAAAAAAACAATTAAAAACCAGTAGACTACATAGAACAATCAGGTCTTTCATAAACAAGCTGTAAATACTGAAAACATCAGGAAATAAAAGTGCCTTTAAAAATCTTGTGACGTGTTCTAGAGCTGTCCCTGCTTTGCTGTTGGTTTTAAAGCTGCCTATTCCACTCACAAGAGACAATAGCAAGAGATCATGAGCACATCAGCTGCTGTTCCAGTACCAACTACCTAAAGTAAACGGTCAACAGACAGATTACAGGTCCCAACTAGTTCCCTAGAGTAAGTCCCACCCGTAACAAGAAGATAGCTATGGCATTAGAGAGAAAACAAGTAAGATGAAAGGCACTGACATGGAGAGACGCTGGCAATGGAAATCAAAACAGGCAATATTTACAGTGCACTCTTGGAGATGTGCTGCAAGAAGCTTATAACAGATGCATAAAAATCTGCTTTTACATGCCTGAAAATTACCTCTAAGAAAGGACAAAAACAGTGTGAAAGTAGAAAACTTATTTTTTACTTCACATACTTCTATGCCAACTGAAATTGTTTACACTAACGACATACCACTGCTTCAAGCTTAAAAACTTTTTTAAAATTTGAATGCACACACACCCTCCCCTTTGTTTTCTTTGTTTCGTTTTGTTTCTTCTTTCTTTTCTGAGACAGCTGGCTGGAAACTCACTAGGTATAGGAGGCTGATCTTGAACTCTGACCTGTATTTGACCCAGTGTCTAAAGACTTTACGACTTCGTATTTTTCTAAACTATTCAAATAAAAGGTCTGCCATACAGTCTGAATACAAATAATTGCAGTATTCTCCCCTTCTCTTAAAAGAATTTGCTCAGAGTTTTCCAAGCTATAAGCACCTGGAGAACAGGCCCACAGGAACCCTGCATGTTCTCCTGAACCCAGCACAGGTGTCTTTAGGAGATTAACCCCAGGACAGTCGGTGCAGATTCCAGGGGTGACAAATTCATTGGGGACCAGAAGACAACAACAGACCTCTGTCCTCTGGAACTTAAATAAGATGATCTCAGGGAGGCTCATCAGCATAAGTGACCTTCAAGACTTCAGTAACACCACATAAGAATTTGTAAACTTGGGGCTGGAGAGATGGCTCAGAGGTTAAGAGTATTGGCTGCTCTTCCAGAGGTCCTGAGTTCAATTCCCAGCACCCACATGTGGCTCACAACCATCTGTAATGAGATCTGGCTCCCCCTTCTGGCCTGCAGAGATACATGCAAACAACACTATATATATAATAAATAAATAAATCTTTAAAAAAAAAAAAAGAATTTGTAAACTTACTAAAACTGATCAGTGAGTCCAAGGATTAGAGCTGTAGCTCAGTGGTAGAAAAACTGGCACACATGAAGCCCTAGGTGATATCCCTAGAACTGCCAAAAAAAAGTCAAAGACTTACCCTTTATGGAAGAAGGTGGCACGCCCTGACCTTGGGCACTCAGGACCATTGCTATTCATCACCCCACAGTTAACGCTCCCTGGGATATAGGGCTTTCGGGATGCCTGGTCTTTTGCAAAGTTCCTGCAAGCTGCTAATTTGGATTCTAAAGCCTACAAAGAAAGAAGAAATAGCTGTCAAAACATTGGCCATACAGAAAACACCTGCATCTCAAATCCTTTCTATTTCAGGCTTCAACCCTTACCCTCCAGGACAATGGTCATTAGTTAAGATCATTTGTCTTTCTGGTAGAACAAGGAACATTTACACTGCCCCCTTCTCATGAGCTCAGACATTTAACTAATTCCTCTCAGTATCACTGAGGGACACAGATACAATGCACACCTTACAACTAAGAAAACCATGGTACCAGAAGGTAGAGAAAGACCCCAGATCTTTCAACCCATCCATTATTTGTTAAGTTCTGCAAAAAAATTATCACGTAAGAATGTTTTTAATGCAGCCCACTCTTTGTATAGGTTCTTCGGTCTACTTTTCACTGCATCAGACAGATCTGCTCCACTCCCACATAAAACGAAACCATTTTCTTTCGGTATCATACTGTAAACTATATACCTGACCCTTTGTCTATAATTAATTCATCTGTAAATGATACTGACCCTTTATCCTTTACCTCTAAATCTAATTATCTTTCCTTTACACCTATCACATGCATGCTCTACCAGAAAATGGATGATATGAAAACAAGAGGAACTTCTCATTTCTCCACATTTGGATATCATGAAATCCCTCCTCCCCAACAAAATTTCTCCCAAATCAAGTATCTGTCTACTAGACCCCTAAAAAAAGAAAAGGTAGGCCATGGAGAAAAAGATACAGCCCATTCAAATTCACAACACTAAAGGAAATCCATAGGTAATACAAAATTTCAGAATCTGTTTGGACATCCTACCCTAACATTTCAACAAAATATGAAACAGTACCAAAAACAAACTGAAACTTCTGTGAGTTCGAGGCCAGCTTGGTTTACAAAGCAAGATCCAAGACAGGCACCAAAACTACACAGAGAAACCCTGTCTTGGGGAAAAGATAAAAAAAAAAAAAAAAAAAAAGAACCCTTATGTGGGTGGTGGGAGTCGAACCCAGGTCCTCTGAAAGAGCAGCAATGCTCTTAACCACTAAACCATTTTTCCAGCCCTCTATTTTTAAAAGAGGCTCTAGATTTAATTCAACACACACACACACACACACACACACACACACACACACACACACACACACAGAAATTACATATAAAATACACAGCAGAGCTGGGCATGATCATGCATGATCTCCAGAGGCAGAGAAGGGAGGGAAGAGGATATCAGTTAAGGCCAGCCTGGGCTACATGATGAAACCAAAAATAATTAAAATATTGTCCTCCTTTATGATTATATGAAGAATGACATATACATGAGCATCATATCGTGAACTCTGCTTGACTCATTTTCAGTTTACAGAGTCAGACAACAGAGAGCTCAAGGAGTAGGTGGGAGGAGGGAGAGAAGAGGGAACTGAGATGTAACCTAACAAACTCAGAAGATTTAACCAAACTAATGAGGACTGGGAATGGAGCTCAAGAGTGGAATGTACACTTACTATGTGAAGCCAGGGTTCCACCTCTAACATCATAAATAAATAAACTTATTTTTTTAAATTGGATTGAGAGGAGACAGATTAAGTTTCCTTTTTTGCTTAAAGTTAAAGAAAGAAACTAAACACATCATTGTAAATTATGGAAATGAACACTACAACTCTTACAACAAATAGCATTAAAAATACCACCACCTCAGGAGTGAGGAGGGACTGCTGCATGGCTGGGAGCTGATGTGAGGACTAGAAAATAATCCACTTTAAGAGCGAGGATCAGGGCAGCAAACACAGGACCCTGTGTCTTAAGACCATTCTTCCCCTACAGGTCTAGTCAGGGTCTTGTGTAGACCAGGCTTGACTCAAACTCACAATCCTCCTGCCTCAGCTTCCTGGAGTGTTGAGGTTGTAAGTATACACCATCACACCCAGCCCATTTCTTCTTTATATAAAGTACAGTCCAATCTCTGCTTTCTTCACAAAGTGCCCTCCACAAATCTAAGGGGTGGGTGGCACAGTGGGTTAAGCACTCGCTGCACAAACTGGTGAGTGAGTTCAGATCCCGGGAAGCCACATTCCAATCCAACAGCTCAGTGTCTATAATCCCAGCAGTCATCTGGGATGGAGGAAGAGATGGAGAAAGACGACACGCTCACAGGTCAGCTAGCCTGATTACACAGACAGTGGAAGGCAAAGATGAATACACACAACTGTCCTCTGACCTCCACACGGACTATAACATGTATATGCCTGCACTCGCACATGAACACATATACAAATAAGTGACAGAGTGACAAATGGTAGGAAGTTACAAGGGCTGGTTATTAAAAAGAAGTCGCTGATGGAAATCCGTGACTAAAGCTAGCCATAGTGACTGTACAGCAACAGAGTAAGCCACAAGGTCCCATAACTGTTTCTAGTAATCCACGTGTTCAGTTATTCCAGATGGCTGGTCTCCCCTAGTACCAAGAGGACACTATAAAATCAATAGTGACAATGAATATGAAGAGTCCTGAAGGAGTAGGAAAAAGTGAACACAAGAGATGCTGATAAAGACCAGCACACAGCACTATTCTTGGTAAAAACTGAGGAAGAAGAGCACACTTTATTGTTTCAACTCTTTGGGAGGCTGAGAAAAAAGACCACCTGAGCTCATGAATTTGAGACTAACAAGATGCTATCTCAAAAAACAAAAATCCATCAGCAGAAAAATCAGCTTCAGGCTGGTGAGATGGCTCAGCGGGTTTATACAGCCAAGTAATAATAACCTGAGTTTGACTCCTGGGATCCAAGCAGTAGAAGTGGAAACTAGACCTGAATGTTGTTCTGCCCTTCACATGTATGTGTGCATGTATGCACATGTGCATGCATGTGTGCATATGTACACACACACACACACACACACACACACACACACACACACACACTTTAAACTTTTTGTAAAAAAAGAAAAAGAAAAACGAGAGCTGGAGATTAGGCTCAGAAGTGAACAGCAGTTGTTGCTTTCGTAGAGGACTTGGGTTTGATTTCCCAGCACACATATGGCAGGCAGCTCACAACCATCTGTAACTCCAGTTCCAGGGATCACTCTGACACCCTCAGCAGGCACCTGGTACTTGGTGCACAGACATACATGCAACTCATACATATAAAATAATGAAATAAATAAATATTTTATTTTGAATATTGAATATTAATTTATTAAAAATTAATAAAGAAACCAGCTTCCTATTTCAAAGGCCAAGCTACTGCAAACAAGCATGAAGGAGGTACTGAGGCTGAGGTAGCCCAAGAACAATGAGACCCAGTCAAGAATGGCCATGCCCAAGCCAGACACTGTCCCACAGCATACAAGATGAGGGGAACCAGAAGGCTAAGAGCTGGGGCCAAGGACAGGCTTTGAGGAGCTGCACTGTGGACAGCACAGCAGGGAAAACGGAAGAGTGTCCACAGGTAACCCCCAGGTAACCCAGGCTTCCAGAAATGGCCTAGTCTAGGGCTGTGCTGCTTCTCTAGTCTGGTCTTGGCTCATCAGTCGGTGGATGCTGATGCTTCTCAGCTTCATCAGGGTTCTCCTCACAGGAAAGAAACAGTTCAACAATACCCCAGCAGTGGAACACCTGGTGATAAATAATTAAATGCTTACCCCTACTTTCCGCAAGAGATCCCCCACGATGTTTAGTGCTGATATCCTAGCGGAAGGAGTTAGCGGACTGGTGCCAAAACCATTTGGTATAGCTACAGAAAAAGAAAAGCAGAGTGATGATATCAGAAACTCCTTTATACTGAATTGTAGTGATATTACAAACAGAACACATTTGAAACAAAACCATCCTGTTTCAAGATACAGACAGCATATAAAAGAGAGGTATCATAAAGCAGCTTAACCATCTGACAACTAGTGGATAACTTAAAATGTGTCACTACTCCAAACTGCTGAAAGAACAAAGATCCTTAACCATCTCAACAGGTATTTCTGGAGATCCTAACACTAGAACTGTGAGGGCAGAGGGCTGCCCACTTTGTCCTTAACAGACACTACCAAGATATTCCAATTAGAACACCTGCCACATATGAACTCTGAGACTATGGCAGCACAGGCCTACAAAGGTCCCAGGCAGAAAGAGGCCCAGTGCTGAGAAGGACAGTGGACATGTGCTCCTATCAGTAACCGAAAAGCTATCTCCAACTGAGAACTGCCCACAAAGGAAAGGTAATTTCCCGGGGAGCCTCACGGGTAGAGAAACCACACTTAAGGGCAGCCCCATGCCCAGGGAGCCTCACAGGTAGATAAACCACACTTATGGGCAGCCCCCATGCCCGGGGAGCCTCACAGGTAGATAAACCACACTTAAGGGCAGCCCCATGCCCGGGGAGCCTCACAGGTAGATAAACCACACTTAAGGGCAGCCCCCATGCCCAGCAGTAGTAGATGACCAACACAAAACAAACTCAAAGGTATTGTTGGAGATTTTTATTGTCTCATATTGCTTTGGGCTTTTTTTTTTTTTTTTAACCTTACTGGTGTTTTACTGTACATTATGGCTTCTGCTTTTGTGTTTTATGGGCTGGTGTGTGTGTGTGTGTGTGTGACTGTCTGCGTATACATGTGTTTCTCATCCTCTGGTTCTTTTCTTGTTAGTTTGTTAGTTTTCTTTTATTCTAGTTTGTGCTCTGTTGTTGTTAATTTTTTTTTTTTTTAAATAAGAGAGAAAGAAGGTGTGGACTTGGGGGTGGGAGGATCTGGGAACAGATACACAAGGGAACACCGTGATCATAATACACTGTATTTAAAAAAAACTATTTACAAATTAAAACAAATAAAAGAATACTACGTCACACTGGGTGCAGTAAAAGCAAGTGGATCTATCTCTGTTGAGTATAAGAAAGTGGATCTCTGAGTTTGAAGCCAGCCTGATCTACAGAGCAAATTCCAGGACAGCCAAGGCTACACAGAGAAGCCCTGTCTCAAACAAAAAGCAAAGAAAGACTGACATACAGACTGCACCAAACCAGTAATCAGCATAATGCTTTCTGTAACGACTTGAAATGTGACTAATGCAAGAGACCGGATTTTCACCACTCATTTAAGTTAATCCAAATTTTAAGAGTCACATGTTGCCAGCACTCGGGAGGCAGAGCCAGGTGGATCTCTGTGAGTTCAAGGCCAGCCTGGGCTACCAAGTGAGTTCCAGGACAGGCGCAAAGCTACACAGAGAAACCCTGTCTCGAAACAAGCAAAAACCAAAAACCAAAAACCAAAACAAACAAACAAACAAGTCACATGTGGCTAGTTGAGCAGCACAAATACAGAAAACTTAAGTAGCCGGAGAACCTTCTCCTGTCATCTAGAGGACGACAGTCTGGATTTTAAAAAGAGGACAGATAGCTTCAGTCGAGGGTGAAAGAAACATGGGGGAGTGGAGAAGCTGAGATAGGAACTGCAAACTACCTACACTGGAATTAAAAGGCACTGGGATTGCACTTCAAAGTTCTAAGACTGGCTACAAAATGGATTACCCCTATACTGGATTTAGCAATTATACTGATGAATCTCATCAGTTCCCCTGAATGTTACCTTTTTGGGCAGATCATATCGCAATTAACAGAAAGTTCTACCAGAGTCAAGCTTCTATCAATCTGAATACCTGTATGTAATGCCCATGGTTTTCCATGACATACCAAGAGCAAGAAATAAAATTATATTTAGGTATGATCAAAAACCTTAGTATGAAGCTGGGTGGTGGTGGTGCACACCTTTAACCCCAGCACTAGGGAGGCAGGTGTCTCTGTGAGTTCAAGGCCAGACTGGTCTACAAAGAGAGTCACAGAATAGCTAGAGCTGTTAAACAAAGAAACCCTGTCTCTAAAAAAACAAAACAAAAAACTTAGTATGAGAGACTGGATATGGTGGCACACGCCTATAATCCCAGAGTTTGGGAGAAAAGGCAGGAGGATCAGGAATTAGTTCATTATCAGGCCAGCCTGCGATGTATGAGACCATGTCTCAAAACCAAACACCAACTTATAGTACCAAAGAAACATGTACACATACAAACTCAACACACACAATCTCATAGTAAAGAAAAACTCTAATGAAGAAAATAAAAACCAGGATGGAAAGATGGCTCAGAAGTTAAGAGCACTGACTGCTCTTCCAAAGGTACTGAGTTCAATTCCCAGCAACCACATGGTGGCTCACAACCATCTGTAATGAGATCTGTTGCCTTCTTCTGGTCTGTTGGGTATACATGCATACAGAACATTGTATACATAATAAACAAATAAATCTTTTAAAATAAATAAATAAATAAAACCTTCTATAATCTTTAACTTTTTATCTTTTCTATGCTTTCAAACTTTCTACATGGACCTGGGAATATAGACCAGAGTCAGTACAATACAAAAAAAAAAAAAAAAAAAAAAGGAAAGGAAAACTAAAAACCTGCATGAACATGTATTTTTGCAATGGTGGTACACATCTTTAATCCTAGTACTCGGGAGGCAGAGGCAGGCGTATCTCTGAGTTAGAGGTCAGCCTGGTCTACAGAGCGACTTCCAGGACAGCCAGGGCTACACAGAGAAAGGCTGTCTTGGAAAATAAATACAAAGGTTTTACATTTTTAAAAATCTCGCTAAAGTTGCCCCTATCTTAACTGCAGGCTTCATCTCACGATTACACATCAATGGCCTAGGAAAACAATCCTTGCCAGGCGGCAGTGGTGCACACTTTTAATCCAAGCACTTGTGGATTTCTGTGAGTTCAAGGTCAGCCTGGTCTACAGAGTGGTCTTCCAGGAGAGGCACCAAAACTACCCAGAGAAACCCTGTCTCGAAAAGGAAAAAAAAAAAAAAAAAAAAAAGGAAAAGAAAAGAGTCCTTCCTTTGCTTTACGGACACTTAGAGTAACTAAACTATAGCAGCTCCTGTCCCACCAGCAAATGCATTGAAACTGACCTCTAACATGGCCTCAAGGAGAAAACACAAACCTTTTGGTGAAGGAAAACTGTTTTCTGTTCCTTTCCCAACAGGTGTTGCAGGCAAGGAGAGTGAAGCTTGGACAGCAGAATCCATCTTCTCACAGTCCAGAGTCGGAGAGCTGGGAGCAGATTTTCGGGTCACTTCCTGTTGTCGTTCCCGGACTGCTAGCTCTTGCCTTAAATCTGCAAAATGTTGCAAACAAAAGCAGGAATTCTCACTAGAGGGAGCAAATATTTCCTGCAAAGTCCCAACCAAAACATAAAGATATCCTTCCTAAGTTAGTATTTCTCAAAATGAACTTCCTATCTAAAAATTGTCATCTCAAGAAGGAAGATGTGAGCTCTACAATTTAAATAATCTATCTCTTAGAACTTAAAAACGTGGGGCAAGCTGGGTGGCTGCGGTGCACACCTTTAATCCCAGCACTCATGAGGCAGAGGCAGGTGAATCTCTGTGAGTTCGAGGTCAGCCTGGGCTACAAAGTGAGTTCCAGGGCTATACAGAGAAACCTGTCTTGAAAAACCAGAAAGGAAAAAAAAAGGATACTAAGTTACTCCACTTTTGAGTTCAACAAAGATAAAAACAAACTGATGAATATGACCTGGATCCACAACTACCTTGTCCACAAGGACAAGAGAGGCAAGCAACCCCACAGCCCAGTCATGGAGGAAAAGAAACCAACCTGGGCAAGGGAATTGTTAATCCTTTTTTTTTTTAAATAAAGAGGAACGAACAATTTCCCAAAAGTCCTCTAAACTCCACACTCATGCCTTTGCACTCATTCAGGCAGATGCAGGTGCGCGCACACACACTCACACACACACCAAAAACAGTAATAAAATAAAATTTTTGATAAAAAAAGAAATCCTGTCACTACAACTTAAACAAACCCTACACAAAAATAAAAAGAAATCTTTTTTAAAATTCTAATAAAAAACTTCAAATGTTATCACACTCAGGAAAAAGATAATAAAAAGGCTCTGAAAATCTGTAAGAGATTACATAGAGTTAAAACACACTTCCTTTAAAACTTCCTCTCTCCTCAGACACACAAGAAAATTCAGACTTTTTTTTTTTTTTTTTGGAACTGAGGACCAAACCCAGGGCTTTGCGCTTGCTAGGCAAGTGCTCTACCACTGAGCTAAATCCCCAACCCCAGACTATTATAAAGGAAACAAGAGCAAGAACAGTAAATGCTCCTAACTGCTGAGCCATCTCTCCAGACCCAAACCTGTTTTAAAAACTTGTGATGGCAAGGACTGGAGAGATGGCTCAGCGGTTAAGAGCACCAACTGCTCTTCCAGAGGTTCAGTCCCCAGCACCCACACAGCAGCTCACAACTGTCTGTACCTCCTCTTCTAGCGGGTCCGACACCCTCACACAGACATATACCAATGCACACAAAATGTTTTTAAAAAACTTGCAATGACATGTATATAAACAGAAAAAAGGGAATGTGTATGTCTACTGGTCTGCCCATAGGAAATAGTCAGAAGTTATATAAAGAAAAATATAAGGACATATCATGTACACCATAAAAAACTGAACCAAATATGTCACACTGTGAGTGGGCTTTTCTAATATTCTGATTTTTACTGTGCTTCTAAGGAGAGACAGAAGTCTTAAAGTGTGTACTAGCTACATGTATAAACAGCAACATATACACATACATGGTTCTACGTAAATAACATGAAGATATTTAAATAGAATCAAAATAAAGAAAAAAATCCCAACTGAAGGAAGTACTGTGTTGGAAAAACTCTGTCTCACTTTTCTCATCTAAAATATGGAGGTCATACCTACTTCTTAGCATTGATGTATGGGTGTGAAAGAAATTACCAAGTTAAAAGCACTTTGCACAATGATTAAAAGGCATGTAAATGCATGTAAAACTAGAGCATCTTAGAAATTGAAGGCTGAGACATAGCTCAGAAGCAGAGTGCTTACCTAGCATGCTCAAGGTCCTGGGTTTGACTCCCCAGCACGATCACCCTCCCAGGCTCAGGGACAAGGCAATGGATAAATACTTGCTAAGTTCTAACACTTACCTCTTGCTTCATCCTTTAGCCTTTGTACTGAGACCAACAAAGATTCCTTTTCATCGAGTTCACTTTCTAAAAATGCATTTCGCTCAATGGCCTGATTTAGCCTTTGTTCAAAGTCTTCCAGTGAAACTATTGTTGCCCTTTAAAAAAAATGTAAAAGCCCATGAATTAAACAACATGTACAAACAGCAAGCACAAAAGGAAGCAGTCAGTTTATCTCCTGCTGTTCCTGACCCAGTCAGCCTGACCCAATTTGGAGAATGATCTCACTCCATTCAACAAAAATTAGCATGCACCTATTCTGTAGCCTCCCATTCCCTGCTATCCACTGCCGAAATAAAATTCCCCAACTAAAGTTAGAACTCAGAATGCCAATTCCAATCTTATCAGTTACAGTCAGCTGCCAAAATGTCTCTCCAGAGCGTTTCTTCTTTAGTCTTTGGCCCCAACAGTCTCCCCTCTCCTGCCTTAGTTCTTTTTCTCATCGGGACTACTGCCTAATGGTTCTATATCTCCTCCTTACTTAAACTTCTCAGTATTGTCTTCGCAACTCAAACTCAGGTATTACCCTTTGTTTTGTCAAAGAAATAAAGAGACTCTCAATCATAGCACACAGGGTTAGTCACAACCTGGCCCCAAGCACCTTCCATTCCTACACCCTTCAGCTGTCACTAGACCTGCCAATCAAAGCAGCCTATTACCGGAGTTGTTCAAACACCTCCTTGCCTCTCAGCCTCTTCACTGTCTCTCTGTCTAGTTAACTTTCCTTCTTTGCAGACTCAACTCCAATTTGTAAAAAGGCTCCCCAGTTCACACAGGCCTTGGACATCCTTCTTACTGGAGCATTTATTATAGTAGAAGTTCTTAGGGATCAGCTCCAAGGACAGTGACTAGCATCCTGTCAATCAAGAGTCAATACTAAAGAAAAGTAGTAGGCTTGGCGCTGGAGAGATGGCTCAGAGATTAAGAGCACTTGTTGGGAACTGAACTCAGGACTCTCCTTCCAAAGGTCCTGAGTTCAATTCCCAGCAAGCACAAAGTGGCTCACAACCATCTATATAATGAGATCTGGTGCCCTCTTCTGGCGTACAGGCAAACATGCAGACAGAACACTGCATACATAATAGATAAATCTCTAAAACAAAAAGGGAAAAAAAAGTGCTAGGTAATAATTATAACGTAGTGGTTAGGTTTAGAATGTAGGTTTAGAACGGTTAAGAAACAGCTGGCAGTCAGTGGTGGCGCACACCTTTAATCCCAACACTCGGGAGGCAGAACCAGGCGGGATCTCTGTGAGTTCAAGGCCAGCCTGGTCCACAGAATGAGATGCAGGACAGGCACCAAAACTTCAGAGAAACCAAAAAAGTGAAACAATACAGAGACATAAAAACCTGACTATAGTAACAACAAGCCACTGAAGGATGAAAGCAGTAATTAAAGGATCCATTGGTCAATATTAAAGTGTAAAGATAACTACTGAATCCAAGCTTAAGATGCAGAGGCCTACAGAACAGGAGGTCGGTAATGAGAACACACAAGGAAGAAAGGATGCCTGAGGCACATCTCTGCTTTGCTCAAACTCACAGAAATCCTCCCACCTCAGTCTCCAAGTACTGAGATTACAGGCACAAACCATACTCAGCTGTGGCACTTGGGAGACAGAGGCAGGTGGCTCTGTGAGTTCAAGGACAGCCTGATCTACAAAGTGAGTTCCAGGACAGCCTGGACTGTTACACCATCTCGAATAATACCAAACTGGGTATGATATTGTGTGTGCCTGTAACCGCAGCACTAAGAAAAGCAGAGACAAGAGGATGGCGAAAGCATGTGAAGTTCTTTATTTAGGAAGATTTAAGGAAATTTGTTTTGGAACCGGTCTGTAACTTGCTATGTAGCTCAGGCTGGCCTCAAACTCAGGAGAGCCACCTGCCTCAGTCTCCCGTGTGCTGGGTTTATACTTGTGCACTACCAAGCCTGGCTTGCGGTTTTGGTTTGGTTTATTTTTTTGGTTCCTTTCAATTCCGAAGTGGGAAACTGGGTTCTTCCTAAGGTCCAGGTGAAGGCCTGAGCTGACAATGGTTATCCTCATGCAATGCACAGGATCCTGTACCTTTTTGCTCGCTCCAGGTCATCATTGGCCTGCTCCAGCTCTCTCACATACTTATGCAGTTGCTCCTTAATGGCCCGGGTCTGACTTAAGTCATCTTCTAACACTGAGACCTGCTTGTAGCTCTGTGCATACTGATGCTCTAGTTTCTCCTGAAAGAAGAGGTGCAGAGAAAGATGCATCATTAATATAGAATCATCTATTAATAAAAGAATTGTCCAAAGCAAAGGAGAAAAAAACATCAAAGGACTTCACCACAATCTGAGTTGATAGCACATACCTCCTTCTGGCAATATTTTTAAAACTACATGGACAGAACCATTCTAGATGTCTTTAATTCATGTAAAACTTACATAATAACTATTCTCTCTCAGAAAAAAAAATCTTTCTGAAAAGTAAAATAATAGAAACCACCAGGTGGCAGTGGTGCACGCCTTTAATCCCAGCACTCGGGAGGCAGAGCCAGGCAGATCTCTGTGAGTTCAAGGCCAGCCTGGGCTACAGCATGAGATCCAGGACAGGCACCAAAACTACACAGAGAAACCCTGTCTCTAAAAACAAAACAAGCCGGTTGTGGTGGCGCACGCTGGTAGGATTTGCTGAAGGAGGCGGAGGCAGGAGGATCACGAGTTCGAGGCCAGCTTAGGCTACACATTTGGGGGTTGGGGATTTAGCTCAATCCTCAGCTCCAAAAAAAGAAAGAAAGAAAGAAAGAAAGAAAGAAAGAAAGAAAGAAAGAAAGAAAGAAAGAAAAGAAAGAAAGGAAAGAAAGGAAAGAAAGAAAGGAAAGAAAGAAAAGAAAGAAAGAAAGGAAAGAAAGAAAGAAAGAAAGAAAGAAAGAAAGAAAGAAAGAAAGAAAGAAAGAAACCTTGCCTCAAAAATCTAACCCTGGGAGCTGGAGAGGACTCTGAAGTGAAGAGAAGTGATGCTCTTGCAAAGGACCAGAGTTTGATTCCCAGCACTCATGTCAAGCAGCTCCAAACCACATGTAATTCCAGCTCTAAGAGAGCCAATGTTTTTTCAGCCTCCATGAAGACTGTATTCACATGGCATAGCCACACAGACACGTATTTTAAAATTAAATCTTTAAAAAGGAAACAAACTTGATTGGGTAACCTCTAGGTTTGCAGATGAGTACAACCCAACAAATATTCTCAAGGACCCGAGAGGCCCTCAAACCGTACAGGCCACTGATAGTACTCCTACTGCACTACTAGCCGGGCAGTGGTGGTCAGGCCTATAACCCCAGCACTTGGGAGGCAGAGGCAGCAGATCTCTGAGTTCAAGGCCAGCCTGGTCTACAGAGTGAGTTCCAAGACAGCCAAGGCTACACAGAGAAACCTGTCTCAAAATAAATAAATAAATAAAAATAAAATAAAAAATAAAACAAACTGCTACTGAAGGCACAGCACATACTGGTTACAGGACATAGAGAAGTCAAGCTGGAACTGTACTGATAGCTTCCTTTCTGCTGACTAGCTTTCACAGTGCCAGAAGCTGCCATACAGGCTGCTGGTATTACCCAGCACAGCGCCCCACAGGCAACAGTACTGACCTGCCAGGCCAGATGTGCCTACTGATGCAGTAACAGCATGAAGGTTAGAGGAGGAATCAACCACTTTTGGATTGTATTTGAAGCCTACCTCATGGTAGGGAATTCAAGCCTGGTATTATAAACCTGGTCAAAAGGTCACAGGCCCTAGTAAGGAACCTACTTATATCTTTTTTGCTTAAAAATATGTCTATCTATTTATTTATACCCATAGACTAGTACTGCCTTCAACACTAGCCAAAGAAAGAGACTAGTGAGTGCTCAGCCCTAAATGGGAGATCTCTAACAACACCATCATCCCACCCCACCACCAAGGCTCAGGGAACACCACAGAAGAGATAGTGCAAAGGATGTAAGAGCTGAAAGATGAGCAAGAGTTCTGGAAAATGTTGAAAATACAGTTGTCCCCTGGATATAACATGACCCTTGCAATCACTGCAGCTAGGGTTCCATAAGACCTATGTCAGAGCAAACTAACAAGACCAGTTAGCATCACAAGAGCCAGAACCAACTATACTCATGGGTTACAGGAGGGAAAAGAAACAAGAAATGGGTAGGGAACAAGTTGAGAGGAACAGGAGAGAGGCTGGTGGTGAACGTGATCATAATACATCGTTTATATGGAATGGTCAAGGATAAAAAAAGATATTCTATTTAAAAAAAAGAAATACAGTGGGGCAGAGGTGGTGCACACCTTTAATCCCAGCACTCGGGAGGCAGAGGGGATCTCTGTGAGTTCGAGGCCAGCCTGGTCTGCAGGGCATGTTCCAGGATAACCAGGGCTACACAGAGAAACCCTGTCTTTGAAAAAAAAAAAAGGGGGGGAGGGATACTCTATTAAGCCTCTAAGGCAGTTGATGAAGAGAAGAACTGTACTCAGGGAATGCACATGCTAGGCAAGCACTCTACCAACCACTAAACCCCATCCGCAAGGCCTGAAAACTCCTTTTTGAAGGAAAATTTCTAACCCACATTAAATTCCAAAACTCAAGAGGAACAATACCAAAAAAAAAAAGGAATGCCATGTCATATAAATATCATTTTAAGGTAATACACAACAAGGCAAGCAATTTGTCTAAACAAATATTAGGAAGCATTAGAGAATATAGGAACTGAAATATCGTGAGGACCATGACAGGCAGAAAACTGACAGCCATAACATTCCAAGAAGAACTCCTAAACTCTGAACCACCTCTCGGTTCTATTTTTTTAAAAAGATTCAGAAGTCGGGGTTGGGGATTTAGCTCAGTGGTAGAGCACTTGCCTAGCAAGCACAAGGCCCTGGGTTCAATCCTCAGCTCCAAAAAAAAATTCAAAAGTCTATCTTAAGCTTTTTAAAAATAAATATTTTTTTGGTTGCTTGCTTCTTTCAGACTACTGAATACATTTCTCATTTTTTAAATATTACTAAATTTCATGTATGTGTACACACTTTCACACATGTGTGGAGATCAGAAAACAACTTGAAGAAAAAGTTTCTCTTCTTCCACCATGTGAGGTTGTCAGGCTTAGTGACAAGTGCCTGTCCCCACCAAGCCATCTGGCTGGCCCTCCATTTCTCATCTAACGAAAGCCAGTCCACTCGACAGTACTGCAGCCAGGGAAGTAGCTTCTGCCACGGTTACCTTTAACGCCTCCACTTCATATTTCAGTCTTTGGTTGTCAGCTTGCAGGTCTCTATTTCTCTGTTCAGCCTGTACTAACTGTGCCTCCAACTCTGCTTCTAATTCTCTGCTTCCTTCCTGGAATTCAACTAGCTCATCCCGAGCTTCCTGGAAGCTAAACAGAAGCAAAGTAGGAAAGACATGTTAATAGTTGAGTCCTCTCATATAACATATCAATTCAGTAATTTCTGACTGAAAATTAATGTTCTCATAAAATATTAAACAGTAAAGAAAATGTCTTATACTTCTTGCTCCACATATATTCAGGATTCAATAAAAAAGTAGTTATATGCCCTCCCCCAAAAAACCTACATAAATCAGTAATTGCAATATTTACATGGCTCAGAATTGCAAGCGTCTTCCTCCATTTATTGTACTAAGGAACTTCAATTGGGCATTAGTTTCAATTTTTTTATTTTATTTTATTTTTTTTTGGCCAGTGCTCTACCACTGAGCTAAATCCCCAACCCCTAGTTTCAATTCTAATCAACAGACATCAACACATACTCTAAATCACAACGGCTGGTGCATCACTCACTCTTACCACTAACTCAAAACTGGGCAGTTTACTATGCTTCTCCATCTTTTTTTTCCTAATGCACTAATACATTACCTTAATACTACAAACCAGCTTAATATTTAGATAAATTCTTCAGTAACTGGCTTGCTCTATAAAGGCATTACTTAATCTCCTGCATTTAATTGCATTTTAAGAAGGGTTCACAGGCTTCCCTGACTCTGGAGGAATCTGTAACATTAGAACAAATGAAGAACCTCTGCTGGACACAGAGCATCTTCATCCCCTTGGCCTGATACAACCATAGGAAAGAACAATGAGATTTGGTAAAGCTTTGTTAACTCTGCCAATCAAAGGAGGAAAATGTCTAATTGTTTTAGTAAGATTTCAAAGCTGGAGAGAAGGCCCAGTGGTTAAGAGCACTGGCTGCTCTTCCAGAGGACCAGAGGTCCCATTCCCAACTTCTACATGGCAGCTCACAATCATCTTTAACTCCATCCCAGGGGATATAACGCCCTCTTCTGGTCTGTATGGTCACCAGGCATGCACATGGTGCACAGACATACATCCAGGCAAAACATACATGCACATAAAATAAAAACAAATACATCTCAAAAAATATATATAAGCCGGGCAGTGGTGGCACATGCCTTTAATCTCAGCACTCAGGAGGCAGAGGCAGGTGGATCTCTGTGAGTTCCAGGCCAGCCTGGTCTACAAAGCAAGATCCAGGTAAGGCGCAAAGCTACACAGAGAAACCCTGTCTCAAAAAACAAAAACAAAAAAAATATTTTTTTTTCTTCATATATATATGTATATACATGTATATGTATATATATGTGTGTGTGAATATATATAAAAAGATTCATTAAATAATATAAATTTAAGATAAGTTTTGAGGCCAAAGAGCTATTTTCTTCCCAACTAAGGAAAACATTATTTATAAAAGCAATTTTATAACATGCTCTATATCTTGGAAGCTCAGCTACCTCCCAACATTAATAATGCATGCCTGGAAAGACTAAAGGCTGTTTTAAGCATCTCAAATGAGCAAATGAGGGAGCACCATTACACACACAGAAGGCCAAAGACAGCCTAGTGACAAGTCACAGGAGGCAAGCAATCAGAAGAAATCACAGCTTCCTGCTATTTCAATGTGAAGAACATAAAGATTGCTGGTAGTTCTATACTATTTAAATACAAACATTGTTATGACTATGGAATCACAACCCTAAATCTGAAGCTCTAAATTTAGCCTTGTACTCCAAAAGAAAAAAAACATGGGCAAGCTATGCATGGCATATTACAAATCACACCCCTATTTTAACAGTTTTTCAACAGTACCTTTGCTTATACTTCAAGGAAAGTTCCTTCCAATAAGCAGTTTCTTCCTTTAAACTTGAAAAATCTGGTATATCTTCACCATCCATGGTCAAGAAAGCCTGTGACGTTAAAGACAAAGAACCCAGGATGTAAGTGAAAGCATGATACTGTGTTTGGTAGTTTCAAAGGTTCTAGGAGTGGCCAGAACTTTCTAAAACATAAGCACACATCCTACCTCACTCAGGGACAACCAACACTGTGGATAAGGTCATGGCAGCAGATGACATCAACAGGATCAGAGGGAATGAGGCATTTTCAGCTATAGCACTGGGTTCTAGATAATTTACCCACAGAATTACCCTCCAATTCCAGCAGTTAGTTTATGGCCAACTGGTCTTCAGGGAATCCAATAACAGAAACAAACAAATATCAGAGAATCCGTCACTCCACACTTCCCTGGGGATCTGGGGATGTGGCTCAGCTGTTCAAGTGCTTGCCTAGGGTTTGGCCTCTGGCAACACCTGAAATCTCAGCACTGAGAATTGGACGTGGGAGGTCATCCTTAGCTACACAGAAAGTTCAAAGCCAGCCTAGGTTACATGAGACTCTGTCTCGAGAGGGAAAGAGGAAAGAAGGAAGAAGGGAAGGGAAAAGGAGGGAGGGAGGGAAGAAAGCTGCTTAGAGCCCTCATGCCAAGTGAAACTACTACATCAGGCAAGACCCACATTCTCAAATCATACTTCTGAAAGCATCCTCAGTCATCCCTCAATCCAACTTTACTCCAAAGGTCCACTCATCTCCAACTGAATAATCTTCGTCTCAGTGTTCCCCAAGGTATTCACAGAAGGAGGGACCTAGTTAGTTGTTCTTGCCATTTCAACTACCTAAAACTCCCTAATGATCGTGGTACAGATTAAAAACACCAAGATGACTGGCCCACTCCAGATTCCTGCCACATTTTTCCTACAATCCCCTCTTTACTTCTGTCCCAGCACCACATCCACACAGCAGATACACAGTAATGTCTACTGAATTAAACCACAATGTGTGCCAGCCAGTAAGGACTGAAGAACAATCCAAAACAAACTAACAAACCTTAGAAATGCAGAGAATTCAAAACTCATCTCAACAGTTCCCTTAGATGCTTCGCAATAACCCAGTCACAGACCATAGCACCTACAGAACTCCAGATTCAGGTGGGTACACAAGAGATGCATGAGAATGATGTTTAGTGGGGATAAAACTAAAAATAACTTGATATGCTAAGTTTAATTATTTTGATCCACAGTGCCAATTTTTCCTAAACCAAGTCTTTGCTAATCATACTATCTATTATTATCTTGACATCTAATTAATAAATCTTCCAGTTATCTTAAACTGCCAATCCCCCTGAAAGTTATTTCAAAGAGCTAGATTCTTGGCACACCTTGTATTCCTTCATGGCACTAAGTACAACAGATTGCTAAGAGAAGGCACCCAATGCTCCAATCATTTACCGAATACTAGTAAGATATTACTAAGCACTAATTATTTATGTATTTATTGGCCGACTACACTGTCCTCTAATCTGATTACACCCACACTAGCACAGGTCTGTCGGTATCACTTTATTCTTAGAGATGTCTTTAAAACATGAGTACTTTAATATGCGAACCACACAGGGCTTGGAGTCCTGCTGAGGCTGGGTTCTAGGTTCCAATTCTGCCATTAAATTACTTATACAAACTGCCTACTATCTTAGGGCTTCAGTTGTTTGTTTCATCTAATAAAGGTGTGGACTATACTGGGGTGGCTAACTATTTCAAGTATGTGTACTGACTAATAAATACTGATTGGTTCTCTAATTCTGTCCCTTTGTCAAGGTTCCAGAAATTCCCACTTCACTTGCCCAAATATAGGTCACTGGTTGACTTCTGGTAGTCTATGGATAAGGATGGGCTGGCTCTTCAGCAGCCAGAGGCACTCATTTCAAAAGATTCAAAGTAAGGCATCATCCTGTGGTGTTAGAAACTCCTCAGAGTTAATACTGACGTCTCCTTAGGTAATCTAACAATCCAGACGAGGACAAAATTACAGGAAATGTGTGGTAGCACCTAGAGTAAAGCAACAATCCCTGTCTCCTCTAATGCACTGCATAAGGTCTTTTCCCAAAGTGTCCCAAAAACTGTGATAAATTTGAATCTATTTAACAAGGGCCAGAGAGTGCACTCCACAGTTAAGAGCATTTGCTGCTCTTCCAGAGGACCAGGGTTCGATTCCTAGCATGGACATAGCAGCTCCTTCTGGTCTCTGTGGGCACCAGGCATGCTAGTAGTGCATGCAGGCAAAATACCCATATACATGAAATCACTGAAAAACAAAAACAAGGCTGGGCGGCCGTGGCACACGCCTTTAATCCCAGCACCCGGGAGGCAGAGCCAGCTGGATCTCTGTGAGTTGGAGGCCATCTTGGTCTACAGAGCGAGATGTAGGATAGGCACCTAAACTACACAGAGAAACCCTGTCTTGGAGGAAAAAAAAATGAAAATAAGAACAAATACTCCTTGGAGCTGGGAATATAGGTCAGTGGTAGAGCATTTAGCTAGCATGTATCAGCCCTGGGTTTCATCCTTATTATAATAAACAAACAAATAAATCCAACCCTGGCCCCAAACTTAATTATTTCAATACTGGCAACCATGTGTCAATGGGGAACTCAAATGTCTAATATAAAAGGCAATAAATTGTAGATTTTTAGAATGTTACAAAGACCAGAGACAGCATAAGGAGCAAAGTCCCACTGTGCTGCTGACACTATCTTCCACAAGAAACCAATGAAGAGAATTAAAGGCTAATCTCTCTAGTTAGTTCCTCGTTATAAATAAGATCTTCCTTATCACTTGAAATAAATGACCTGGAAGGCACAGGCTGAAGAACATAGCAGTTCCAACGCAAGACTGCAATGAAGTCCCATGATAAAGCCTAGGCCAATAGCCCAGAGTGGCTCAAATATTGAGATGGCTCTGAAAACAGGGAGGAAAAAAAAAAATCACACAGTATAGGTACTATGACTACAAAGCTGTTTAAATATGCAAAGTAAAAGTGCTTACTCTTTTGTCAATTAGCAAAGCTGTAATTGAATGCTTTAGGGTCTCTCTCTCTCTCTCTCTCTCTCTCTCTCTCACACACACACACACACACACACACACACACACACACACACACATCTCTACCTACCTACCTCTAGAGGAGAGACAATTTAAGACTGTCTTTAACTCATGATTTCCAATCTAATTTCTTTCATCTTTGTTAGAGCCTTATTTATTTTTATTTCCTGTGTATGGATTTTTTTGGTCTGTGTACCATGTGTGTGTCTGGGGCCCACAGAGACCAGAAGAGGACATCAGATCCCCTGGAACTGGAATTGCAGATGGTTGTTATGTGGTCACGTAGGTGCTGGGAACTGAGCCCAGGTCCTCTGGAAGAGCAATCAGTGCTCTTAACCACTAAACCATCTCTCCAGCCCACAAATCTAAAATTTTTAACTCAATAGATTACATTTTTTTTTCCAGAGCTGAGGACTGAACCCAGGGCTTTGCACTTGCTAGGGAAGCATTGTACCACTGAGCTAAATCCCCAACCCCTACATATTATTTTTAAACAACTGGGATAAGTCCATTAACCATAGCCATCAACAAACTTTCTATTTTCACCCTTGAATGTATTCTAAATTTTGTATGTTGCTTCCAGGATTTAATATGTAAGTCTGTGTTCTCCATTTTGCACCCTGTCTGATCTTGGTAGACACTGATGATAATGACCTAGTCTTGCTGTTCCCCTAGGTGAGTATTTTAGCCTATTCAGCAGCCATTTCAAGCCTCTACTTTTCTGCCATACTTTAACTGCTCTTAGATTACACGTATCTTTGAACCAGTGCTACATTTGAGTACTGACATTTTACTCACCAGCAGGGACATTTCCTTTTGAGTTTTCTATACTTTTGTTACTATGCAACATTTGCTATTATTGTTGATTGTGTGTACCAAGGACCAGTGTCCTCATGGGCATTTCTAGTGGCTGCTAATGCCTTCCTGGACAGCTAAATTTATTTTAATGTATGGTGTTTGAATGTGGAACCAATCTTTCTACAAATAAGTTCCGAATCAGTTTTATCTATAAATTTTATTCACTTGCCCATTCACTTTTCTGTGTGGAGGTTGTTTTTGTTGTTTGAACTCTGATATACAATATAAAGGGACCCACTGGTGGCTACTGCTTTGAAGAGCATTCAGCTCAGCAATGGTCCCTGGGGAAGAACATTGTTTACACTTCTGCACATGCTCTAAACTATGATTTGTCTCCAACTTTTGGTCTTAAGTAGGGGCATATTATTTTCCTATTTCCTTAAGTTACACAGAAAACATAAAACGTTGTATATATCAACAGACTACCATGTAATGTTTGATATATGAATACACTGCATGCTACTCTCCTCCATCAATTATCAGCCCTCTCTAGTGAAAACTTTCAAAATCTTTCCAGCAGCTCTTCAAAATTTACAATCCAGAATTACTGTCTAAAGCTATATATTCCTTTATATTATTTTTGTGTCCTTCTGTGTATGTTCATGTGGGGGTGAGGCACGAGGCATGTTTATAAGCAGATTTGCATGCATTTGTGTGCATGTATGTAGAGGCCAGAGTACAAGCTCAGATGTCACTCCTCATGAATGCTATCTACTTTCTGAGTTTTGTTTGGTGGTTGGTTGGTTTTGGTACTGGACTAAAATTTACCTATTGGGCTACACTGGCTAGCCAGCAAGCACCAGTGATCCACCTGTTTCTGTGCATGTGCATGTAAGCAGAAGTGTGTGTGTGTGTGTGTGTGTGTGTGTGTGTGTGCGCGCGCGCGCGCGCACACACACACAGTGCTGAGATTATAAGCTCCCATGACCACGCCTGGATTTTTTACATGGGTTCTGAGAACTGAACTCAGTCCTTGCAAGCACATTACCAACTAAGCAGCTGCTCCCCAGTCCAAAAGGATGTATTAATATAACCACCAACTTTTCCTCTCAGTATCCCCTGATGACACAGATTGGTTTTGTAGAGTTGTCTTCAAGGTGTTTGTTTTGTTTTTTGAGACAGGGTCTCACTAGACAGCCCTAGCTGGCCTCAGTAAACCAGGCTGTCCTCAAACTCAGAGATCCACCTTCCTCTACTCTGCCTCCTAAGTGCTGGGATTCAGTCTTGAAGATGCAGGTTTTAAGTAGTCTTTGCACACAGCTTCTTGAAAATACAGTTTTAGCTGTTCTATCATCTTTGTCCCAGTACTTCAGTATCAAATAATTCTAGCAAATTTCTAATGCTTTTACTCCACACGTGCTTCTCAATTTTCTTGATAAATCTTGGGTGAACTGAATGTTCACCATGATTTTTCTAGTTAACAAGCTAATCGCACAGCTTACTTTTGGCCCTTCAAGACATACCATTACCTATGCTAGAATTTTTTTAAATTCTTTTATTTAATGATCATCATTAAACCTGGTGTGGCAGTGGATGCTTGTAATTCCAGCACTGAAGAGACAGAGGAAAGAGGACCCAGAGAGACAGGAAGGTCAACACAAATTTGAGGCCAGCCTCAATTACACACCAAGGTTCATGTCAACCAGAGCTACACAGTAAGACACCGTTTCAAAAAAAATTTTTTAATCCAGAACAAAACAACCCAAATTAAGAACATCTAATCAAAGCCAAGTGGTGGTGGCACATACCTTTAATCCCAGCACTTAGGAGGCAGAGGTAGGCAGGTCTCCATGAGTTTGAGGGCAGCCTGGTCTACAGAACGAGTTCCAAAACAGGCTCCAAAGCTACAGAGAGAAACCCGGCCTCGAAAGAACAAAAAAGAACATCTAATCTCTAGATGTCAGAGGAGAGCTAAAGATGTGGCTCCGCTGGTAAAGCACTTGCCTAGCATAGCACATAGGAAGCCCTGGGTTCAACCCCAGCACTGCATAAAGCAGCAGGGTACATCTGTAATCACAGCCTTCAGTACATAGAGGCAGGAGGATCAGAAGTTTAAGGTCATCCTTGGCAACATGGCAAGCTGGAGGCTCAGCCTAAGCTACATGAGACTCTTTCCAAAAAAAGAAGTTTAAAAAAAATTCTGGGAATAGAGATGGCCATGGTCAAGAGCACTTGCTGTTCTTCCAGAGGGCCAGAGTCAGGTCCCAGCACCCACATCAGGTGGCTCACAACCGTCTATAGCTCCATCTCCAGGGGATCAGACCTCTGTGGGCACTGCATTCACATGAGCATACCCAGATGCAGACACACACCTAAACAGAATTAAATACAATAACTCTTAAAAGAACAAGTCAAAGGGGGCTGAAGAGATGCTTCAGTGGTTAAGAGCACTTGCTGCTCTTGCAAAAGACTAGAATTTGGTACCCAGCATACACATCAAGCAGCTCACAACCCCCTGTACCTCTAGCTCCTCTGCTGGCCTCTGTAGCTACCCACATTCTCACACACACACACAATTTTACAAAGAAAATTAAGCCAGAATATCAGCATACAAAGTGCTTACTTAAAAACCCAAAGCCAAACTACACACTATCTGGATGACCGTGAGATTATCCTGCTACTCAGTACCTCACTTCCTCACCTATAAAACAGAAAACGAGGTGTGTTTTTAAGATTGAATTACTTTTTGTACACCACTTGGAACAGAGTCTGGTGCATAGCGAACACAGCATAAACGTTAATTCAGTTATAAGAAGCTAGTGGGCCAGGAGTGGACTATAAAGTTAGACTAGACTACAGGTAAACAGACTTCCAAATTTAAAAACACATATGATTCCTCAAAAGCATTTCATTACAGAAAGATCCCTGAAACTTCTCTCCTGGAATATGCTTTATGAGCTAGATTAAAAACCAAGCAGGAGCTCCTACCCTTCAGTCACACTCTGTTGCTTCTTGCCTGGCAGTACCAGCTTTAACCCACTACACCTGTTCATCAATTTTATCCTTCCAAAAATCAGGTTCTTTAGAATACCAAACAGGGGCTGGAGAGATGGCTCAGAAGTTAAGAGCACCGACCGCTCTTCCAAAGGTCCTGAGTTCAATTCCCAGCACCCACATGGTGGCTCACAACCATCTGTAATGAGATCTGGCACCCTCTTCTATGAACATAGGTAAGTAAGTAAGTAAGTAAGTAAATAAATAAATAAATAAATAAATAAATAAATAAATAAATAAGTAGAATATTTAGAATAGCAAAATAGAGGCCAGGCAGTGGTGGTGCCCGCCTTTATTCCCAGCACTCAGGAGGCAGAGGCAGGCAGGTCTCTGAGTTCAAGGCCAGCCTGGTCTCCAGAGCGAGTTCCGGGAAAGGCCCCAAAACTACACAGAGAAACTCTATGTCAAAAAACAAAAATAAAAGACTGACAGACAGACAGGTAGGTAGGTAGGTAGATAAATAAATAAATAACAAAATGTGCTACCACTGCAGATAACCCCAATACTGTTTGAGAGACTGCAGAGACGGTGTGGAGTGTGCCCCAGTTACACTGGGCGGATGTGTTCACTGTCATTTGAGATTATGTGAGTGGAGAAAGTTAAGGCTGCACAAAGTTAGCCAATGTCAATTTTTCACTGCTTTAAAAAACTGCTCAAATGGCCCATCTATATCTTCTGGAGCTGCAATGCAGGCAGACAAGTATTCTCTGCTCCTCTCAATCTTTCCTTAATACTATGTCTCACATGGAGTTTGAGCCTCAAAATTACAACTTTTACATCAGACATTATCCAACTCTGTATGACTTTCGGAAGTCTAACAACTGACAATTAACTCACTTGGCTTTTAAACAGCCTACCCAACATACCTTACTGGCAAAGACACTCTGTACAGCACTAAGAAAAACTATTTTACATGTTAGATTATTAACATGTGCAGAATGGAGTAGGTACCATCAAAACTTTTCTCTCTTAGGAAGTGTCTAAAAATAATTTTAACTTTAGTCCTCAGTCCTTAGATTTATTTTAGCCTGGCTTAAAATACAAATGAAAATAAGTTGTGTTGGTCTCATGAAAGCATATTCAGGTTTGTTTTTGTTTCAAATGCTCTGTCTTCAACTTATCTAATTCAAAACAGCGCCACTGCAGATTTAGCAACTTCTACTGAGATTAGGTCCATCTCTAACTGTAGCTGAAAGTTGTCTTTGTTCTTATGCATTCCTAGTCTAAATAAAGATTTTAGCAACAATTCTGAAGAGACACCCCCAACCCTGTCTCTTTTGGCTTCTGGGCTTCATGCTGAGTTTTACCCTATCAACGCTCTCATTGGGCAGACACTGCCCTATCTATCTCAAGTGTGGTGAAAGCAACATTACTTGTCAGACTAATAAACAGCCACTCAGGAAGGAGCAAGCTCCAGGTAACAGTTTTCTAATAACCGAATGGTTGCTGTTGTTTTTTTAATCAACTTACTCGAAAATAAATAAGTCACCTCCTAACTTCTGGTATTATCTTTGACAAGCCCAATGTTCTGGCCTCTTTCTGGCTGAAGAAGGAAAAGGAAAACAGAAACCGGACCCCTGAGCCTAAAAAGGTAAACTCTGACCCAAGATGAGCTTTTCACCAGTTGATGGAACCCAAGTAAAAATCACTTAATTGCCCCTGTATCTGGACTCAATTTCCCCATCCATCAAAGAGTGACTTACAGAATCCGTCACAAGTGCCAACAACAAATGTTTACAAACAATACAGGAATGGACCGTAATAATGAAAAGAACCCTCACTCGCCTTAAACTTAAGGAGTTATAGTTACCTCATCGTTTCCCAGAGAGAAATAAGAGGCGAGCCCAAGCAACCGGAGCCGGTTGGTGGTGATACTTTCCCCAACTCCAAAGCGGGTGATTAGCAGGTCGGGGCGGGCAGTCACGAGACTGCCAGTCGCTGCCAACGCGGGCTGCTCCCGCTCTCGCCTCCCACGTAAGGGGCGCTGGGAAACCAAAACCCAGCCCGGCTCCTAACCACCCTGGCGGCTCAAGGGAGTCCGGGGTGGGTGGAGCGAGAAGCTGGGCGCGCCGCTGCCACCCCAACAGGGCCACTCCTCGGGCCGTCAGCGCCTCGGGCCCCCGGTGCCACGTCCCGGCCTCCGTCCCTCCTCGGGAAGCCCGGGACTCGCTCTCTTGCAGGTGCCCCGGGTGGGCCACACCTCCGACAGTGAGGAGGGGACAGTTAGAGCGGTTGGATCAGTTGTCTCCGGACCGGCCGCCCCAGAACCCAAGCCCACCCCGGCCCAGCGGGGCCTGAGACTCAGCCGACGGTCGGGCAGGCTCCCCGGGGGCAGGCCTCGGCGCCGCCCGCCCGGCTCGGCCCCGGGGACTCCCTCGCACGGAGCTCACCGCCAACGTGTCAAAAGCGCATGTTCGCCGCCGCTCGGCCGCCGTCTCCGCTCCGCTGGCCTGGCCAGGCCCGCCCAGCCGTTCAGCTCTGCTCCCTTCCGCAGCCCTGAGCTCCACTCCGCGTACCCCCGCACCGGGCTCCTCCCCGACACGTCAGGGGCTCCCAGGGTGTCGGAGGCCATTCTGTGACGCACGGGGGCGGAGTCGAGAGCATGCGCAGAAACACGAGGGTGCGGGGAGGAGCTGTGGGAGGGCAGGCGTCACACGGTGTCGACCCGAGCCCTGCGCGCTGACGTCAGAGCGGCGACACAGTCCTGCGCAGGCGCCCCCAGGCCCCTGCAAGGTTTTAGCCCTCTTCGGTTTTTGGAAGCTGTGCTGTGGTCGAGGGTAGTCCCCTAGAGTAAGAAGGCAAGCAGGCATCAAGGAGTACTGGCTCCAAAACAAGCCAGGAAAGATGTGCAACTGTCCAGAGAGTGGGAACGTAAATGGCAAAAGGGATTTGGGGAACAATTTTAGGGACTTTTGCTGTGTCATGTTCAGTGTAATTCTAATTTCAGCTCTCAGGTTGGAGACACAACATAGCCTAAGATGTACCGCCAGGTGAGCCCAAGAAACCCAGTTACACTTTTGAGTATAAACAAAAAAGGTACAAGATGGATTTTTAAGGAGAACCCAAATCGATGAGGAGCAGAGGAGGATTAGTGGGGTCTGAAGCACCTTGAACTAGACTGAAGTCTATAGGGTTTTTAAAAAATGATTATGAATTCATTGTGCGGTTTGTTCTGGCAGCTGTACCAACCCCTCCATGTTATTCTCATTGTACAAGAAAGAAACAGCAAGATGAAGTTGCCCCAAGGTCGCTCAACTACAGCAAGAATTCAAACTCAGAAACCATGCTATTATCCACTGCTATACTGACAAGGGAAACATAACACCATTTACTGGGCTAGGCCACGGTGCTAAGTGTTTTGCATACACTACCCTTTAAGCCTGAACAACCTATGAGGTTGGAATCATTAGCTCTATTTTCTATATTGTAACCTAAGACTCATAGGTGTACTCTCCAGGCCGGCCTAAAACAGCTTTGGAACTCAGACTGGAGCTCTGCTTTCCTGCTCGAAGCTGTGCTCTGTCTAATCAGATCTCAGGCAAGGAAGGGATTAATGAAGGCTTTCCTATAGACCCAGTGCCAAGACACGAACATTCCACCCGGAAGAAGAAAAGATAAAGGCTTCAGCTTTTATCCTGCCTCCTGGCTGAGGTGCTAAGAAACACACTGAGTCACCTAATGGCAAGCCAGGCCCTTCAAAAAACATTGACATCATCTCACAGGCTGCTGCCCCTCCCATTTGCTCTGGCCCTAGGACTGGTGTTTGTCAATATCTTTGTGTCATCCCCATCTTAATGAATGGGCTTAGCTTGGCAGAGTTCTCAAAAGTCAAAGGCCCTGCTCTGATCTTCCTCATTAGCCCAGGGGCTGGGATAGGGCCAGAGTCAGCAAACTACCCCACCTTCTTCCATTATGCCAATCAGTCTCAAGAAAAAGCACAAGTTATACAACCAGCTTTGTAAGGGTAGAAAAAGTGAGGACTGTTGTACCCTTCTACCTTGATAAAGCATTCCAAAGCGATTTGCATAGGTTCCAGTACAAGGTACTGAGCCAGAAAGCTTAATGTCACAATCTCTGAGAATATGCTTAAATACCACCACATCTTCCCTGCTCCAAAATACAAGAAACAGAGATCAATTTCCACTCCTCAAACGGGTAGAGGGTGATCAGCTACCGGAGGGGAGATCTGGGGCCAAGCCCATACTCCAGTAAGTGAGAACGCTGGACTTTGACCAATCACATATTAAAAAAAGTTAATTGTCATCGTCAGGGTTACCATTGCTATGATGAAACACCCAAAAAGCTAATTGGGGAAGAAAGGGTTTATTTATTCCATATCATCATTGAAGGAAGTCAGGGCAGGAACCTGGAGGCAGGAGCTGAAGCAGAGGCCATGGAAGGGTGCTGCTTACTGGCTTGCTCCCCCTGACTTTCTCAGCCTGCATTCTTATAGAATCCCGGATCTCCCGCAATGATCACTAATTAAGAAAATGCCTTACAGCCGGATCTTATGGAGGCATTTCCTCAATTGAGATCCCCTCCTTTCAGGTAACTCTAAATCTAGTGTGTCAAGTTGACATAAGACTAGCCAGCACAATAATACAGTGCATAAAAACCTGCTACAAAAACTTTGAGGAGATGGAACATATTTAACTAATCAAGTAAATAAGACACCCCGCCAGGCAGTGGTGGTGCACACCTTTAATCTCAGCACTCGGGAGGCAAAGGCAGAAAGGTCTCTCAGTTCGAGACCAGCCTGGTCTACAGAGTGAGTTCCAGGACAGCTAGGACTGTTATATAGAGAAACCTTGTCTTGGAAAACATAAATAAGACACTTCAAAATCAAAGGCTCACTGGGTTTGCTGGTGCATGCCTGAAATCCTGGAAAGTTCCAGGCCAGCCTAAACCATTACATAAGAACACCTGACTTAAAAAAATAAAATAAAATAAAATAACCTAAGCATACACACACAGAGAATACTTCAATCAGTCTAATTTTTCTATATCCCTTTAATCAGTATGTTTTTTGGTAATTCTTAAGGGTACAGATGAGGTCGAGTGAGGAAGACTCAGTAGCCAGCTGGTTGCTAATGATCTGCCTCATATATTCACCTGATGTCTGTCATGCCTAAACCCCAACAGATCTTCCTTTTGTTTCAACCGAAATTTCTAGAATGATTTACATGTTTGTCAACTGTGCCATGTTCTTCTAGTCACTGAAGCACAAAGCCTTCATCAAATCTATCTTAATGGTCCCCCTCACTGACTTACAATTCACTCATGTGATCACCACGCTCCAGCGACTTTCCCTTTATACACTCAAGTCCCTTCCTCTCCCACTTCTTTCTCCCTGCATTCCCCCCAGTCCACAGCCTCCTATTTACCTGTACTTCCCACTCCAAACTCCCCTCCCTTGACTGACGTCTTGTTCCACCCTAGCAGTCTCTCCATAGCTAACAGAACAATATCACTAAAATTCCACTGTAAACAGAGCATCCTTGCTTGAAAGCTTGACTTGCCTCCTTGTTACTTTTGCGGTGAAGGTGAACTACAGTCTGGTGATCAGAGCCCACAGAGCAGCTCCAACCCACCCCAGCAGTCTGCAGCCTGCAGTTCACCTGAGTTTAAGCAGACTGACCACTGTGTCCCCCCCAGTTTGAATGAGAATGGCCCCTAGGCTCCTGTATTTCAATGTTTGCTCCCCAGATGGTGGACTTAGTTTAGGAAGAATTAGGAGTTGTGGGCTTGTTTGTTGGAGGAGGTGTGTTGCCAGCAGAGGGCTTTGAGGTTTCAAAGGCCCAGGTGAGCCCAGTCTTACTCTTTCTCTCTGCATCCAGCCTGCAGACCAGGGTGCAAGCTGTTACTCGTCCAGGGCCATGCCTGCCTACCACCATACTTCCCACCACGGTAATCATGGACTAGCCCTCTGAAATTATAAGCAAGCCCCTAGTTAAATGCTTCCTTCTATAGGTTTCCTTGGTCATGGTGTCTCTTCACAGTACTAGAACAATAACTAAGACACACCCCCGAAGGACAGTTTCCTTCCTCTCAAGTACCATCTTATCAACTCCCACCACCCTGTGCACTGTGACTACCTCCGAAGCTAGGTCTGTCACCTTTCTCTCTACCTTCTTTAGGCTCATTCACGAGCTTCCTCCTCCAAGAAGCCTTCCCTGATATCCAAAACACAACGAGAGTGCCACATAGTTAAAAGAAAACTTCCAAGCCCTGCCTTTGGGGCCCAACAAGATGGCTGAGCTGGTAAAGTTGTTAGCCTACAGTGTATGACCACCTGACTTTGATCCCTGGGTACCACATGGTAGAAGGAAAGAACTGTCTGGTCAGGTTGTCTTCTGACCTCAACATATGTGCCGTGACAACACACACAAATAAATACATAACCAATGTGGGCTAAGGGATGCCTCACTGGTGAAGCACACACTGCCCTTCCAGAGGACTTGAGTTCTGTTCTCAGCATCCATATCAGGTGGCTCACAACTATCTGTAACAGCAGCTCAATGGAATCCAACACCTTCTTCAGACCTCTATAAGCACACACACACACACACACACACACACACACACACACACACACACGACATATACACGCACACACATATAAAAATTATTTTAAATAAATATTGCCAGGCGTGGTGTTGCAAACCTTCAATCCCAACATTTAGGAGGTAGAAGCCAGCCTGGTCTATATACTGAGTTCCAGTCAAGGTTACTTAGTAAGACCCTGTCTCAAAAATAAATTAATAATAATAATAATAATAAATACTAAAAAAAATTTAAATACTACTTTTTAGTCATAGAGATAACCACCCCCTGCCACCACCACCCAAAAAATACCCGCTAAGTTCTAGCAAGGTAAGGGCATGTTAGTTATTGTAATATCCCCATAGCACCAGGCACTTGGCAAACACTCATTTAACATGCTTAGGGAAAAATAAAAGAATGAATTGATGGTTAGGTAGTTATAACTCTAATGCAAAACTAACAGAACTTTCTGGAAAATGTTCCAAATCCTGAAAACTCACACAGAGATTTTCAACTGTATAAAAGGCTTCATGAGCAGGTTGTAGAGGAACTAGGACTCAGGCCATAACTTAGGCCTTTTCCTTCATTCACATTTTAAACCTAATCTTTAGCATCTATACTCTCGCCATTTAAGATAACAGTAATACAAGACTGAAGTATCTCATGGCTTCAATCCCAGCCCTTGGGGCAAAGGCAGGTAGGTCTCCCGTAATTTCTAAGCCAGCCTGGGTCCACATAGCAAGTTTCAGGATAGCCTGGACTACATAGAGACTCTGTCTCAAAAAAAAAAAAAGAGAGAGAGAGAGAGAGAAGACAATAATAATATTAGTTTTTTACTGTTAAAAAATAAATTGTCAACCTGGGTTTCATCCTCAGCTCAAAAAATAAAAAATAAATAGTTGGAGTTACAGATGTATCTCAATTGGTAGGGTGTTTGCCTGGCATGCATGAAGCCTGGGCTCCGTCACCAGCATTGCACAAACAAGGTATGTATGGTGGTGTATGCCTGTAATCCCAGCACCAAGAAGTAGAAACAGGAAGATTAGAAGTACAAGGCCATTTCAGCAACACAGCTACTTAGTGAGTGCAAAGACAGCCTAGACTACATGAGACTCTGTCTCAGGAAAAACAGAATCAAACAAACATGGGTTCTCAGACAAGAATTGGTTTTGTATAGAGAAGAAAACCTGACAACCATATACCATGAGTTTAGCAATTACTGGTCCAAGACACTCTTCTAGGCCTTGGAGATCCGACCTCAACTTTAAAATATACTCCCCTCCCCACCCTCTCTTAGAGTTTATATTCTAACAGAGAAGACAGTCATTAAGCCAATGGACACAGGCTCAGAAAGTGCTCCCTAGCCAAGCATGGCAAGAAGATTGCTGTGAGTTCAAGGCCAGCCTGGGATACACAGTGAAACACCGGCTCAGAAAAACCTGCTTTCGGAGTGAAAACAGGACATAATATCCATGGGATATTTTTTTTCTTCCATTAAGTTGTCAAGACCTTTTCAGCAAGAGGATACAAAAGGTACGTAAAACTAAATAAGTTAAAAATATATCCAGATGTCTTAGCTAAAGAAATATATCATACGTTTTCATCACAGTTCCTTGCATGGATTAGACACTCAATAAACATGGTGATGAATGACTATCTACAGAACGCCAGAGCCTTTGGCCAGACAATGTGTTTCCTCTTCCAAGACTGTGAATGACAATTGGTTGTCACTCACACCTAACAGATGTGAACGTCATCTGTTCATTAACATTACATTAACATATTGTTAATACCAATATGCCCACTTCTAAGCCTGGTAGAGTGGCGCATGCCTGGTCTCAGCTACTTAGGAAGCTGAGGTAACAGGATTGTTGGAGGATAGCTTGGACAACATAGTGAGCCCGCCCCCAAAGTAAAAAGAGAGAGAAGGAAGGAAGAGAAGGAAAGCCACAGACAGTGTGCATGGGGTATTTCCTGAAGGAAAGTTCCATCACTTGTTTTTACTGGGCCTTCTTGACCTGACGATATCTACACACTACGCAAAGAAGCTCCCTCTCTCCAACCTCAGCTTTTCCGTCAGAACTTCTGCCTGCAAACTCCAGCTGTCCATAAGCCAGCAAGAAGGCAGCAGCTGGAGGTGGTGAATTTACTATGTGGTGTGTTTGTTCGAATTTGTTGTTGTTTTTAAGAGACAAAGTCTTACTGGGATGCCCAAGGGGGCCTCAAACTCCTGAGCTCCAGAGTGGAGAGTTGGCTCCATGTTCAAGAGCCAACACTTGTTGCTCTTGCAGAGAACCCGGGTTCCATTCTCAGCACCCATATCATACCTCACAATCATCTGCAACTCCAGTTACAGGGGGTCTGATGCCCTCTTCTGACTTCTGAGGACACCAGGCACACACGGTACACAAACATACATGCAGGCAAAACACAGATATATACAAAATCAAATGAATAAATCTAAAAAGGAAAAAATGTTTAACAAAACTTGAGCTTGGGGTTGGGGATTTAGCTCAGTGGTAGAGTGCTTGCCTAGCAAGAGCAAGGCCCTGGGTTCGATCCTCAGCTCTGGCAAATAATAATAATAATAATAATAATAATAATAATAATAATAATAATAATAATAACAGCTCAGCCAGGCGGCGGTGGCGCACAGCTTTAATCCCAGCACTCAGGAGGCAGAGCCAGACAAATCTCCGTGAGTTTGAGGCCAGCCTGGTCTACAGAGTGAGATCCAGGACAGGCACCAAAACTACACAGAGAAACCCTGTCTCGGAAAAAAAAAACAAAAACAAACAAACAAAAAACAAACCTTGAGCTCAAGTGATCCTCCTGCCTCAGCTTCCCAAGTGGCTAAGGGACAGGCATATGTCACTGCACTCAGTATATGTTGTTCTAGGTTCCAAAGCTCCTTCCTGTTTCCCTTGCCACTGTTTCTGATGGAGAATGAATGCCCTCTGCATGTCTGCGGGTGTCCCTTGCTGAAAGGGGGCTCTTGAAGGCTAGGATATGGAAGGACATTTAGGTTGAGGCTGCAGCAGACCTTCCTCTCACAGATCGGCCCTGACGGCTGGTCCCTGGGAGGGAAGAGCCAGCCTCTTTCTTATCGGGAAAGATAAAGATTATCTTCTCCCAGTGGAACCCGATGTACTACCATCGACCCGTCACTCCTGGAGTCTGTCCTGATTTCTTCCCCAGGCGCCTACCTGGCTTTGAACTTCTTCCGAACCTGGAACTGTGTGACTTTCCCAGCTGCAGAGCCTTCAGTCTCCCAAGCTTCAGTCTTCGGCCCAGGTTCCAACCATAGCCTAGACCCTGGAGCGGCAACTGCCTGCCCAGGAAAGAATCGCCAACACTGTTCAAGGCTAATTTGGTTAACACCTGGCAACGCCAAGAGTTGTTGACATCACATTTACATAAACACTGTGACTGTCCCTGGAGAAAAAAAAAAATGGTGCCTGTTCACATACCTTACACAGACAAGCCGGGCACCTGCTTTGCCTGCTCTCAACCCAGACTGTGCAATGACAGGGAAGAAAAGAAATGGAATGTTTCTAACCAGCCAGAGCTGATTGTATCACACAATCTCAGCCTAATTCCCACTACTGGGTAAGCCGATGAGTCAGTTACTGCCACCCAGAGATTACGTATTCAGCCAGTCGACAAATATTTATTGAGTGCCTAGCACTGTTCTTAGCCCCGGGGGAAGCAACTAACAAAAGAAGCAAGTCCCTTTCCTCCTGGAGGTTTTCTGGGTTCCATTTTTATTGGTTTGGATTTTTGAAACAAATCATCACTAGTAATCCAGGCTGACCTTGTACTTTCAACCCTCCTGCCTCAGGTTTCTAAGTGCTGGGATTCCGAGCATGTACTTACTATGCCCAGTTTCCTGTGGGGTGTGTGTGTGTGTGTGTGTGTGTGTGTGTGTGTGTGTGTGTGTGTTATGTGCATTATTGGTTTGCTCTGGGAGGGCGCTGGATCCCTTGGAACTAGAGTTACAGACAGTTGTGAGCTGCCATGTGGGTGCTAGGAATTGAACCCAAGTCCTCTGGAAGAGCAGCCAGTGCTCTTAGCCTCTGAGCCATCTCTCCAGCTGACTCCCTGCAGGTTTTCTAACAATGAAAGGGAAGAAGGGAACTAGAAAGTGCCGAAGTCACATTGGGATGTCAGGCAGGGATATTTACTGGGGATAACCATTAGCTTTTCAATATTTTGCATTTAAGAAAAGCAGCATTTAGGGCAACAGCCATGAGTTTCTCCTCTAGGCCCAGTGCCTGGCATCGGGAGACACTGAATGTTTGTGGAAGGGAAGGCCTTCAGATATTTTCAAGACCCAACTCATTTCCACGGCTTCTCTTCTCCTACTCTAGCCTTTTCCTTTACAAAATGATTCTTCTAGTTTAATAAAACAGTAAAAAGTGAGAACAAGGAACAGTGGACAGGAGCTGGAGAAATGGCCCAGCAGTTAAGAGCCCTAGCTGCTCTTGTGAGAGGACCCAGGTTCAATTCCCTCACACCCACATGCTGGCTCACAAACATCTGGAACTCCAGTTCCAGAGGGCCCAACACTCCCTTCTGAGCTCCATGAGTACTGCATGTATGTGGTACATGGACATACATGCAGACAAAACACTCATACACATAACATATTTAGTGAAAGGAAAGAAAGAAGCTAGACTGCAAGGTTGGTAATGGAGAATCATGTGAGAGGCAAGCTGAATAATGTTAATAACACAATGTTGTTACAGAAGAATATTGACAATGAAAATGTCCCCATGTTCAGCTAAATGAATAAAGCAGTATAGGATTCCATTTTAACATAGAAAAACATACATGGTACATTAGAAAAAAGGTCTAGAAATGTAGAAATCAAATGATGTCAATCAAACATCAAGAGTGGTCATCTTCAGGACATGAGTACAGCTCGCTCCCTCTCCCTCTCTCTATCTCTGTCTCTTTCCCTCTCCTTTCTTTCTGCATTTTGATCAAAAATATATTAAGTGGGTAATTTTTTCATTCGCATACAACAATACCGCATCTAAACTTAAAGTATGCTCATTTCCTCTTGCAGTTTCTCAAACTGGTGGGTTTAGAACTTGATTTTAATGAAGCCTTTGAACCAGGTATGCTGGCTCACACTTGTAACCAAAGCAGTCAGTGGATTAAGGCCTGAAGACTGTAAATCTGAGGCCAGCCTGGGCCATAAGACAAGTCCCTATCTCAAAAATAAAGCAAAACAAATAAACCAAACTGCAGCCTTTGAGCTGGTGACTGTAGGGGGACAGGGGAGGAGTGGCCTGGGCCTTCATGGTCTTGAAGTTTCCTTGGGAAGTTTCCCAGTTCTGTTGCTTGACTCATAAGAATTCATACCCTTCTGCCATGGCTCCTTAATTTAGTCCAACCTGATGCATGTGCAGCTCATTACCTTATATGTATGTAGTTACATATGTTTGGTCTAAAGACGTAAAATTTCCACCCTGCAATCTTTCAGTTCTTCTTCTTTTTTTCTTTTTTTTTTTTTTTTTCTTTTTCCATAAGGACTCACTATGCAGACCAGGCTAGCCTGGAACTCAAAGAGATTTGCCTGCCTCTACCTCCTAATTACTGGGATTAAAAGCATCATATGGAGAATATTTTCTGCTCAAAACTAGGAATCTGGTTTACTCAGGAGTGTTCATACCACAGAAGCCAATTTTGATTCCCTGTGCTTAGCTACAGAAATGAAACATCCAGGCAGGTTTCATGTTCACCACAGAAGAATGTCCCTTCTATAAAAGGGAAATGAGCATCCCTGCAGAGCGGACAGGCCAAGCACAGGGAAACTCCCAGAAGCACTTCAGGTTTGGGGCAGGATGAGCAGAGGAGTTCTTGTTCCCAGCATGTCACTATTTCAACAGCTCTAAAGATCACGTGTTAACAGAATGGCTATTAAAACCCTTATTAAAAGATAGAAGAGGGGGGACTTGAGACTCAGAGGCCCACACAGAGATGACCGAAGAGTGGAATGATCCACCCTCAGCCAAAGGTGTAGGCCCCACCCTCACCAGGTCCACACCCTAGTTTGGGAACCCAGGCTTGTCTCTGCAGGGTGCCACTCCTTTCCCCTGCCTTAGGAACTGAGCCATATTTTTTTCATCCAGGCCTAACTAGCTCCAATGCTAGTAACTTTGCTCGGGTTACCTCCCATTCCTAGGCCTCAGTTTCTCCATGTATGAATTGAGCCGGTTGAACTAAATGGCCATTGTTGACAGTGTCCATGAGTCAGGGCTCCTTATGTCACCCACCCAAGCATTCTCCTTGCAGGAATGAGGGCTCTCCCTACATTTGTCCAGACTGCCAGACACGATGACTGGGCCAGTCTCCTCATAGATGGATGGATTAGGTGACCAATGTCCCTTCCTCTGCCCTAGGGAAATGCTGAACTTGCAGAATGTATCACTTTAAATTCCTCTAATACCCAGTGTATTCATTTCCTGTGGCTATGGTAACAGATGACCTCAAACTGGGTGGCTTCAAACAACACATACAGATTCTCTTGTACTTCTGGAAGTCACAGATTCCAAATGAGGCACACAGAGCTATAAAATCAAGGTATTGGCTCCTTCTGAGGTTCCAGGGGGACAGTCAGTTCCTTGGCTCTCCTGGTTTCTAGAAGCCACAGGATAGGTTTGGGGCACGTCACACCATGTGCTGCATCCATCATTGCCCATTTGGACCCCTACATCCCTCCTTTAAGGACCTTTAGACTACATGGGGTCCACACATCTCATGTAGTACAATCTTCCCATCTCAGGATCCTTCATAATATATGCTGTCTCTTTTGATGTCCACAATAACATACAGGTCTGGGGACTAGGGCGTTGACATCTTTAAGGAGTTATTATTCTGCCTCCCACGATGGACATTCCCATTTTACCACCTGTACAATCTTTGCTATTTCTGCATACCATCTTTAAATTGATGCAGCTGTCTGAAAAAAATGAACTTAAACCCACCCTTGCCTCATCCTAAACCGCCACATCAACGAAGCAAGGAGCTGACAGCAATCGGAGCCCTTTGACTGGAGAAAAGAAACACGTAACTATCAAGATTTCAAATGTTCATCTCTATACCACATAAATCACCTCACATGCCACCAGTAGTACAGAGACCATCATCCTTCAGGGAATGTAAATAGAATCCGGCTTCCTGGTTTTGCAGGAAAAAATTAGCGTGTCTGAGAACGCACACCAGCAAGACCTCAGCCATTCCCACAACTTCTGCCTTGTGTCTCTGTACTTATTAATCACAACTTGAAGGTACATCAGCTTTTCTGATGAGCATCCCAGGCACCCTCATTCACATAAGCCCTGGCTTGCTTCCCTTCTGTTACGCTCACAGGTACCCAGAGCTTTGTTTTCTATTCCAGGAGTGGGTTTCCCTTCGTTTCCCCCGCCGACCTACATCTGAGGATCTGACTTATCTGTGTTCAACAGTAGCCTATTTACTTGACCCACATCTGGACAGCAGCCAGATCCTAGAGAGGACTAAGCCTAAAAGGGGAGTCAGTGGCCAGCGGTGACTTTGTACTATGGCCCTTGGCATCTTTCCCAGCAGATTGAACTCTGAAACTACTGTTGAGAAGACAGAGTTCTTTCTATAAACAGTGAGGGATGACATAATTATCCTCATCTTACATAACACTCAGCATGTAATAAAAATAGCTATCGTGAATTGGATACTTACTATGGATTGGACCCTGTGGTAGGTGCTTGAGCGGCATCAGTTCCCACCAGCCCTGGGAAGTACCCATGAGTGTTCCACTTTGACAGATGAGGAGACTCAGTGTCGGCGAGGTTAGGGGACTTTCTCTGGGATTACAGTTACTGTGACAAAGCTGATTTTTAGAGAACTTCAGAAATCCAAGAGGACAAGTGATAACACTATGACATTGAACAACCTGCCCAAGGACATAAAGTTAGCAGACTCAGGGACAGAGTCAGCCCATCAACCTCAGACCAAACTCAACCCAGTTCCCTTCCTTCAGATGGCCTCTCTTTGAAGCTATGACAACTTCCTTTTTCTTTTTGTTTGTTGTTTGGTTGGTCGGTTGGTTTTGGTTTGTTGGGGTTTGGGGTTTTTGTTTGTTTGTTTGTTTTTTGAAGGTTTATGTAGCCTTGGCTGGCCTGAAACTCACTCTGTAGCCCAGGCTGGCCTCCAACTCACAGAGATCCTCCTGCTTCTACCTCCCAAGTGCTGGGATTAAAGGCATGCGCCACCACCACCCAGCTTGAAGCTTCGATTTCTTTAGCTTCCTACTTGGTCACTCTTTGCCCTCTATACCCCACTAATTCCCAGATGCTCTGCCCTGTATCGCTTCCAGGCTAAAGGGCAGCTGTGGAGGTAGCAAAGGAGTTCCCAGACTGGCCCTTCTCTGTGCTTTCCTCTGGCACAGGAAAGAACATGGAAAAGGCTAGAAAATCTCCACACATCTACATCCGTTAATTTGGAATACATAATAATTGTTTTAAAATATTTTTTAGATGTATTCACTTTATTTTATGTGTGAGGATTTTGCCTGCATGTAAGTTCGTGCACTGCATATGTGCTTGGTGCCCAAGGAGGTATCAGACCCCCTGAAACTGGAATTATGGGTGTTTGTGAACCGCCATATAGGTGCTGGGAATCAAACTCAGGTCCTCTGCCAGAGCAACAAGTGCCTTTTTAATTTTTTTTTTTTTATTTTTCGAGTTTCTCTGTGTAGCTTTGCGCCTTTCCTGGAACTCACTCTGTAGACCAGGCTGGCCTCAAACTCACAAAGATCTGCCTGCCTCTGCCTCCTGAGTGCTGGGATTACAAGCGTGTGCCACACCGCCACCGAGCTTGCAACAAGTGTTCTTAATGACTGAGCCGTCTTTCCAGCTCCTGGAATTAGTAGTAATTTAACCAAAAAAAAAAAAAAAAAGGATTGAACTTTACCCTCAAAAAACAGATTAAAGCAGCTACTTCACAGAAACATGATTAGGTGAGGTCATGAGAAAAGACGCCTGTTAATAAAATCTTAGCCTAGACTGCAGTTCTGGGGGAAGAAGCGATGACTCTGGCAGTTAGGAGAACACATCACTCTTGCAGAGGACCCGAACTCAGCTCTCAGCACCCAAGTCAAGCAGCTCAGAACTGCCTGTAACTCTAGCTCCAGGCAACCTGATGCCCTCTTCTGAACTCCAAGGACACCTGCACTCAGACTTGCACAAATCCACATACAGACACAGACACATAATTAAAAATAAAAAAATAGAGTTGAAGAGAGGGCTCAGCGGTTACGAGCACATACTGCCCTTGCAGAGGACCCCCCTGGCACCTGTGCTAGGTGGCTCACAACTACCTGTAACTCCAGCTCCAGGGAAGCCAACACCTTCTTCTGGCCTCCGGGGAAACTGACACACTCATGCTCAGACCCACACATACACATATTTAATAAGAAAATAAACTTTATGCTGGTCATGGTGGCAAGTGTGTCTTTAATCCCAGCACTCAGGAGGCAGAGGCAGGTAGGGCTCTGTAAATTCAAGGCCAGCCTGATCTACAAAGTGAGTTCTAGGACAACCAGGACTGTTATACAGAGAAACCCTATCTCAAAAAATAAAAATAAATAAAAGAAAATAAACTTTAAAAATAAATCTTTTTTTTTAAAAAAAAAGGTGAAGGTGGTAGTGGCGGCGGCGCACGCCTTTAATCCCAGCACTTGGGAGGCAGAAGCAGGTGGATCTCTGTGAGTTTGAGGCCAGCCTGGGCTACAGAGCAAATTCCAGGACAGCCAAGGCTACACATAGAGAAACTCTGTCTCAAAAAACAAAACAAACAAACAAAAGAAGGTGAATATCACCAATATGGGATCAGCTAGAGTAACCGTATTTATATAAATAGGATACTGTACAAGCACTGGAAATGATGTCTCAGACTGTGGTGATGATATGATTTAGCAAGTGAATGGCACACCTCTATTTTTACAAATACAGACCTACACAGAAAAAAGACTAGAAGGGTACATACACACAGTAAGAAGCTCTGGGGCAGCGATACTTTCTTGTTTGTTTCTATTTTCTGTTTTCTGCAATGAGCCTGTATTGCTTTCACAATCTAAGGGATGAAAAATCATCAAACACTTTAGATATGTCACTAGGAGTTGATATTTTTTGAAGCCTGGTCCCTGAGTCTGAACATAGAAAAAGGAATCTAGCTCAGTGCTGGAGACCTTGCCTAGCATCTGGAAGGTTCTAGGTGCAATCCCACAAGCAGAAAGGGGAGAGAGAAGGGAAGGGAAGTAAGAGAAAAGAAATAAGGAAGGAAAGAAAGAAAAGGCAGACAGAAAACAGACCAACCATAGTCTCTTTACAGAGCTGGCTATGCAATTTAACAACTACCCTAACTTAGTGGATGTAAGTAAATAGGTGATCATAAAAGAAATATAAATGGTCAACAATCACCTAACAAGGCCCTTCACTACACTCTACTTGTAGTAACGAGTATAACTGCTATTTACATCATTACGTCTAGGGCTTAAATTACAAAAAGTGAACAAATAGAGGCTAGGACTCCAGCTCAGTGGTAGAATGTATGCATGCATGAAACCCTAAACTCAGTCCTTAGCAACCAAATAAACACTGCCTGCCTGGAAACTCATGTCCATAATCTCAGCACTCAGGAGACCGAGGCAAGAGGACTGCTGTAACCCACGTCAGCCTGCACAACAGAGCAAGCCTTAAGACATATATACATACATACATGTATGTATATATGTCTCCTAAACAGATAAGTAAATACGGCTGGCTCGAGCTTGTTGGTATACTGCTTGCCTAGCATGAGCAAGACTCTGGGATTTGCTGGACCTGGTAGCAAACAACCTTAATCCCGGCATTCAAGAGACAGAAGAAGAACCTCCATGAGTTCAAGGCCAGCCTGGTCTACATAGGGAGTTCCAGGACAGCCAGGGCTACATAGAGAAAGCCTGTCTCAGAAAGAAAACAAAACACCCCCAAAAACCAAAGAGATGTCCACACACGATCTTGCAAGCCTGAAAGTGTGTGAAGGAGTGGAAGCTGGCAACAGTTGGAAGCTGAAAGCTAGACAGAGCAATGTCTCTGGACTCCAGGAAGCCCCTGAGGTAGGGGTTCTAGCTGCTTCAGAAAGCATATAAAATGGGAAAATTAGGAGGCTGTATTGGAGGTAGTGTGTTTACAGAGCATTTAGACCAGTGGTTCTCAACTTTCCTAATATCTGAACCCTTTAGAACAGTTCCTCATGTTATGGTGACCCCCCCAACTATAAAAATTATTTTCATTACTACTTCATGACTGTAATTTTGCTATTGTGATGAATCATAATGTAATTATCTGCATTTTCTGATGGCCTTAGGTGACCCCTGCGAAAGGGTCGTTTGACCCTCAAGTGGGTCGTGACCCACAGGATGAGAACCGCTGACATAGACAGTCCAGGTAACAGGTAAACCAAAGCCTTTGCCTCACTCCCACCCAAAAGGAGAAGGTGAGAAGACCCAGCAGGAGAGTTAAATCACTTCACCGCAAAGAGAAAGTGGGTGCGGGGAGAAAAGACTCCTCCAAGTCCATGATGCCTCTGCCCCTGCCCTGGGGAACCCCTCAAAACGCTGGCAGAAGGATTTACTTGGTCCTCACAGTTTGAGGAGGCCGTCCATGCTGGCAGGGAAGGGATTGCAGCAGGGGCGTGAGGCGGCTGGTCCATGCCAAGGAAGCAGTGGCCACAGTCAGGAAGCAGATAAAGATGAAGGCCGGCGCTCAGCCTGCTTTTTATTTGTTTCCTTTATTCAGTCTGGAATCCCAGCCTATGGGATGGTGCTACCCACATTCATTCTTCGGCTAAACCTCAGGGAATTCTTCAAAGGGTCTCCCAACCACACAGCCTCATCCAGATTGGAGCACCCTACTACACACAGGCCTAATAGCCAGAAAGCACACACACACACACACACACACACACACACACACACACACACACAAATAAATAGTTATTAAAACTAAATAAAAGAAAAGAAACCTGAGCCAACTATCAATTCCAGGAGCAAAATATAAAACAAAGAAAAGGAACATTAACACCATTATCATCACTATCACCATCCGAATAGTTCAGAAAACAGAAACAACATGATGTATACAGCATCAACATAAATATTAACTAAATCATAGTATTGGAAGGATGGGAACAATAATATGGGTAGCTGATAGATGAGTACTGTATCTTTGCCTTTTCTTAATAAAACAAACAAAGGAAAATAGCCACATAGGCTAAATGTGGTGACAAATGCCTTTAATCCCAGCACAGAGACAGGGGGATCTCTGTGAGTTTGAGGCCAGCCTGGTCTACATAGCAAGTTCCAGACCAGCCAGGACTATACAGTGAAGCTATGTCTAAGAAAGAAAAGAAGGGAGGTGGGAAGAAGTGGGGAGGAAGGGAGGGAGGGGAGGAAGGAGAGGGAGAGAAGGAGGGAGGGCAGAAAAAGCAATCGAACCATATGGGACACATAGGCACTTGATTTGGAAATACAAAGAAAACAATTCCAACTATTTGTCTCCGGTAAAGAAAAGTTGGGAATGGAGAGGGAGAACAGGGGAGTCTTATCTGTCATTGTAAGATTTGTGCTGCTTTAATAAAGGCAGGTGTCAAATTTAAATTCAATAGTATGACTTTTTATTTTTTTTAAGTTTTAATTTTTTGTTGTTTTTTTTGAGACAGGGTTTCTCTGGGTAGCTTTGGAGTCTGTCCTGGAACTCACTCTGTAGACCAGGCTGGCCTCAAACTCACAGAGATCCACCTGCCCTTGCCTCCTGAGTGCTGGGATTAAAGGCATGTGTCTCCACTGCCCGACCAGTCTTAATTTTTTATGTGTATAGATGTTTTGCCCTGTATGTCTGTTCACCACCTGTATGCATGGTACCCACAGAAGCCAGAAAAGGACATCATATTCCCTAGAAACAGAGTTACAGATAGATGGTTGTCAACCTCCATATGGGTGCTAAGAACTAAATCCAGTCCTCTGAAAGAGCAGCAAGTGCTCTTAACCATTGAGCATCTCTCTAGCCCCAAAATGACCTTTCTTAATGAAACCTGAACAAATCAGTAAAACTGTAAATATATATATGTTATATAAAGAATATATGCGGGGGTGGGGATTTAGCTCAGTGGTAGAGCTCAAGGCCCTGGATTCCGTCCTCAGCTGGTGTGTGGGGGGGAAATATATATATATATACATACATATGTGTGTGTGTGTGTGTGTGCATATGTGTATATATATGTTTCATTTACCCAACAATCTGTCTCCTAAGGACTCATTCTAAGGAAATGCTGGAACTGGTACTGGAAGATTGTATGCTTACAGGTATTTTCTGTAGTAGTGTTCACTATCATAGACACAAACTGAAAGCCTGTCATACCCACTGATAGGAGTCTACCTTAACAAACCATAGTACAGAAGGACAGCGTAGATATTTGTGAATCAACATGAGATGACTCAGAAGCCATTAAATGCAGAGAAGTTCCAGGACAGTAAATAGAATTCGAACATTAAAATTTTTACTGAAAGCCTGTAGGTCAATTGGGTGTGATGGCTCATGCCTGTAATCCCAGTTCTGGGTGGGTGTAGACAGGAAGAGCAGGAGTTCAAGGTCATTCTCAGCTACATAGTGGGGTCTGATTGGCCTGAGCTCTACATAATAATCTGTCTCAGAAACAAAATGCTAAAGCCAAGTGAGGTTGTTGAAAGTGGGTGAGGTTGTGCACACCTAGAGGTAGGAAAATCAAGACAGGTTCAAGGCCAACCTGGTCTGCGTAGCAAATTCTAGACCAGCCAAGACTTTATAGACTTGAGACTGTGTAGCAAAGGTGGGGGAGGGGCAGAGATATGGCTGAATGCTTAAAAGCACTTGCTGCTAGACTGGGTTTGGTTCCCAGCATGCACATGGAGGCTTACAACCACCTTTAACTCCAGTTCCAGGGGATCTGAGTGTCTGGCCTCTAAGGACACCCACAGTTGTGTTCACATACCCTCCCACAGACATACACACAAAAATAGATAAATTTTTAAGCTTATATGTCAAAATGTTCATATTTAGGGGCACATTTATACAAAGATTGGCAGTGTCTCTGTACTGTATTGTTTAGATTTTTATCAAATATGATATTATCATGAAAAAGTATGTCTAGTTCCATTTAGAAAATAAAATAGCTGGGCAGTGGTGGTGCACACCTTTGATCCCAGCACTCGGGAGGCAGAGCCAAGTGGATCTCTGGGAGTTCGAGGCCTGCCTGGTCTACAGAGCAAAATCCAGGACAGGCACCAAAATTACACAGAGAAACCCTGAATCAAAAAACCAAAAAGAAAGAAAAAAAAAGAAAAAAGAAAAAGAAAAGAAAGATAGCCCCAAGCATTAAAAAATACAACCTTACAGTCCAGGAAACATTTTCACAACCTTACAGTCCAGGAAACATTTTCACAACCATTTTCCTACAAGCTCTACACAAGTTCAAATAAAGTAAAGATTCTTTGCCATCTGTAGACAAGAAAACATATTGAAGGAAGCAACTGGCCCATAAGCAGTGAAGCAATTTAGAAGTAGGCAAGATCTCAACACAAGCCCCTCACTTGTCCAGTCCAGCATGACACCAGTGCCTTACCCTGATTGTGTCTTGTCAGCTCCAGGTAAACTGGTCTGAACCCAAAGAGCTCCCCAGCCCCTGAAGAAATACTAGCAGGCAACCCAGGAAATAGAAAGGAAATAGAATCCAGATGAGGGAAGAGACTGTGGTTTCAGAAAACTTCACCACAGCAAATTCCTCGCGTCACCTGCCACTAGGGACATAGTGACCTTTACTAACTAACTTCAGTCTTTGGTGATATGGGCAGAAAGGGTCCTCAGGCACCAGAAGCCTCCCCTCTGTTCTCTCTCAGGCTAGGCCCAGGGTACCACCCATTCCGTTCCCCTCATCCCACCTCCCCGAAATCACAAGGCACCTGGTCCCAGGTCCTCAGCTGATCTGGTTCACAGCAGTACGTGGGGGCCACCCGGGGCCAGCTGGAACAAAGCAGAAGTCAACAGGAAGATTGAGAATCAATCATGTCTGACGAGGGACTCTGGGACAGGAAGTGGGTTTGAGCCAGGAAGGCTGGGGCCTGCTGTCAAGAAGTGAGGTAACCTTGCCAGCCTTGTTACTCAGCTGGAGTTGAGCAACACCTCAGAGCTTGGGAAAGGGAGTAAGAAATGCCAGTCATAGCTTGACGGCCTGAGCTTCAAGGCTCCCCACCTCTACAGTATGCGTGTGAGCTGCTGGGTGCCTGCCCTCTCACCCACCTTCTTGCCTCAGTCCCTGAATTTGGGAGGGCAGAGACGAGTGAAAGAACCATCTAGCTAAATTAGTGGAGGAGATAAAGGGCTGTCGATGCTTTTATCTCTATGCCAGGGAACCCAGTGCAGCACATAGCATAACTTGTAAGAGCTCCAGTTAGGGCTGGGTGTGGCTTAATGGTAGACTACTTGCCTAGCCTGTGTGTAAGGTCCTGGGTTCTGTGCCTAGGGCTGAAAATCAAAGCAAACCACAGAGAGAGGAGAGAAGGCAATCTTTAAAGTCAGCTAGCTTAGACTGAGCATTGCTGAGCCTCAAGGTCCCACTTACCAATCGGAGATAACACCAGTACTGACTCCTGGCGTTGTTTGTGGCTCAAAGGGGATAATGTGTATGACTAGCTCCACAGATCCATTGAGTCCCTTGAGCTGTCCCTATTGTCCCCTGCCGGCCTTTCCAAGGCTGGACCATCCCCTAAGTCTTTATCAGATCACATAGGCCATCCACATGGCTTGCCTCCACAGTGACTGCATTCTTCCATGCCCATTAGTCTTACCAACTAGAACAGGAACCACTGATAAGAGTGGGCACTGATTACATGTTAAAGTTACTGGCTGGTATGTTTAGCCTACCAATGTCCGTCTAATGAAGAACAAACAATGCCCTATCTGCAGTTAACGACACCACACAGTGCGCGTCACTGAAAATTCCTTCCCCGTGTGGGCGTCTTTCTTCCCAAGGTTACCCAGGGGAAGCAAGGCTGTGCATATTTGCCTCTCTGTGCCTAGGAGGAGCCAGCAAGTACCTGAAGTTAGTCGATACATATGCGTGGATCCTGTCGATCTGATAGAAACATGGCCCCCATTTAAAGCTGTTCTTGATCAGCCCAGTCCTACTGTATGAGAACTGATCCCAAGGCAACATGATACCACAGACGGGTAGGTAGACATCTTGGTTACACAGAGAGCAATTTATTGTAGGACTTGCTAAGGGAAGTATAATCTTGAGTATCGGTAAAACAAATGATAGCCCACAACCCAGGTCAGAAAGAGGAGTGTACTTATGGTTTGGGACAAAAGTGACTTCATCCTGCCTGGAATGTACCCTGTTTATCTTAATATCAAAGAGTTGGATGCATTCCTGGGACCAGGGTCTGGCTGTGTCAAGCCCCATACTTGACTCTAATGGTTTTATCTATTTGTGGTTTGTTGGGAGACAATACAGGAAAAACCAGCTGGGATTACTCAAGGGCAATCATGGTGGCTATGACTCAAGATGGCTGTGGTCACGTCAGAAAGAATCCATACAAAAGTACATAGACAAGCTTCGTTCGGTACCTGAGCCGAGAAATCCATAGCAGTAGGGCCAGGGTTTTGTAGGTTAGGGCAAAGTCCTGCATAAAGGCAAGGCCAAGGCCACTCTGGTATTCCTTAAAAGCCATTCTCAAGGTCCTCCAAAGCTCTGAAAGATGTGAAAAAGGTGTGTCCTAGCCAGGTGGTAGAGGTGGTTCACACCTTTAATTACAGGACTTGGGAGGTAGAGGCAGGTAGATCTGATTTTGAGGCTAGCCTGGTCTACAGAGCAAGTTCCAAGACATGCAGGGCTATACAGAGAAACTATGTCTTAAAAAAAAAAAAAAAAGACCAAGATGGAGGAGGAGCAGAGAAAAGGGTGTACACCCAAAGCTGCCAAGCTGCCTGAAGGCCTCCTGCCACTCACCCCGTCCACCCCCAGAGGAAACCTGCTTAGCCTGCCAAGCCCCAACTCTCCCCCAAACCAGGTCTGCTACCTGCTGACCAAGAGACCTGGCCCCTGGCTCTCTGCCCTCATCTCCCTGACCCCCTTCTTCTCAGATGATGGCTGTCCTGACAGCTGGGATGGGCTCTGCTTGATGATGGCCCACGCTTTGCTTTCTGCAATGGACTTCTCCACCAGAACTGCTCACCTGGATCCAATTCTCCAAGCTTTGTTGAAGTGTACCATGTGCTAGGCACTGCACTAAGGGGTTTTTGTTGTTTGTTTGTTTTTAACTATCCTGATTTAACGTCAAGAAACTCTGCAACACAGAGGCTGTTCCTATTTACAGATCTAGAAACTGAGAGCCAACGTGTTCACAAACGTTGCCCAAGCTCACACAGTGAGTGGATCCCAAGTAATCATTTGCATGCATCTGTGAAACTGTGTGGGGGCTGGCGAGATGGCTCAGCAGTTAAGAGCACTTGCTGTTCTTCCAGAGGACTGAGGTTCAGTTTCCAGTACCCAAATTGGTACTGTACCTGTATCTTCTCAACCCCCTGTATCTTTAGCTCAACCCTTGGTGCCTCTGAAAGTGAGCACGCACACAATAAATGAATATAACAATAAAAGGAATTTAGATTTGCTCTGGGACGCTGTAATGTCTTCAAGGGAAGAGCCCGGCTGTGCTTCCCTCTCAATTCCGTTTCACAAAGACAGGACATTGCACGGTAAGCCCACACTAAACTCAGAACTTCTGAGCATGAGTCATCACCAAAAAGGGAATTTGTTAGAAAAGCAGAATCAGGCCGGGCAGTGGTGGTGGCGCACGCCTTTAATCCCAGCACTCAGGAGACAGAGGCAGGCGGATCTGTGAGTTTGAGGCCAGCCTGGGCTACAGAACGAGATACAGGACAGGCTCCAAAACTACAGAGAAACCGTGTCTCGGGGAAAAAAAGAAAGAGAGAGAGAGAGAGAGAGAGAGAGAGAGAGAGAGAGAGAGAGAGAGAAAGAAAGAAAGAAAGAAAGAAAGAAAGAAAGAAAGAAAGAAAGAAAGAAAGAAAGAAAGAAAGAAAGAAAGAAAGAAAGAAAAGCAGAATCAGGCCCCACCCAACAGCTACATTATCAGAATTTACATCGTCACAGAAAAACCAGGTACTCTGCGTGCTCTTCAAAGAGAGGCCACGTAGGCTCACACTGAGTTGATGGCTGGTACTGTAGATATCCAGAAGCAAAGCAAACATAAGAAAACAAAACCCCAAACCTCACAGGGCTCTGGATTTTGAGAATTTCACCCCTGAATGAAGCATAGAGTCAAAAGCTAGAACTGGGAAACTCTCCACACCCGGTTCAATTTCAACACTCTGGATACGCCAGCGAGACCTTGGGCAAGGGTGGAAATCTGGAGAGCGATGGGATGTCTTTAGAGCGCCACCTGGTGCTCGCTTCGGCAGCACATATACTAAAATTGGAACGATATAGAGCGCCACCTGCTGGTTCTAGCCACTCATTTCTGCTGGGGTGTCGCCTCCCCGCAGCTCTGCCGGGGTTCTGAATATTTCTCGCGGGGGTTTATTTATGCTCCTTCAACATTCGCCATTCCTTTTCCAGGAATTGACTGGTTCAGACAATTCCGTACTCTCTATATAACAACAGTGCATCGCTCCGCGTTTGCTTCCTCGGACTCCTCAATTCGGTCCAGTCCATCAGACCTTTGTACTAGAAGGGAAAGCATTAAGACTTGCCGAGGACACCCTTCGACTAGGGTCATCAGCCTTCATGTTCCAACGAAGAATAAAAGCATAACGATTTGATCGGTCCAGTAATGAAACATCTTTAGCATTCACATGTCCCTAGTTACCTACGTTTACAGCCGTCTAAGAGCCTGGCGAGGCAGCACACACCTTTAATCCCAGCACTTGGGAGGCAGACAGGAGGATCTCAGTGAGTTCCAGGCCAGCCTGGTCTACATCGAGGGTTTCAAGCCAGCCAGGGTTACATAGTGAGAACCTATCTCAAAAAAAAGAAAAAAGAAAGAAAAAGAAAATTGGATGAAAGACACAGACTCATAGCAGAAAGAACGTAAAAGGAAAAGACACTTAATTTTTTTTTTTTTTATTTAGTTTTGGGTCTGAAGAGATGAGCCAGCAGTTTAGAGGACGTGTTTCTCTTGCAAAAGAGCCGGCTTTGATTCTCAGCACCCATCATGTAGCTCACAGCCATTATGACTCCTATTCTGGCAGATCCAACACCATCTTCTGACCTCCCAGGGCACCAGACATTCAAGACAGAACATTCAGACACATAAAATAAAATAAATCTTTCTAAATAACTTTAAGCCAGGCATGGTGGTACACTCCTTTAATCCCAGCATTCAGGCAAACAGAGACAGGCAGATCTCCATGAAGTCAGCCTGGTCTACATATTGAGTTCCAGGACCACCAGAGCTACATAGAGATATTGACCCTGTCTCAAAGAATGTTTGTGATTTTTATTTAGTTTACACCTGTCTTTGATAATAATTAGAACTTTAAATATTTTTTCATTTCTCCATCAACTTAGTTGCACACTCTTCTATTAGCCTTGTTTAATAGTTGTCTTGGAGATTACATTTATCCTTAAATTATCAGTCTATTATAACTAGTATTTTACCATTCCTCAGGCAATACAAAGCTTTGTCATTTAAATCAAATCGTCCGCCTCTGCCTGTTAGCTGTTGTCAATTCTTCATACAGAAACAAATATTTGAGACAGGATCTCATTAGTGTGCCCTAGCTGGCCTCGAACTCACAGAGATCCACCTGCCTCTGCCTCCAGAGGGCTGGGATTAAAGGCGTGCGCCACCACTGCCCAGCTTGAATAAAACATTTTAAAAATCCAAATATATATAAAAAATTAGGGCCAATAGTGACGGTAAGTGTCTTTAATCCCAGCACTTGGGAGGCAGAGGCAGGTGGATCTCTGTGAGTTCGAGGCCAGCCTGGGCTACAGAGTGAGTTCCAGGACAGCCATAGCTACACCAAGAAACTCTGTCTCAAAAGACAAACAAACAAACAGGGCTGGAGAGATGGCTCAGAGGTTAAGAGCACTGGCTGTTCTTCCAGAGGTCCAGAGTTCAATTCCCAGCAACCACATGGTGGCTCCCAATCATCTGTAGTTAGATCTGGTGCCCTCTTCTGGCCTGCCTGCATGCATGCAGGTAGAATACTTGTATACATAATAAATAAACCTTTAAAAAACAAACAAAAAAGAAAGAAAGAAAGAAAAGAGGGACATATTTATCCATAATATTAAATCTTCTGGTTGCTTAAGAAGAAAAGCTTTTCCTGACCCTAATTTCAGGTAGATTCTCTTAGAAAATAAAATACATGGTAATGAATAATATCCTCAATAGTAGCTATTGTTATTCATCTAAGGCTACTTTTAGAGAGCCTAAAAATATTGGAAGTGCTAAATTTTAAACTTTCCCCAGCCTAGCGAATATATGGTACATGATATAGAAAGCAAAAAGAAAGACCATCTTGATGGATGGGTAAGAATTCTTCATATGTTTTTGGACTGAAGACGTTAGTTTTAGTTCAAGACAGCAGTCTGGTATTACCTCTACACTTACTTCTTTGGAGTGATTTGCTCCTGTATTTCTGTGCTTTCCTGGGAGTCATTTTTCTGCCTGAAGATCTTCCTTTAGGGCTGGGAAGTGGCAGGTTAAGAGTCTTTAACTTGAGTTGGATCCTGGAGACACAGACCTGTCATCCCAGCACTTGGGAGGTGGAGGCAGGAGGACCAGGAGTTCAAGGTCATCCTTGACTCAACAGCGAGTCTGAGGCCAGCCTGGGATACTCAAAAGGGGGAAAAATCTAAATGGATACCTACTTTCTTTCAGCCTTTTGAAGATGACAGTGTGTGCCCTTAACATCTGTTGTAATCTGCCTTGAGTTGCCAGTGTTCTTACTGTACCTACTTCTATTTCTTTTCCATTTTTAATTTTATATTATGTGCATTTGATATTTTGCCTGGAGGTATGTTTGTGAGGGAGTCAGATCTTGGAGTTACAGACAGTTGTGAACTGCCCTGTAGGTGCTAGGAATTGAACCTGGGTACTCTGGAAGAATAGCATGTACTTTTAACCACTGCACCACCTGTCCAGTGCCCTGTATGTACTTCTAAAGGTATGCATGCCTCTGACTTTGGTCTCAGAAGTCTTACTACAGTACCTCTGGGTATGGAGTCTTGTATTTATTTGCTTGAGATTTACAGTTTCTTGTTTCTTTCTTTCTTTTTTTCCTTTGGTTTTTTTGAGACAGGGTTTCCCTGTGTAGCTTTGTGCCTTTCCTGGAACTCACTTGGTAGCCCAGGCTGGCCTCGAACTCACAGAGATCCGCCTAGCTCTGCCTTCCGAGTGTTGGGATTAAAGGCGTGTGCCACCACCGCCCGGCGAGATTTACAGTTTCTTGAAGCTACGGTTTAGTGTCTTCCACCATTAGTGAAGATTCAGTCAGTACCACCCCCAGCTAGCACTCCTGTCTGCTTCCTTAAGAGATTCTAATTGCCGTATTCAAACCTTACACTATGCTCCTGCGGCAGTTATGGGCTTGTCTGTATTTTTCTCTCTGCTTTACACTGACTATTTCCTACAGACCTGTCTTCAATTTTACAATCCTTTCTTCTACCCCATCTACTTTCACACTTGATTCCGTGTGTGTGTGTGTGTGTGTGTGTCTCCTTATCTTCCTTCTTAAAGGAAGATGTCGCACCTGTGTGATAAGGAAAATCCTGTTCTAGAGGAACAGCTACTCCTGCTCGGGGCATTCCCCTGGCTCTCGAGAGGCAGTGCAGGCTGGCACTTCAACTCAGGTCCTCCTGTCTGCAGCTCCTGAGTGCTGGCATCACAGGGACATGCCACCCTGTCAGCTTCCAGACCCTGCCTTCTCATCAGGGTTGAGCCTGCCACTCTCTGAGGCCAAAAGCTACTCTACAGTAGCCCTCTGCTTTCTTACCATCCTCCCTCCCCCACACAGATCAAGTGTGATTTAGCAAATTATCTGAATGAAAAGGCTACTTGGGATGTGGGGCTCATTTCTCTTGTGCCCTTTTTATCTAGTCTTTGTTCCTCAAATTCTGGTTGCTTTGGATTCCATTGTTTCTGTTTGTTGGTTGGTTGGTTGTTTTGGTTGGTTTTTGTTTTTTGCTGGAGCTGAGGACCGAACCCAGGGCCTTGTGCTTGCTAGGCAAGCGCTCTACCACTGAGCTAAATCCCCATCCCTGGTTTTTGTTTTGAGACAGGGTCTCTCTGTGTAGCACTGGCTGTACTGGAACTCACTGTGTAGTGTGGTCGGATTGTTCTTTGGACCGCCAGCTCACAAATAACAACACAGAGACTTATTAATTATGAAAGCTTGGCCTTAGCTAGGCTTGTACCACTAGCTCTTATAACTTAAATTAACTCATTTCTATTAATCTACATTTTGCCTCATGGCTTTTTACCTTTCTTTCATTCTAAATGTATGACTCCCTTCGTGTCTCCTTGGCATCTGACATGCACCTAAATTCATCTCCTTCACTTTGGAGACCAGGCTAGCCTTGAACTCACAGAGATCCGCCTGGCTCTGCCTCCCGAGTGCTGGGATTAAAGGTGTGTGCCACCACCGCCCAGCTCAGATTCCAATTTTTAAATTACATTTTAAAAATGCATTTGGATGGCCTGCATGTGGAGGTCAGAGGATAACTTTCAGGGGTCAGCTGTCTGCTCCAGGCTTGGGACTCAGGATAGGAAAGGTGGCAAGCACCTTCACTCACTAGCCCACCTTGCCAGCCAGTGGACTGCAGTTTTCAAGCCCTGCAATATTGCCAAGGATTTAGGCTACTTTCTGCCTTGCCTCAATATCTCCCAGCAAATGGACAAATCGCTTGACGATCAAAGCAATAGAAGTGATCTCCCTCGCTTCAAACTGTTTCCTCTCTCCACAATTGTTTACATCAGTGCTATCCAAGTTGACTGCTTTCTGATGAATTAAAGCAGCTTCGTGGGCGTGTGTGTATGTGTGTGTGTGTGTGTGTGTGTGTGTGTGTGTGTGTGTGTGTTGTTGGAGATCTTTTACATTGTTCTCAGAAGGCATCCACATCTGATGACACAATCCACCCATGACAGAAGTAAAGTCATAGAACGCACACTTCTTAAAAAGGTAATTCTGGCCACTCTGTGGGAGACTGACCGTGGGGAGGGTGAGTCGAGAGTAGAGAGACCGGGAAGAGAAGCTAAAAGGCCATATTTAGAACTCCAGACACGCAGCCTACGGTATCTTCAGCAACAATATTGACACTGACAACAAGAGTGGGAGACTATGGGCCTCTGTCTTTTGGTGACACTAAAGTCATGCCTGCATACACATGGCTTAAAAGGGTGACCAGAGGCGGTGCTCGATGCTGCTGGAGGAGCTGAAATTGGTACCACCGTTCTGAAAAGAAGGCTGACAGCCCAAACCACATTGGTTTTTTTTTTAGGTTTTGTTGTTGTTGTTTGTTTGTTTGTTTTGAGACAGTGTTTCTCTGTGTAGTTTTTTTGGAGCCTGTCCTGGATCTCGCTCTGTAGACCAGACTGGCCTTGAACTCACAGAGATTCCCCCTGGCTCAGCCTACCAAGTTTAAAGGTGTGTGCACCACCGCCGCCCAGCTTCCAAATCACATCTTTAAAGAGATATGAACCCTTGGGGTAGCAAATCCATTAATAGGCATTCATTCATTTTAAAGATAAAAACCAAACTTTCACACAAACACCCAGAATGGTGTGTTTATTTTCTGTATGATTTCTTTTTCTCTCCTGCTTCTACAGAATAGAAAAGTGTAAATATAAATGTAATCTTTCTACCTTGGGATGTAAAGAAGGCTTAAAAATTGTATACCCAACCCTCGCCAAATAGTCTTTTCAAGTTGGTGAATTAATGTGACTTTGTTCGGCAACTAGATACAAATGCCTAATACCAAGAGTTGTTTAGGAAGTACCACACAAGAGGACACAGCTTGATACCTTAGAGGCCTTCTTGAAAATCAGAACAGGAGTCTTTGATTGTACCTTCACATTTTACAAGCAAAGCATTCTTAAGCAATGCCATCATGTACAATCTACAATCATAACTAAGATTTCACAAACATTTTCTGCATGCCTCATATAAACACACATCACCATAAGACCAAGATTTTTAATTAATTAATTAATTTTTATTTTATATGCATTGGTGTTTTGCCTACATGTATGTCTGTGTCAGGGTGCCAGGTCTCCTGGAACTGGATTTATAGACAGCTGTGAGCTGCTATGTGGATTCTGGGAATTCAATCCAGGTCCTCTAGAAGAGCAGCCAGTGCTCTTAACTGCTGAGCCATCTCTCCAGTCCCAAGACCAAGATTTTTAATAGAAACATTTATTGCAGAGAAATTTTACAATAGGGACTAATCAGAAACAACCTGAACATCAATCAACATCAGATTAATTAACTACTACAGTCTATGAAAAACCATGGCTGAGGGGCTGGAGAGATGGCTCAGCGGTTCCAAAGAATCCAATACCCTCTTCTGGCCTCAGTGAGCACACACACACACACACACACACAGTCACAGAGAAATAGGTACACTTAAATAAGAAAAACAAAAGAAAAACAAATCATAAAACAATAAATAAAATAAAAACCATGGTTGAGGGTGTAGCCCAGAAACAGAGCCCTTATGTGAATTCCAGCAGATTCCAAATTCTATCCCCAGCTCTATTCTTCTTCTTCTTCTTCTTATTCTTCTTATTCTTATTCTTATTCTTATTCTTATTATTATTATTATTATTATTATTATTACTACATATCCTCATATAGAACAGACTGGCCTTGAACTCACAGAGATCCCCCTGCCTCTACCTCCAGAGTGCTTGGGATTAAAAGTGTGCACCACCACTCCTGGCTACCATAAAACTTTTTAAATGCAAAAGAAGGGCCAGGGAGATGGCCCAGCAAGCAAGGGCAATTGCTGACAAGCCTAAGGACCTGAGTTTGATCCCTAGGATCCAACTTCAGGTTCTCCACTTGCACACTGTGGCATGTGCATCACAAACACACACACAAAGTAAAAAGTTTTTTAAGAAAAAAGAATGGGGCTAGAGAGATGGCTCAGTGGTTAAGAGGACTGGCTGCTCTTTTGGAGGAACCAGATGTGAACCCCAGCGCCCACGCAGTGTCTCACAATCATCTGCTACTCCAGTCCTGGAGATCGGATGCCCTCTTCTCCATGGGCACTGCACACACACAATGGACAGACATACTTGCAGGCAAAACACCTGTACATATAAAATAATTTTTTTAAGAGAAAATTGGCCGGACAGTGGTGGCGCACGCCTTTAATCCCAGCATTCAGGAGGCAGAGCCAGGCAGATCTCTGTGAGTTCGAGGCCAGCCTGGGCTACAGAGTGAGTTCCAGGACAGGCTCCAAAGCTACACAGAGAAAAAAAAAAGAAAGAGAGAGAGAGAGAGAAAGAAAGAAAGAAAGAAAGAAAGAAAGAAAGAAAGAGAGAAATTGGAGAAAGGGCTTGGCTTACACAATGGCACAGCTCTTGCAAAGCATCCAAAAGGCTCTCAGCTCCCCAGTACCATAAAAGTAAATAAACAATAAAACCTAAAATGATGGCACAAAGGAATGTTTATTGGGTCCACATGATAACTGCTGAAAAAAAATGAGGTCTTAAAAGAATGTATACAATATGACCCCACTTCTCTTAAAAATAATTATATATTATCTGTGAGCATGTAATAGATAGTTATTTTAGCATAACACTATGTTGTGTGCTGTTGTGTTTTATCTTGGAAGAATAAACACCAAAATAGTAAGACTAGTTATCTGCAGAAGTGGCATGCTTCCTGTGTTTTTATTTTGTGTCTGTATTTTTATGAATTTTCCACATTCATTTTCAATGTTGTGCTATTTTTATCATGGGAAAAAAAAAGTTGTTTTTTAAAGTACTTATCCTGTCCTTGACTCGGCCTGACCGGCTTCAGAAGCTGAGGCCTCTCAGCTGTCAAAGAACACTTAGGTCCTGGGGTGAGGAGTGATGGACTATCTAAATCCTGCCCCAAAGGCAGCTTACCTCCCACTCTGTTTCCACTGCTCGGCTGCCACTCCAGCGTTCCTGAGGACAAACCTCACTGGGCTTGCTCCTGCACCTGTCACTCACCGTCCCTGCACCTGCACTTGGGCATTTGGCTGGCAAGTGAGGGGCAGTCAGAGGGCAGGGAGCATGGGTAGCCCAGTTGAGCGTCAGGGAGGCGGAAGGCGGCCCCACGCAGGTGGGCTGAGTGTAAGCCCAAGCCATTAGCCTGCTCCCCGGTGCCCAACCCTTGGGTCAGCCTCCTTCCCGGACACAGGCCGTCCTTGTTAGTTTCTCCTGGCATCCAAGCTGTTTTTGTCTTCTAGAACTTCCTGGTCCCAAGGGCTCTCAGGTCAAGTATGTAAACCTGACCTTGGGCTCAGCCACAGGGAGTCCAGAAGTCGTCTTTCTTTCTTTGTGTTTGAGGTTCAAGACAGGGTCTCACCTTGTAGCCCAGACTGACCTTGAACTCCTGGTCCTTCCTGTGTCTGTCTCCCAAAAGCTGGGGTTACAGGCATGACCCGCCATAACTGGCTGCCAAACTGAGTCTTACTCTCAGGGCTCTCAAGTAGTCAACATTCAGTCACGTGTCCAAGTCAGAGCGTGCCAAGGTTTGTAGACCACGATTTCAGGTGGTAGCCACATGAACTTGTTTTTAACCTAAAAGTATGTGTTAATTTTACCATTTATTGAAAACAAAATTAGAATTGCAAACCTGAACTCCCAGGCTTGGGAGATAGATTGTTGTGGCATCGATAGTTGGACTCCTCCAACGGAAGGCATTTCTAAGGCGTGGCTGCTGTGTTTGCGGATATTGAAAAGTATGTATATTCTTAAGGTATGGATGCTAAGGATGAGGCACTGAAGTATAAAATAGAGCTCAACTTTTCTTTTTTCCTTCCTTCCTTCCTTCCTTCCTTCCTTCCTTCCTTCCTTCCTTTCTTTTTCAAGACAGGGTTTCTCTATAAAGCCCTGGCTGTTCTGGAACTCACTCTGTAGCCCAGGCTGGCCTTGAACTCACGGAACTCAGCTTGTCTCTGCCTCCCAAGTGCTGGGATTAAAGGTGTGTGCCTCTATAGCCAGTGATCCTCCTGCAGCCTCCTGAGCTCTAGAACTACAGGCACCACCACACCCTGCTGCTTCTGAGGAAGACCTTATCTCCTAGGAGCCAATAAAGTCTCCAGACTCATCCACTCTCAGCCAGTCTCTTCTCTAGAACACATCAGTGCATCAGAAATCCTGGAACAGGACACCCAATGCAGCTCCAGAATAGAATACAACTTTGCAGTGTGGCTGGTCCAGAGAAGAAATGCCTGGTTCCATCCCTCCAGAGCTGGAAATTCTGCTCCCACAGTTCGGGGTGCAGAGAAAACCAAGATATCTCAGTACATTGTTAGTTTGAAGGGGCATCTTATCTACTACTCCAAGACCAGAGCATCCAGGCCACTGGAATCTGGAGATAGCCATGACCCCTCAATTCCCTTCTTGCCATGTGATGGTGATGGTGATGGTGATGGTGATGGTGATGGTGATGGTGATGGTGATGATGATGATGATGATGATGATGTCAGCACTGACAGGACCCTACAACAGACCCAAGTTCTTCCAGACACATGTGCATCATTCATTTTACTGCCCCAGTTCTATTAGAGTAGATGCCATTATCCCCATTTTTTATGAGTGAAGCCACCAAGGTACAGACAGATCATGTTTCCCAAAGGGACACGCATTTCCCTTTAGTCACTACTAGGTATGGACACATGTAATGCACCATGATAGAGTATGATAATAAATCTTTATCTATTAAGGGTCATCTTCAAGTCAAGCTTCATAGCAGGTGGGGAGGGGGCAGGAAATAGACTTAGGAGCTTCCTATCACTCTAAAAATCAGATAAGTAAGTCCAAGTCCAAGTCAGATCACAGGGTCTGACTCAGTCCCCTCCTTGGGAGATGCAATGGGGACTGGTACTTCCTAGGAACCCCCAGAAATCCCAAGACAGAGTTATAAGCCAAACTGCTGAAGGATCTGAAAACTGCAATTTTATCTGATGATTTTTTGGTGGTAGGACAGGCTTTGAACCAAGGACCTCAAGAATGCTAAATACTGCTGAGCTCTATCCCTGGATGTTTTGATCTTTTTACTTAAAACAAGTCTCTCTAGATTGCACAGATTGGCCTGGAACTTACGATCTGCCTGTTTTAGGGTCTCAAGAAAGCTGTGCCACCAGGACCCAACTAAATTCGGGTTCCAGATACTTATGTAGTTTCTAGTATAGGTGTGACTCTGGCAGACAGATAGATGACAAAAAGCATTTGGTGTCTATCTGTAAACCAGATTTATCTAGGCATATTGTGATTTTATTTTCTAAATCTGGGACTCCCAGAAAATGAGCATGAGAGACTACCATGACAGCTTTCCTGCCCAGACGTGTGTCCCTAGTGAAGTGAGTAGATGCTCTGGAATGTCCTCGTCTGGGAGCAAGATGCCCCTGGAGACAGGCCTGTGGCTGATGGGCAGAACGGTCTCCCCAGGGGCCACACACGCCTGGCTATGCTTTGTATCTAGTAACCTTTTTTTTTCCTTTCAGAAAGAAAAATAAATGGCTTTTGGGGACTCCTGAGGGAATGTCCCCAAAATATTTTCCAGTTCCCTCATCTTTGATTTTCTTTATTCTTGATTGTATGATCTCAAAAGAAGCACACATTACTGGCTGGCAGGATGGGTTGGGAGTAAAGATGTTTGCCACACAAGCCCATGCCTGCGTTCCATCCCCATGCCCAGGTAAAGATGAAAGGAACTTCATAAAGTCCCCTGATCAACATATGCAAGTCATGGTACATGTGCCTCTAACTCCCCCCCACACACAACAAAACACACACATACACACAATAGTACTAATGATTTTTAAGAGAGAGAGAGAGAACCAGTGAGATGGCTCAGCAGATAAGAGCACCCACCAAGCTTGATGACCTCAGTGTGTCCTCTGGTCCCACACAGTAGAAGGAGAGAACCCACGTCACGTCATCCTGCCCTCTGAGCTCCACAAGTGCTCAGCGGCACCTACACCTCCCCCCAAAAATTAAAAAGAAAGAAACAAAGACATATTCAGGGTAAAAAAAAATCCCTTCAAAGATAACTCCTATTATATGTCTCCCTTTCGATTTCTCCTTATAAACTTTGTCACGCATTAGTCATTCCTACAGACAGTTCCGACACTTGAATCTTTGTCCCACGGTCAATGACTTCTGTGGATGTGCTCATCGCTGCTTTTTTTATTTTTTTCCCTGCCTCAACTCTTTTTTGGTTTTTCAAAACAGACGATCCGCCTGCCTCTGTTTCCCAAGTGCTGGGATTAAAGGTGTGTCCACCACGCCCAGCTTAACTTTTTAAAAAATATTTATTCATTTTATTTTACATTTGTGTGTTTGGCCTACATGAACATATGTGCACTATGTGCGTGCTTGATATCAACCGAGGTCAGAACAGGGCATCAAATGTCCTGGAACTGGAGTTATGGATAGTTGAGAACCACCATGTGGATCTGAGAACCAAACCTGGGTCCTCTTCCAGAGCAAGCTCTTAACCACGAGTCCCTACCTCAACTTTTAAAAAAGTGATGTAGGGACAGAGTCTGGCGTATCCCAGGCTGGATGGCCTTGAACATGTGATCCTTCTGCCTCTACCTTCCCAGTGCTGCGATTATACGCAGGTGCTACCACCAGGCTTATACAGAGCTGGGAATCCAACCCAGGGCTTTGTGCACACTGAGCAAGCATTTCACCTACTGATCTTCAGCCCCAGGCCCCTCAATACTATCTTAATAACTTTTCATCTTCAATTGACACGTAAGTGTACACATGTAAGGGGTAGAGAGTGGGGTGTGGCATTTCGATCTTTAATGATTAGATCAGCGTGACTGGCATACCCATAAATTCAGATATAAATGATAAACCATTTCTGTGTTGAGAACATTCAAAACCCTCTAGTAGCTATTATGAAATACATGTTATCAATGATAGTTGTCCAAATTTACCTTGGAACATTCACAGTCATTTCCCCCAAGCCAGCTTATGCCTGTTTATGATGGTAGTGATTGGTCTATTGGCACTCCAAGCCTCTCTGTTTAATGAACAACAGTTGCACATGGGCACATCACACCAAACTTAGGGTAGGACTTTGGGTGTCACAGCCTACATAGGCTCGGACCTATTGACCCCTTTACTCTGCTTAGGGTCAGAGATGGGGATCCCTATGTGTGATTTTCCCCACTGCTGGATGGGGAGACCCCCTGACCAGGGAAGCCCCGGTCAAAGGGACCCTGAGTAACTGCCTCCATGATGAGACCCTCTGACTCAGGCCAGGGCTCCTCAGCATCCTCGTTGGGATCACCTGACACCAGCAGCTGCCCAACCCCTGGCCTCAAACGGGTTGGGCAGCATTCACTTCCCTGCGCTGTCCTCCCGACCTGCTCAGTCATTAGGAAATGCCTCCACAGCCGGTAGGGTGACAGCCGCTGTCAGCCCCGTGCCTCTGGGTGGCTCCAGCTGCTCTGTGGAGACAGAAAGACGGACACCGCTCAGGTACCAGTCCAAGTGTGTGTGGGGGGGGGGGGGGGGGGGGGTTCTGGCTGGGGGGGAGGGAGGAGCGGGGCAACGCCGTGAACTGGAAAGATGTGAGAGAGAAAGGAGACAGAACGCAAATGTGTGTGCTGCTTGTGGGTGGGGAAGCCGTCAGCTGAAACTGCCCGACTTGCACCAGGGCTCTGGGAAGGAACCTCAGGTGTCTAAAAGTAGCACTCTGTCTCGTGGTGGTGGTGGTGGTGGTGGTGGGGTGTCCTTAGGTGGGTGACACCTGTTCCTCATCTCTGTCCTGGAAATACGATGTTCCTGTAAAGAATCATGGGTACAGGAGCTTCATGAGGTTGGCTCCCTTTAGCTAACCACTGTCTTCTCCTCACTTCATAAGTAGCTAGCTACAGGGACAGCCTTGTATAGGGTCACTCGAGAAACTGGGGTGGCCACTTTTCTTCTGGGGCTGCATCATCTACTCAAGTCTCAAAGGTCCTCCATGGAGGCCTCTCTGAACCCCAGTAGAGATGGCAATATGTCCTATGGGCTGTCAAGCTAAGTCATCCTGAGTTCGAGTCTTAGGTCTTCCCTATACTAGTATTATGACTTTGACAAAGTTACTGGAGCCCTAAGCCTCAGGTTCCTTGTCTGTAAAATGGAGATAATACCTACCTCCCAAACTTGTTGTCAGGATTCAAGTGAGGAAGGGATTCAAAATGCCAAACATGTAATTAGTGGTCAATAAACGGCCGCTGTTATAATTATTTATTACTAACTCAACACTGGTCTCACTTTAGCCAGGAAGACTTCTTAGTCCTCCCCTTGCCCCGGGTTCCTAAAGGCGCTGGGGAGTGGGGGTGGGGGTGGATGTCTTTGGTATAGAATGCTTTCCAATGGTACGTACCTAGTCTGTGCCCCCACTGCAGCATGCTCCTAGTGTCTGTCTGTTACGCTGTTTGTCCCACACCCCAGCTCTGAAGACAGAGCTCTATCCCCTAGAGCATTCAGCATGGATGGCATGGGAGAAAGGAGGAACTAAGGAGGGGGGTCAGGAAAATGCCAAGAACTGAAGTTGAAAAGGTGGGGGACATGCACGGCCCAAGCACGAACGGTGTGGCTCTCCTGAGGCACATGAGTGTGAGAGGTTCCCGTGCATAACCCAGATTTTTTTTTTTTAACCTTTCTAGAGCTTTATTGGGAGAGAGGGGAGGAGAAAGAGGGAGGGAGAGAGAGAGAGAGAGAGAGAGAGAGAGAGAGATTCAGAGAAACAGAGAAACAGAGAGACCGCGCGGAGGGAAGAGAGCGGAAAGAGAAAAGGGACCCTATGTGTCTTTGACATTCCCTGGACTGCCTTTTGACTTTCCTAGAACTCAGAGAAACACAAACTCCTCCGCCCCCAGTCAGCCTAGCACGACTCCTGACCTGGCTAACGTCTAGTCACCCAGTCTGTCAACAGGGCCTAATAACGTTCTCTGCATCATCCACGAATCTCTCTTCTCTTCTCTCTTTCCATCACTGCCAGGTGACCTTGAGTCACACACACATCCCTCCCCCATCTCTAAAGCTGAATATCCCGATTTAGAAAGCTAGAAGTTTTGACTAAACGATACTAAACCCTGTCTTCCTCCTTCTGTTCCTTTATTCACACAAGGTCTCTCACCTACCTTGAACTCCACTTCTCAGTTATTCAAACAACTTATGTTACTGATCATCAACCCTCCTCTAACAAATCTATTAAAAAAACAACTCATACCCAAGCATGGCGGTCCCTGCCTGAAATCCAGTAGAGGCAGGAAGGACCAAGAGCCCAAGCCAGTCTTAGCCACAGAGTCTAGTTCATGCCAGCCTGGGCTACACGAGACCCAGTCTCCAAGAAACAAGCAAGAAAGAAAAAGAAAACTCATACATGAAGTCCATTAGGCTTCATGAAGGATTTTGTAATCTCTCTCTATCCCCAGTGTACAATCTCAGTATTTGGCAAATAGCTGTTGAACTCTGATGGGTGGACAGATGGACGAAAGAGCAGACAGAAGGAAGGGCCGCTGTATCTCCTGGGGAGTTAGTTATGCAGTGCAGAGGAACAGTTTGGTTGTTGGTTGTGTTGTGTTTTTGTTTTTGTTTTTGTTTTTTTAAACCATCCTGATAGCAGCCCATTCCATTAAGACTTTGCATGTCCATCAGGAAACAAGGCTGACAATTTGCTGTCGCTGACCTAATCCACCCTCTGCCCATGGGTACCTGATCCATTGTCGTCTTGTCTGGTTCTTCCACTTTGAGAAGAGCCGACCTTTGTCAAGGGGTGTGACTCTGCAAACGAGACAGGGATCTGCAGGCCCCCTCCGGGAGAAAAGAGAGGATTTGAGCCATCTTGACGCTGACATTCTCCCTCGTTAGTGAGCACTTACTGTGTGTCATACTCTTCCCTCACTAATGCCACCACCAGTTCTGGGAGCAAGGTGGTACGCCTGTCAATCTCATCTTCTTGTTGTTGTTGTTGTTGTTGTTGAAACAGGCTCTCACTATGTAGCCCTGACTGTCCTGGAACTCAGTATGTAAAAGGCATGGACTACCATGTCCAGCTCTCAGTGTCCTTCTGCAGAGAAACTGGGGCTCAGATGTTAACAGGTGGCCGTGGCTGTGACAGACAGTAATACAGTAGATAGTAATACAACAGAGCAGACATTCAACCCAGTTCTACCATCTGAGTGCTGGTCTCCCATCTCCCAGCCTGGAGGCCACATTAGCCACCTTAGAGACCAAAGACACCTCCACAAAGATTTGGGACTGATTCTAGGGCTCCTGGTCCCATCACCACTACCCTTTAAAAAAAGAAGTTGGGGTTGGGGATTTAGCTCAGTGGTAGAGCGCTTGACTAGCAAGCGCAAGGCCCTGGGTTTGGTCCTCAGCTCTGGGGAAAAAAAAAAAAGGTTTAACTATTAATGCATTTTTAACTCCACAAAGGGGATTTTTAACTAAACAAAGGGAGGGAAGCGTGAGTGGTTCCAAAGAGATTTGAGATCTTTATCGATTCTTCCTCCAGGGTAGCTAACCCTGTTCTTACCGTGTCATCTGTCAGACCTCAGGGCAGCCATGCAGTCCTCAGTGAATCTTGGGGTCATTGGTCTTTGTCACTGATGGTACCATATATCAGTTAGAAGCCTTTTGGTTCTTTCCCAAAAGGTTGTTCCAGATACGTTTAGGCTACACAGTTGTGACACCAGAGACACGTATACACAGTGACTTGGATTCACCACACATCCAAGCAGATGTTCCCCTTCAGAGTCACCCACAGTCCTGCTGAGAGAGTTGCTCGGTCTCCCGCATCCTCTCAGAGCGGCTTGAAACCCTCTGTGAACTTCAGGGTGACTCCATAGCTTTGATTTCAAAACCTAGGACTCTGACGGCTCATTTATCACCAGACTCAGACCTCAGTGATTTTGCCCATTTCCAAAACGTCAGACACATCCTCCAAGAGTGAAAATCTACTTTTGCTGAGGCTGATCCGAATCTTCTGCCCACCTCTGGTCACCACACAAGGAGAATCTGAAGAATGATTGCACGTGGCTGGTGTGTGACCACTCAGGGCCCAGCAGGCATTTGCATGTGTAAGTTCTGAGCTTTATTATTATTATTTTTTAATGCTTTATGGTTACTGCTGCCACTGGGAACAGAACTGTGGAAGTGGTGATAGGAGACATCCTATCAGGCACAGATCAGCCAAGCCCTGCCGAGGGAGTTTGAGGAATAGTACATGTCTGTATGTAGCGTAGAGCCAAACAAAACCCTGACTAAGGCTGCCTATGCATCTGGCCATGTATCTCCTCAGCCCCTATTTGCCCCGGGGGGCCAGGTCAGTCCTTGAATCAGGAAGAGGTGAGGTGGTGATGTCAACAGTGCTTGTCATAGCTGTGGTGAGGCATCGGGTACTTCAGGTATTTTCATCCCACTCCACACACTTCCTACCCAAGCCTAGCACTATTGGGATCTCTTGCCTGTTTCCTGCTGCCAGCCCCGGGAGAACCTGGACAACTCCTCTATGGATCCTAGGCCCTCCGTCTTAGTTTGATCCAGGTAGGCCTCCAAGGAGAACCAGAAAAGCAAAGAGTAGGAGAAAGCCAACAGGAGAAAGAACGGGTGGAGAGGGATGTGAGCGGGAGTCAGGAAGGGGGTGGGGGGGAGAAGGAAAACCTCCCAGATGTTCACAGCCCTTCCCTCCCCCCTCCCGTCCCCAGCTGAAGCCTGCTCTCTCTGAGGGGCCATGTCAGAAGGGGAGAGCAAGGACAGTTCGGGCAGCGAGTGCCCTGTGTGCTACGAGAAGTTCCGGGACCTCGAGGGCGCCAGCCGGACCTTGAGCTGCGGCCATGTGTTCTGCCACGACTGCTTGGTCAAGTACCTGCTCTCCACCCGGGTGGATGGGCAGGTGCAGAGGACTATTGTCTGCCCCATCTGCCGCTACGTCACCTTCCTCAGCAAAAAGAGCTCCCGCTGGCCCTCCATGCTGGACAAGAGCTCACAGACCCTGACCGTGCCCGTGGGCCTGCCCTCCATGCCCACACCGGACCGTGGGGGCCACACAAACCCCCTGGCTGTCTCCCAGCAGGTCTGGAGACAATCGCCAAGCCAGGGGGCTCAGCTCCCCTTGGACCTGCTGCCCACCCTGCCCCGAGAGTCACAGATCTTCATCATCAGCCGCCATGGGATGCCGCTGGGGGAACAGGACAGTGTGCTGCCCCGACGCAGCCTGGCGGAGATCTCGGAGGCGTCCCCAGCTCCCAGCGCTACCCGCTCCTTCTGCTGCAGGTCTCGGGCGCTTCTGCTCATCACCCTCATCGCCGTGGTGGCGGTGGTAGCTGCCATCCTGCCCTGGGTGCTGCTGGTGAGGAAGCAGGCCTGAGTGGCGGCGTGCCGAGGACGGAGGAGCGAGGCCCCGCGTCGGAGCTGTGCTCCATGCTGCACGGGCCACGGCTTGGAAGAGGGTGGAGGGTCCCAGTGCAGACCTGCTACAAGCACGCTCCAAAGGAAGGTGCTAGGCTCCGAGTGGGTGGGGCTAAATTGGAAGTTTAAGGGCTTTTGTCTCCAGCCTTTCCATCCCTTGTCAGTGAGGGCTTTGGGATGCGGAGGGGCAGAGATCCTCCTGGGCTAGCGCTGACTCCCCAGGTGTGGCCTCTGAGACTCCCCAGTAAGCACCCCTTCTCTAGGCTGGAACTAAGCAAGCTAGAAGGTGGGTGGCCACTGCCCTCCTCTAGGGTCACAGACTTTACCTGCCAAGCAACCAATCTAAAGCCAGGTAGACCTTCTAGGCATAAGCAAGTACTGCTGGCCGGCCCTGCCAGGTGGGGCCTCATGGAAGGCCTCTTCCAGGCCAGAACTCCCTCCCTCAGAGGATTCTCTACTGTGCTCTCAGGAACAAACAGAAGTTGATACAGGGTCCCAACTCCGGTTTCCCGGCATCTTAGCTCCAGATATGACCCTTAAGCATCCCGCTGCTAAGTCTTCCTCTGGTCTCCGACCCACCATCTTGAAAGGTCTTCTTTGAGGGAGAAGATGATCTCAGGACCGGGGAGGGAGGTGAGGGGCAACAGAAAAAGGGGTTTCTGGGTAGTCAAGATCACAACAGGGGACAACGTGAAAGAGGCCACGGTTGGCAGAATGGCCACAGAGGCAGGGTTTCTACAAACCTGCTCCTGCCCAAGGAGCAGACCTGATTTTGAGTTTTGGGGTTCTCAAGGGTAAAAAAAAAGACAAGGGGTGGAGGGGACGCCCTGCAAGTGAGACTTGAGTCAGCCGAGAGCTATGTGAGCAAATTAACCCCTGGGGGCTCCCGCCTCCCTCCCTGCCAAGTCCACCTCCTCATGACCCAACCACTCATTAGAGGCCACACCAGCTGGGCCAGTTTCCCTGGTGGATTCTCCAGGGCTGAGCTGGGTGAGGAAGGGTGGGGAAGGAAACAGCTGTGCTCGTCAGCGACACTGCTGTCTCAACAAATGCTGAGAACCAGGCGCTGCACAATGGAGTGGTTGGGTACCTCACAGATGAAGCCTATAAGGACAGCCTCAGAGCAGGTCCTCTCTTGAGGAAGTCCTGGAGGGAGGAAGCTAGTCCCTTATGACCGAAAACAACAGGGACCTCCAGCTACTGTCACACATAGGAGGGGTTTGACATCCAGGGTGTGCCAGGAGCTAAGCCCATCTGCCACTTATACGCTTCTCCTCAGAAGGTTACTGTCTGTGTGGAAAGAAAGAACTCTTAGCTAGTTCTCAGATGTCTGCATGCCTGACATCTGGGGACCATTAGGGAAGCGGCTCATCCTACAGGGGATGTCTGTGACAAAGCAGGGCTGCTGTAGGCTACTCACCAGCTGCTTCATACTCCTTTTAAGATGAGAGAACACAGGTGCTGTGGGCATGTGGCGGGAACAGGTGATTGTGGGAGGTGGACAGTATTTATTCGAGAAACAAAAGGAACATGACCTTGCAGTCTTAGGAGTCCACCTCGGCAGGCAGACTAAGCAGTGTCATGAGCTTCCAGGGAACTGATTCAAGGCCTCTCAGAGTCTGTCCTGTGTGCCGAGTCTTTTCCAAACTACCTGTGATGTTTCATACTGTTCAGCTGCCACGTGTAGAAGCTACTTCTTTCAGTTTCAACAAAAGGTCTAAAGCTATTTGTAAAATAAAAGTATATATTTTCTCAGAGTCCAGAGGCTTCGCAATGTGTGTAGACTTGGGAAATGATTCTCTAGACTGAATATTCAGATCCCAAAGCCCCTGGGACACTGACACTCATTTGTAAAAGAAATGGAAATCTAAACCAATGGCCTTCGTTTACCAGTTAGCTTATTAAATCTTGCTCTGCCAGTGAGGCTGGGGGTGGCGGCAGCAGATAAATTGTTGGTGGGAATGCATATTTGTAAAGCCTTATCAAATGAAGTCTGACACATATCACTTAATTTCCACTTTGGCCCAGCAATTTGTGTTCTAAAAATGTGTCTTCTTGGTCCAGTTGTCTAGATGGGTGGTGGCCCACACACAATGTTACATAATTGTGGTTGTATTTGTAATAACAAAGGGTTAGAAAACCCCGAAGTTATCATCAACAGCCACCTACTATTAACCTTGAGGCCCAGGGCCTACAGTCCTAAAGAGGCAAGCCAGGCACAGGACACTGGGTCCTGGACACTATGACTTATGTGGAAAGGAAAATAAATAAATATATTCCAGCCGGGCGGTGGCACATGCTGTTAATCCCAGGACTTGGGAGGCAGAGGCAAGTGGATCTCAGTGAGTTCAAGGACAGCCTGGTCTACAAAGTGAGATCCAGAACAGCCAGGACTGTTACACCTAGAAACTCTGTCTTGAGAAAAAAAAAAAAAAAAACACAAAACAAAAACCCTACTTGTTTATATGTGCATTACCTGGGGAAAACAGAAAAAAGAAAAACAACTAATACAATGATTAATTGTTGAAAGGGAGAGAAATTGACGGGACACAAAAGACCTCTTTTTGTCTTTTATGTTTTTGGACTTTTTTTTTTTTTTAAGTTTTTTTTATTATGTATGCAGCATGTATGACTGCAGGCCAGAAGAGGGCGCCAGATCTCATTATAGATGGTTGTGAGCCACCATGTAGTTGCTGGGAATTGAACTCAGGACCTCTGGAAGAGCAGCCAGTGCTCTTACCCTCCAGTCCGTGTTTTCAGACTTTTCAGTCAAGCAAATGTTTATTCAGAACCTGATTGGAGGGCAGAGAGGATAGCTCAGTGGTAGAGAAAGTGTTTAGCAGGAGATAGACCCTGGGTTCAATTCCCAGCACCAAAAAGAAAGAAAAATAGATAAAATACAATTGAAAAATAATAGTCTTTAGTGAACACTCCTCTTTCCCGGATGGGAGAAATGGCTCTTACTGTTCTTCTAGAACCCATGTGTTCCATCCCCAGCACCCACACAGTGGCTCCCAATCATCAGTAAGTCCAACTCCAGGGGATTTGATGCCCTCTTCTTTTTTCTTTTAAAGATTTATTACACATACAGTATTCTGTCTACATGCCAGAGGAGGGCGCCAGATCTCATTACGGATGGTTGTGAGCCACCATGTGGTTGCTGGGAATTGAACTCAGGACCTCTGGAAGAACAGCCAATGCTCTTAACCACTGAGCCATCTCTCCAGCCCTCTGATCTCCATGGGCACTAGACATACGATGTGATGTACACTGTACACATGCAGGCCAAACACTCTTACACTACATTAACAAAATTTTCAAGTGGAGCCGGAGAGACAGCCCAGCAGTTAAGAGCGACGGTTCCTCTTCTGGAAGACCCAGATTCGACTCCCAGCCCCCACAAGGCTGCTCACAACCATCTAGAACTCCAGTCCCGGGGCATCCAACACCCTCCTCGGGTCTCCACAGGCACCAGGCATGGACATGTTGCATAAACATATATGTGCAGGCAAAACATATACACATAAAATAAATATTTAAAGTTACAAATACCTTTAAAAAGATCATTGAGACCTGCCGAAGCACTGGTCCTGTGGTCTAAGAGTGTCGGGGATTGGCTCTGTAGGAACATTTCGTCTGATTTAGACACACGATGTCTTCTCATAACAGGTACCAAGAAATACAAGAAATGTTTCATCCTGCTGACGATCCTAAATTCTTGTGGATCTCTTTAGGTTCCATCATTCAATATGTTTTGTTTGTTTGGTTGGTTGGTTTGGTTTTTCCAGACAGAGTTTCTTTGTGTAGCCTTGGCTGTCCTGTATCTCGCTCTGTAGACCAAGCTGGACTCCAACTCACAGAGATCGACCTGCCCCTGCCTCCCGAGTGCTGGGATTAAGGGCCACTGCCGCCCACCACCACCACCAACAACAACAACAGCAACAACCCCCCACCCCAGCTTCAATGTGTTTGCTTTGGTTCCCCTTTCTCTTCTTTTCCTTTATTTTCCTAAAATTGTATCACTTAAGCAACTATCTTGGGAAAGGTAGCTGCTTAAGGCATAGGAAGATAAAATTTGACAGATAGATAGGCCATAGAACTTACTTCCCTGGCTTGACTCTCCAGAAACAATGAAAAGGTGACCTCCAGAGACTTTCCTGCACCCTACCTCGGGTGAACTGACTGTTGCTGTATTTCCTACACACACTCATCCCATCTTCTTCCTGGCACCATTGTATTATGTCTCTTTGTTGCCTTGTGTCTCCTCCTTCTGGGCAAAGTGCTCCTTCAGTGGAGGCTAGGGCTTACAGAATTGGGCACAGAATTTAGTAAATAGTAAGCCGGGCAGTGGTGGCTCAGGCCTGTAATCCCAGCACTCGGGAGGCAGAGGCAGGTGGATCTCTGTGAGTTCGAGGCCAGCCTGGTCTACAAAGTGAGTTCCAGGACAGGCTCTAAAGTTACAGAGAAATCCTGTCTCAGAAGGAAAAAAAAAGAATTTAATAAATAGTGAGTGCTTACATAAAGAAGATGAGCGACATAAAAAATAAAATTTGTGTAATGCATACCTACAGAATGAATATGGTGCCTTGGTGTCTAGAAAAACATATATAGTTCAATTTAGGTGTGAAATCTGGATAAAAAACCCGCTTCGATGCATCTCAGCTTTACAAAGACCTGCTTCAAAATGATCCTACAGCATCAGTTTAAAGGATCTTTTTGGTCTGGGAAGAAGGATGAAAAGACAGAAGGTGGAGCCAGGACACCCAGTAGGCACTGGCTGTGATAAGCAGACTATAAGACCGGGCTCCTGGCAACTTGCATCTCTGTGCGGATCACAGAGATCTGCCTGTCTCTGCCTCCCGAGTGCTGGGATTAAAGGCGTGTGCCACCACCACCTGGACTCGTGGAGCTAATTTTAACATTTTTCAAAACTCAGTCAGGGCTGACCTCACCCTGGAAGTCTGCCTGACCCTAGAGCTAAGGGCAGCTGGCTCCAGTTTCCTGTGATCCTGAACTTGCTGCTTCCCATATCTATCTACCTCTTGGATCATGACTTCCTGCTAGAACAAATCCAGAATTATCTTGTCACTCCATGGCTCAAGGCTGGCCCATGAAGGGCGTGCAATCAGCATTTGTTGACTAGAATTGCTGGTTTTGTTCAATTTTTTTCCTTTTCTTTTCTTTCTTTCTTTCTTTTTTTTTTTTTGTTTTTGTTTTGTTTTGTTTTGTTTTGTTTTCAAGACAGGGTTTCTCTGTGTAGCCCTGACCATCCTGGAATTCACTCTGTAGACCAGGGTGGTCTCAAACTCAGAGATCCACCTGCCTCTGCCTCCCAAGTGCTGGGATCAAAGATGTTCTCCACCACCGCCCAGTTTTCAAATTTTCAATTACATATAAAATTGGTGCTCCTTTATTTACAGAATATTTGATAGCACAACTATTTTTTTTTTTAGCTGAGGATCGAACCCAGGGCCTTGCGCTTGCTAGGCAAGCGCTCTACCACTGAGCTGAATCCCCAACCCTGCACAACTATTTTAAAATTATGAAAATACATGACTCTACTTTGAACCCTCAAAGGTATGGTTTCTCTGTCTTCAACTTGACAGGAGGTTCCTGCAAACGAAGCCATATAGTTTCCAGGGATGCCCGGAGAACCAGCCTATAGGTTCTGCTGTAAATCATAGGTCCTTCCTCTCATGGCTCTGTGGCTCAGTTACCTAATCTGTACACTGAGGACAATACACCCGCATCAGCATAAAGACGTTCGTAATGTAAAGGGCGTAGAAGAGTGAAATGTGTACCTCCTGTCAGTATGACACCTATATTATTCATTCAACAGAAACCGATGCCTCAAAATCCATTTGCAAGGAAGCAGACCCCCTTGCCCTGCCTCCACCCGATCTGGAAGTGAGAGCAGGCGGAAGTGTTTTGTACTTGTAGTTTTAGAGAGTACACTAGTCTGCACTGACAGCCCTCCCCATGTCTGTTTCCTTAAGCGTGATCTGAACCAACACCTTGGCATCATTAGCGAGCCAAGCTCTAGTTCCGACCACCCAGGTGGGGGACGATCGCAATCTCGGAGAAAGACCCAGAGCAGTCAGCACCTACCCAGATCTGGGGACGGAGGGCTGGAGCTAATTATAAGGTCTAACTCCTTGCCGAGCCCACGCCTTTGGGACGGTGAGTGCCAAGTCACCTAGGGAACCGTCTGGCCAAGGTCCCAGAGCCACTTGGCGGCTAACTAGGACTTGCGCTTTCCCGATTAGGGGGACGCGCGGCGCCCAGGAGTGTAAGGTTGGGGTCGCCCAGGTCCTCTATCTTCCCCATCTTCCCGGCCTACGAACCCTAAGCAGCCCTCTCCATGCCCCCGGCACTCCCTTCGCCAGAGACTCAGCCTAGCACCCACACCTCGAAGAGAGGACACCAGGGCCCCTCGCAGTTCCCCTCCGAGCCGCTAGGGGACGCCGACCTTCCATTCCTAGTCTCCTCTTCTCGCTCAACCTCCTCTCCCTTCTCCTCCCGAGACTCTCGCGAGATCTCTCGTCAACTTACAGAACCGGAAGTCGGGTAGAGACCTCTTTCCTTCTGCGGCCATCGCTGGATCGCAGCCGGTGAGTGTATGGCGGGTTGTTGCGGGTCATCCGGTGCCATCCGCGCTTAGGCGACGTGGCTTTCTGTCCCGGGGCCCCGAGCCCGCCTTGCTGGCCCGACATCAGCCGGAGAGCCATGCCGGGATGAGCTCAGCCTGTGTCCTAGCCGGGGACCGCGGGGCTGGAGAGGGGCGGGGAACGGACCCGTGGGCCCGAAGGCCGCCGGGGGCCAGGGGAGACGGAGTTAGTGAAATCGTCCCGAGTCATGTGCTTGTTAGTCCTCTCGCCGGTGGGGAGGGTTCGCGAATGCGCGATCTGCCCCAGTTCCCAGGCTCAAGCGGGGAGCCCCGGCGTTGGTTCGCTTTGGACGTGCAAAATGCCGTCCGCCCATGTGAAGGTAGAAGGCAGACTCGTGTGGAAACGTCAGCTGTATGCAGAGTTCAGTTGTCGGCGTGCTTTGTCCTAATGAAGAGGTTTTTTTTTAAAGTTCCACCCTCACAAGACACTTTAGGTCTAAGACAGCTGTGCTCCCGATGGCGAGGTCTGATGGAGTAGCCGAACGTGGCATCTTCCAGGGGACGTTTTCTACTTTCGGAGTGGAATTGCTGCTGCTTGGGGAACCGGTTGAGACTTGAGGCATTAACGGGTCTCTGGGGTTTTGTTGTTGTTGATTTAGCCAAAATGAAGTTCAATCCCTTTGTGACTTCCGACCGAAGCAAGAACCGCAAACGGCATTTCAATGCACCTTCTCACATTCGGAGGAAGATCATGTCTTCCCCCCTTTCCAAAGAGCTGAGGCAGAAGTACAATGTTCGGTCTATGCCCATTCGAAAGGATGATGAAGTTCAGGTATGAATCCTTGCTGAGTATTAGTAGAACTTTCCAATTATTGATAGGAGAAGAATTCCCGACAAGTCTCTTTACTAGTCACTGTCTTCAGTGAGCAAATATAAGGCCACAAGAACGATTTCCTATCTTTTATTTAATCATGTCTGCATTTAGGTTTGGAAGATTTGCTTTTTGGTCCCCACCTCAACTCTTGCTGTAACTGTTCTGGCAGCTAATGCCCTAATCTATGTGAGGGGTTTCTGTTCTCTGGTAAATTGGAAAGTTGTTTGTGTGAACATTTCTGTAGGTGTCATTTCAACTAGTGACTGGTAAATTTTGACAGTCCCTAAAACTTTTCCATAGTACTGTTCATGAGGTTAATGCCCATTCAAATAAAATGACAGTTTCCCAGATATGATCAGTATGGGCTGAAAACAGCCATGGGTCTCTGCCTTGGTAATTCCGGACTTGCCAATAGACCTTGGAAACAGTCTGGACTAAGTGTGCAAAAAGCCAGAGTGGGCTCTTACCTTTCAACAGCCTGCCTTTGCTAAAGCCAGGTGGCCTGGTGTGTTTTCATCTTTCAAGGCCAAAGGGTTTAGGGTTGGAGATTTAGTTAATAGTGTTTACCTAGTATATGCAGTTCCTGGATTTGAGCCCTAATGACACCCCCCCACACACACTTCCCAAAAGGAAAATACGTGGATCTGTTAAAGGTGAGCGGCGGATCTTTGTGAGTTCAAGGCCAGCCTGGTCTACAGAGCGGGTTTCAAGACATCTAGGGCTGTTACACAGAGAAACCCCATCTCAAAAAAGCAAAAAGGGGGGGGTGAGCAAATGGATTCAGATGTTTTGGTTTATACCGTGAAACTCTAGCTCTTTATCATATCACATTTTTTTAATTTGCATTCAGGTTGTCCGAGGACACTACAAAGGCCAGCAGATTGGCAAAGTGGTCCAAGTGTACAGGAAGAAGTACGTCATCTACATTGAGCGAGTCCAGCGAGAAAAGGCTAATGGCACAACTGTCCATGTGGGCATCCACCCCAGCAAGGTGGGTGTTTTTGAGGAAAGGAAACCACAGCACTTGGGGTGCTTATTTATGGGGCTCCCTGGGAGTGGCCCTGTGCTAGGTGTGCTAGAATGTGTCTTAGAGCAATACTGAAGTTCTGAAATTTGAGGTTGCTGAGGCCTTCAGAAATCAGTGTCCTTGAAGTCTGAGAAATGGGATGAGTAGAGCTTCAGCCCTGGTTGATTGCCCATGTCCAGTAGTACTGAGTGAGCAGAAGCCGGTTTCTAACACCCTTATGAGGTGGGTTAAGCCACCGGTGTTGGAAAGCAACCTAAAGCTGAGGTTGTGATCTCAAACTGGTTGTGTCTAAGTCAAGATAGAGCATTCCATAATAGATACTTGTCCTAGACTTCATGTCAATTATCACAAATTTGTGATTGAGTCTTTAATGTATAGGTAATGAACACAGTGGCCACTTAATACCGAGTATTAGGGCTTAGGCTTTAGTGCAAAGATGTAATTAAGACCTCCATGTCAGTATTAAAGTTGTGCTGCGTTTTCCCTTCCCCACCACATAGTGCACTGCACTGTCATGACCCATCACCTTTTGAAATTTCTTCTATGTATGAGTGTTTTGCTCTGTGTGTCTATTTACCACATATATGCACTTGAGTTTGTTAGTCATTTCTCCAGCCCAGCACATCACCTCTTGGGGAGGTGTCTCTTACCAGCAAGAACATTCTTGTTTGTAACAGACTCCAATCATATTTTTTGCCTCCCACAAACTTGGTTTTCAGGGTTACAAGCACAGTGGCCAGTTTTGGGTCTTTGGTCCTGAGTGCAGTGTTGGTACAGTGGGTCTTTGGCTTCTCTCATTCCGCTCTGGACTGGAGACACAGGCTAATGGGCCTCTGTTCCAAAACTGATCGCTTGTAGAATTTTCAAAAGCATCCCCGCCTCATTGGACTGGAAATGGATAGCACCTCTAGTTGGGCCTAGGTAATTGCTCAAAGCATCGGGTGGTTTCTTTTTCTGCAGGTGGTTATCACCAGGCTAAAGCTGGACAAAGACCGCAAAAAGATCCTGGAAAGGAAAGCCAAGTCTCGACAAGTCGGAAAGGAGAAGGGCAAATACAAGGAAGAAACGATTGAGAAGATGCAAGAGTAGGGGTGTGTCCTGCACAGCTTTCATTAAAGACTGCTTAAAAGTCCTGGTTTGTGTGGTGTTTTGAAAGGTACCTTGTTGCCCGTGGCTTATTCTGCTCCTGTCCGTCAGTCTTTGGATCTGGAAAGGACAGCCACTCACGGCTTGACCCCAAACATCTACTACGGGAGGGGGTTTTGTATTTGTTAGTAAGGGGTAGATGGATTGTATCCTGAGGTAGCTTATTGAGCAGGTTTGCAGGAATGGCCAGTTGAGAGCACTGCCAATGGGCTGGTGTCTGAATAAAGTACATTTTACTTTGGGGTAAGGACAGACTTCATGGTGCATGGATGGAGGTCAGTGTAGTTCTCGCATCTTGTGAGTCTAGAGGTGGTCAGTCTTGTGGGTGGATTCTATCTCTCGCAGGCCTAAACTACTTGAAATTCACTGGAGGAAAAAACCAAGATGTACCCTTGTGGCTCTTGTCTGTGCATGTATGCGCACCGCTTGCCTTGGTGGCCAGAAGAGGGCATCAGATCCTCTTTAGCCAAATGTGAGTGCCCAGAATGGAACGTCCTCTGGAGGAGCAGCTGGCACTCTAACCATTAAGCCTTTTCTCCTGGCTTGGAGAAACATTTGCAACTGGATAGAAAGTCTAGCTTTAGACAGTGGCTGCTGTGAGCTCACTACAGTGAGAAATGATCGTTTTCCTGAAGTAGTGTTGCATCTGTGCTGTTAGATGACCTAGCTAACGTGTGGGTTGTGGTATGAAATAACAATGTCTAAATAGCAAACAGGGTACATCAGAAATTCCAGCTGAGCTGGAGGCAAAAGGATTTTGAGGTTAGCCTGGGTCATATTAGCAAGATGTCCTCCAGCTCCCAAATCATGGTTCTTGAACCAAGTCTGGAGAGTTTGTGCCAGGCATCTTGAGGAATAGTGACTGGAACATTAAGTACACTGATGTCCATAGCTGCAGCAGAGGTGGGCAGGGTCCAGCAGTGAGATGGCTGTGTGTCCAATTCCCAAGTCCTGCTGTTTTGCCAGCATTTGAAAGCTGGCAGCCTTGACCAGGCATGGTGACCTACACCTTTAAATCCCAGCCCTGGGGAGGCAGAGGTAGGCAGGTCTCTTGAGTTTGAGGACAGCCTAGTCTACAGAGCAAGTTCGAGGACAGCTAGGGCTGTTAGAGAAACCCTGTCTTGAAAAACCAAAAGTAAATCTGGTAGCCTGGAACCCTGGGACAGGTGGGTTAGCATAAGGAGATAGCCCAAACCCACTCTGGAATAAACAGGCTGCAGAGGGTAGTTGAGACCATACCTAAACCTCAGGAATAAGTTGGCTTTCTTTGCAGGATGCTGCATTAAGTGCTTTATCAAAACCTGGTTGTGAAGAATTGCTAGCATTTCCTCAGTTTGAAACAGGGTCTTACTATGTAGCTCTGGCTGTCCTGGTACTAACTACTCAGGCTGACCTCAGACTCAGGTCTCCATGCCTGGTTGTATTTTACGTTTTTGTAAGAGCACAAGCGTCAGTAGCTTCACCCCAGTAAGCAGTGGATTCTCAAATGTAGACATGGGTGTGCTGCGTCATTACCAAATGCTTTAGCTATGCCTTTGACCATGACTTGAACACCTTTTGTACTCAGCACCCTAGCCATGAGGGGGTGCAGATAGAGAGACTCCTCAGCCAGTTGAGAATGTAAAACCAGAGGGCTTCGACAAGTGGTGCAGGCTGTTCAGTGAAGGAGAGGTGGTGGTGAGCTGGAGTTGTTAGAGCTTCAGAAAGTGGCTGACTTGGAAGCTCTGTGGAATAACATTCCAAGACAGGAAGAGTCAAAGCCAAAAATGGGGAGGAGGGAGGAAGGGACTTGAGAACCAGTTCTTTGATCGCCGACCCCACCAGCACAGATAGATAACTCAGAAAAGCTGACTTCCCAGAGCATAAGAAAACAGGACCAGGCAATGGTGGTGTACACCTTTAATCCCAGCACTGGTGGAGCTCTGTGAGCTCAAGGCAAGCCTGGTCTACAGAGTGAGTCCCAGGGCTGCCAGAGGTATTGCATAGAGAAATCCTGTCTCAAAAAACGAAAACCTTAAGAAAACACACTTAATTTAAAACCCTGGGGCTGGGCATCAGTTGTAAGTAAAGTACTTAATTTAAAACCCTGGGGCTGGGCTCAGTTAAAGTAAGGTGCTTGCAATGTAAGCGTTTGGACCTGAGTTCAAGTCCCCAACACACTTGTGAAAAGTTGGACGTGGGGACTAGAGAGATGATTCAGCACTTGGGAACATTTCTTTGCAGAGGACCCAGCTTCAGTTCCCAACATCACTTGACAGCTCACAACTGTCTGAACTCCAGTTTCTCAGGGGTCCTGATGCCATCCTCTGGCCTCTGTGGGGACATAGTGCACTTACATACATGCAGGCAAAATACTCATGTATAAAAATAAAAACTTAGCTGAAAACTCATTGAGAAGAGAGAGATGGCTCAGCAGTTAAGAGCACTGATTGATGTTCCAGAGGCCCCGGGTTCAATTCCCAGGCCTTTCAGGTGTCTGATCATGCCAGGATAAATAAACAAACAAATAAATAAAAACTTGCCAGGTGGTGGTGGTGCATGCCTGTTAATCCCAGCAATCAGGAGGCAGAGGCAGGTGGATCTCTGAGTTTGAGGTCAGCCTGGTCTACAGAGCTAGTCCAGGACAGGCTCCAAAGCTACAGAGAAACCCTGTCTCGAAAAAAACAAAACAAAAATTTTAAAAATAAATAAATAAAAACTTAAAAACACAACCGCATTGGAGGCTGAAGAGTTGGCTCAGCAGTTAAAGAGCATATATATACTGCTCTTGCAGAGGACCTGAGTTCAGTTCCCAGCACCCACATTCAGTAGCTCCCAACCTCTTAACTCAAGAAACTATTCTCATAGTGATATGCAGGAAGAACTGTGTGATCTGCTTGAAATATTTTAAATGTGGGTCAGAACTGCCTGGATCTTGGCTTGAGTTTGCCTCTCATGTACACCTTAAGATATAAAATCATGCATTCTTGGCACAGGCCAGTGCATTCCAGGAAGTGATTGATCATCGTGGGAACAACAGGTCTCTAGAGCAAAACCAAAGATGAATAAATGATTCTGCAAGCCAAGTGTGTTGGCACAGGCCTTTAATCCCAGCACTCAGGAGGCAGAGGCAGGCAGATCTCTTAGTTCAAGGCCAGCCTGGTCTACAGAGTGAATTTCAGGACAGCCAAGACCACACACAGAAACCCTGCATCAAAATAAAATAATAAATGATTCTGCAGAGATGTGCACAGGGGAGAAAGAAGAATTTACAGCATCTGTAAATTCCACATCTGTCTTCCAGATGTTCCAGAGCCCACTAGAAACTATTCTGATTGTCCTTCATGCTGGGTCCCTCCTCTTGGGGGAACAATAACAAACTACCTCAAAGAGAAGTAAGTTCACACATATGAAGGGACTTTACCCACCAACAGTGGCAGATCTTACCTTCTATGAAGAGTTAGAGACTTCTGCCTCCCAAGTGCTGGGATTAAAGGTGTGCACCTACCACCACCACCACCACCACCACCACCACCAGGCCTTTACCATTATTATGTTGTTGTTTTTAGGACTTATGTATTTATTATGTATACAGAAGAGGGTGTCAGATCTCATTACAGATGGTTGTGAGCCACCATGTGGTTGCTGGGAATTGAACTCAGGACCTCTGGAAGAGCAGTCAGTGCTCTTAACCTCTGAGCCATCTCTCCAGCCCCTACCATTTTTTAAGATTTATTTTCTGTGTAGGGATGTTTGGTCTGTATGTGTGTGCATGCACCATACATGCCTGGTGCCCATGGAGGCCAAAGGAAGTTATCAGATCCTCTAGAACTGGAGTTACAGATGGTTGTGAGGCACCATGTATGTGCTCTTAACTGCTGAGCAATCTCTCCAGCCCCTGCTGTTACCTTTCTGATGAGCCAATGCTATTGCGTATGAAGGGAAGCTGCATTATTTTTAGATAGGAAAAGACATCATTTCCCTGCTTGTTTTAGGGTCCAAAGTCTAGTTCTGTCCTGGGCCAGCAGGTCACATTCCATTCTCCTTCCAAGACATTGTCCTTTGTAATAATCTAGCAGGGTGTCAGAGGCCCAACTTACTGAGACTGTTGCATCCCCCTCCCTCGGGCTGACCTGCTACCTCCTGGTCGCTTCGCCACCCTGGTGACACAGCCACCACCTATGCTGCTGGGCGAGGGTCGCAGTGAGCCGCAGCACCACTTTCTTTCCCAGGAGGTTTGCAGATGCAGACATCTCTTTCCTTGGCTTCGTGCTGGCAGTGCACAGTGGGAAGTGGGTCCTCCGACCCAAACAGCCTTCGCCATATCTTATCTCAGGAATTGAGATCACCCACTGGTGTGCCATAGGCTGTTCTCAGCTAGGAATTTATTTTGTCCTCATGATTTTTATGTCCTCAGGAGGCATGAGGATCACATGAATTCCAATTACTTGAAAATTTCAAAAGACTGTGAGAGTGCTTGCTTGCTTCAGCAGCACACATTCGACAGTTGGAATGATCCAGAAAAGAGCAGTGTGGTCCCTGTGCAAGGATGACACGTACATTCATGAAGCATCCTATAGTTTTCATTCTAATCTTTCAAGACTTATGGATATGAGTGTTTGGTCTATATGTACATATGTCACAGTGAGTGCCTGGTGCCCAAGGAGAAGAGGACACTGGACCCTCTGGAACTGGAGTTTACAGATGGTTGTGAGCTGCCATGTGGGTGCTGGGACCGAACCCTGGTCCTCTCAAGAGCATCTAATGCTCTTAACTACTGTGTCGCCTCTCCAGCTCCCATTTGTCCCTACAAATGTCCCTTTTTATATCAGTGGTATTAGGACCATCCTAAATGACTTCATCTTGTAATCATCTTCAAAGATTTCCCTAAAGATTTTTTTACACTATTTTTGTGGAAGGACATGCACACCTGCTGTGATGTGTATGCACGTAGGGAGGTCGGGAGACAATGGTGGGAATTGGTTCTCTCACTCTAAGTTATTTTTCCACTGCTGTGAGGAGACACTGTCACCAAGGCAACTTAAATAAAGCTCTTAGCTAGGGGCTCGCTTGCAGTTCCAGAGGGTGAGTCCATGACCATCATAGCATGGAGCATGGCAGCAGGCATGGTGCTGGAGCAGGAGCTGAGAGCTCACATCCTATCCAAGGCACAAGGCAGAGAGAAAGCTGACTGGGATGGTGTGGGTTTTTAGAGCTTCAAAAGGTTGGATTCATGGGTACTAGGAGGTTAGGATTTCAGCATCGTTTGGAAGGATAGCTCACCTCTTAGCAGAACCACTGAGAATGGGACTCAGAACAGTCCTTCAGCCCAAATAACACTCTAAAAGGCAGACGTTTTGTCCTAACAGAACACATTCATGAGAGTCTCGATTCTGTACAGGGAAACAACTTCAGAGGCACAACTCCTAAATGCCTGGGCAAGCAGACTCTGGGCTAGCTTCACTGTGGAAGGCAGTGTCTCTCCACATGTGCACAAGGGGAGGGTTGCCATACCTTTCTGGGACTCTGTTCATTATGAGGATTTGCATGTTTAATCTTTATAGAACTCAATTTGAATATGAAAAAGTGCAAAGTGGGCCAAGGAAGGAAGATTTGGGGGTTTGGTTTGGTTTTGGTTTGTTTGGTTTTTCAAGACAGGGTTTCTCTGTAGCTTTGGAGCCTGTCCTGGATCTCACTCTGTAGACCAGGCTGTCCTCGAACTCACAGAGATCCACCTGGCTCTGCCTCCCTAATGCTGGGATTACAGGCATTCGACACCACCGCCCAGCTGATTTTTGTTTTTTAATGATGGAGTAAGGAGCCTGTGACATTTTTCCTAAGCTTACGCTCTGGCTCAATTAAAGCAGGTAGATAACCTTGATTAAGTCATGTCTTCTTCTGTAAAAGGCATGATAATCGCTCCCAGTCTCAGGGCTATGCTGGGAGGATGATAAGTTTGGAAAGGGGCTGGGAAATGTCACTTCCTTCTCGTAACCAGCAAAACCATGGTAACATCTTACCTCTCAACAGGAAAAGCAGCAAAGGAAGGAGGCAGGAGCCAGTCGGGGTCAGTCCTGTCTGGGCCCAGCCACTAGAGTGGCATTTGGTGCCCTTATGCCACAGTCCTGCCTGGGCTCATGCCCAGTCACTTACTAGGTCATAGGCTGACCCTTCAGGGTTGACCACACTGCCTTATTGCTCTTCAGAGAAGCGCATAGGGCTCTCCTGCCCCCAGAGTTAAGGAGTGCGGCGGAAATAACTGGGCTTGCCTTTCAGTGAACTGCTAGGCACAGGATGTGTGTTATTGTCCAGCAGGGTATCCCGGCCCTTAGGTAAATGTTCTATGTACTATAAAGAGGGCAGGCAAGATGGCTCAGCAGGTAAAGGTGCTTGCTGGAAGCCTGACTATCTGAGCTCAATGCCAAAGACTCACTTAACTGTAAGAGGGAGCAGACTCCACAACATTGTCTTCCACAACATGCCATATGCTGTGGCGTGCATGTTTTTCCCTGCCCCACAATAACAATTTTTATTACATTTTTAAAAGAACTATAGAAAGCCACACCAACGCTAGATGGTATGATGTATTTAGTGCTCTCAAAGATCAGCAGAGCATTTCCAACTGTTAAATGCAAAGACTCCTTCTCATTCTTTTTTTAAAGTTTTAAAACATTTTTAAAATTTCATTATTTTGTTGGGAGGTGATGGTGCACAGCATGCCTTTGATCCCAGCACTTGGGAGGCAGAGGCAGGCAGATCTCTGAGTTTGAGGCCAGCCTGGTCTACAGAGTGAGTTCCAGGACAGCCAGGGCTACATATAAAAACCCTATCTCAGCTGGACAGTGGTGGCGCACGCCTTTAATTCCAGCACTGGGGAGGCAGAGCCAGGAGGATCTCTGTGAGTTCGAGGCCAGCCTGGGCTACCAGGAAAGGCGCAAAGCTACAGAGAAACCCGGTCTTGAAAAACAAAAAACAAAAAACAAAAAAGAAAAAGGGAAAAAAAAAAAAGAAAAACCCTATCTCATGGGTTAGGGATTTAACTCAGTGGTAGAGGGCTTGCCTAGCAATCGCAGGGCCCTGGGTTTGATCCTCCGCTCTAAAAAAATAAATAAGTAAATAAAAATAAAAAATAAAAACCCTATCTCAAAAAACAGAGAAACAACAAAAAAGAATCATTACTTTATGAATATGGGTGTATGTATGTCTGTATATTGTGTGTGAATGATCATTTGATCATTTGAAACCGGTTGTGAACTGCTATGTGGATGATAGGAATCGAAACTCGGGTCCTCTGTGTTTCATAAAGCAGTCAGTGTTCTTAACCACTGAGCCATTTCTCCAGCCTTCCTTTCTGATTCCTCATCCGTTCCAATCCCTCTGCAAACATCAACACCTGCTCCAGGCTCTTGTTGCCTCCCATTATTAGTGAGTCTTTTGGGCTGGAGCTCCCTCTGCTCAGACTAATAAAAATTAACATTATTGACCAGACCATGATTCATCTACAGTACTGAGCACTTCAAACTAATTTCTAAAATTAAGTCTTCAAAACCCTACCAAGTGTGATTAATCTATAGAAATGAATGTAAGTAGATGAGGTAATTTAAGAATTTAATTTCCCACTAGGTGGGAGTGGTGCACACCTTTAATCCCCCCACTTGGGAGTCATAGGCAGGCAGATCTCTGTGAGTTCAGGCCAGCCTGATCTACAAAGCAAGTTCAAGACAGCCAGGGCTACACAGAGAAACCCTGTCTCAAAAAACTAGAACTGAATTCCCCTAAGGAAAGTTAATAAGTAGCCCAATATTCAAAGTTAATAAGTAGCCCAAGGTTGGGCTAGAGGTTAAGAGCACTGACTGCTCTTCCAGGGGTCCTGAGTTCTATTCCCAGCAACCACATGGTGGCTCACAACCATCTGTAATGAGATCTGGTGCCCTCTTCTGGCCTGCAGGGACACATGCAGGCAAAACACTATATACATAATAAATAAATCTTAAAAAAAAACAAAAAAAAATACAATGTGTGTGTGTGTGTGTGTTTGTGTATATATATATATTCCAAAGTCATCACTTATAAACACTTCCCTTCTCAGGAATCCTCAGTTCATTTCTGTTGCTCACAGCATGAGTTCAACCTACATCCAAGTTGGGATGGTTTCAGCCCCAGTCCTTTACAGTACTGTGCCATCTAATCCAGGCTGAGTATTTTTCAGTCTCGATTTGATTCTTTTGTGCCACGTGATAGAAACACTGTCAGCTACTTTAGACTCTCTTCCAAACTTGATTTCTTCATGTTAAACAAAAATACCCGGAAGAGTGTTTAGCATGCATGAGACTCTGGGTTCAATCCCCAATGCCATGCCCAGCTACTCACTATGTAGTTCTGGCTGGTTTTGAACTCAGAGATCCTCCTGCCTCTGCCCCAATAAACCCCATAAAAAGCCCCATAAAATTGGATTAGAGGTGCGCACCAACATGCCTGGCTATTTTTATTTTTAATTATGTGTGTTTGTGTTTGTGTGTCTGCATGTGGGTGTGTGCATGTGGATTCGGGTTCCTGAGAAGGGCAGAGGGAGCTTCCGGGATCTGGAGTTACAGATGTGAGAAGCCTGATATGGGTGCTGGGAAGTTACCTGGGCTCTTAACACTGGAGAGCTGGCTCATGGTTGAGCACACTGGCTACTCTTCCAGACAGGATGTGAGTTCAATTCTCAGCACCCACATGGTGGCTCACAGCACCTGTGACTCCTGTTCTAGGGGTGCTCTCTTCTGGTCTCTGAGGGTACCAGGCACACATGTGCTGCTCATGCCTACCTCAGGCAAAAGGCCCCCACACAGAAAATAAAGATCCTTTAATATATATTATATATAAAAGGCTAGCGCCTTCTCAGGACTCTCACTCAAAAAGCTGACAACAAATTTTGCCTGAAATCTTTAGATTTTTCTTCCAAATTTCATCCGTTGAACTTAGCTTCCTTTCCCTGTTTCTTTTTGTTTCTTGTTCCTTTTTCTTTTTGTTATCCTGGTGCTAATCTTTGTTTACCCAGGTTCTGGCAAGGTTTTTTGGTTGTTGCTTTTTTTTTTAACCCTACAATTAATTACTCCAGATGGCTGACTCCTTGGAGTTTTCCAAGCAAACAAAGAAGGCAGGAAATGGGAGCTTCCTGAGAGCCGGAGACGCTTTACCTTCACGACCCGCTGGCCCCTGCGGTTGCCCCCTGCGGTTGCTTTCCTTCTTGGCAACCGGTTTATGATTCTAGGGAAGAGCTGGGAGGACTTTCACCTTTCCATTTAAAACTGGCGCCTTCTCAGGTCTCCTCTGCAAATCTTTACTGTTCTGTTTCTTTAGAATGCCTCCATTCCTTCCGCTGACCCGCTGTTCCTCAGAACAACCTCTCCACACGGGAACCTTTGGCCTAAGATTGCTTTTTCACTGCTAGGCGCTTCCTGCCAAGCTGAGGCTCTGCCTTGGCGGATGTGCAGCCTTTCCTGTAGGCTTGCACAAATGGCTTGCTTGTGACTTTGGTTGGTCACTCCTGACGGTAAGACGTCTGGTAGCCCTCTCCCAGCACACAGCCCGAGTCCACACCTGCACTGTCTTCTCAGAAATGACTACTGTAAATGTAGGGACCACAAGGATCTTGGTCAGCACTTAACCCAGATCACCTGAAACTACACAACCATCCTTTAGTCCTGTGTTTCGAAACCCCCAGAGACCACCAAGGAGCTGGTTTCCAAGCAAGCAAGCAAGCACACAAGCGTCTTTTTATTGTCAGGTTCGAACCTGGGGGTAGGAGTTTTTAAAGGGAAAAACCACAAGCCAGGAATTACATGCCTTGACATCTTGGGATTGGGTAGAGTACTGGGATATGGGACAAGGTGATTTTAAATTACTGGTCTAGACTTTTGATGTGAAACCACATTTGAAACTATTGGGTTATACTTTTGGCGAGGAACCACAACCTGCTGACAGGATTATCTGGCTATCTGCAAGGGCCGTAAACTGCCAACAGGATGTCTGCAGGAGCATCTGGATCTTGTTAAACGTTACTGCCCTATTTCTTAACTGACTGGCACATTCCTGAGGTTCTTCCTGGAACTGAGTATAGCCCCTGGTCACCAGGTGGTCTAAGATGGCAGCCTTTCCCTAAGATGGAGTCTGTAAAGTCAAGGCTAGGCCTTCATATTGCCTTCACAGTCCCAACTCTCTGCTTCTGAAGGGATGAGGAGGGACCAGTCTGGATGACTAGCAGTTGCTCCTCCTCCTCTTCTCCAGGTACATAGGAGTTCTGTTTCCTGAAGGGCCCCTGAACTCCATCCTCAAGGGTGGGAGATGGGACTCAGCTGGTAGAGTGATTGCCTATCACTCACAAAACTCTAAATTCAACCCCCAGCAATGCATAAATCTGTAATCCTAGTACTCAGGAGGTAGAGGCAGGAGTATCAGAAGTTCAAGGTCATCTTTAGCTACAAAGTTAGTTTGGGGTGGACCAGGCTACATAATACCCTGTCAAGGAAGGGAAGGAAGAAAGGAAAAGAAAAGAAACCTCAGCTGATGGACTTTCTTCTGCTCACTCTCCTTGCACCCATCCCTCTCTAGCCTGTCAGTTTCATTAGTTCAACATTGATAAACACTAACTATGTACCATGCATCATGTTGTACAAATGAAAACACTGAAGAAACAGGGCACACAGCAAACTCCTTTCTGTGAAGAGGTGCTTAGTGAGGGCTCCCCCACAAACATCAATTAAGCTGAATTTTGAAAGATTGTAGTTCACCAATGAACTTTGCCCATTCTGCCTACTTGGATTTATTTTATTTATTTTGTGTGTATGTGCACACATCAGTGTGCATGTATGCCTGTGTGTATGTGTGCACTGTGTGTACAGTACCCACAGAGGCCAGAAGAGGGCATCAGATCTCTGGAACCAGAGTTACAGGTGGCTGTGAGCAACCTGATGTGGGTGCTGGAAACAGAATCTGGGTTCTCTGCAAAAACAACAGGTGCTATTGACCACTGAGCCATTTCTGTAGCCTGCTTTGTAGTACATTCTGCCTACTTTGTAATAGAGGATTTCTTGTGGAGGAAATATACTTGACAAGATTCTCATTGGAGAAACCTGACAGATATCATTCAGGAGTCAAAGTTAAAATACCACATACCACATTTAGGAAGATCACCTCTGCATTCAGTTTGAGGCACTGAGAAAGACACAGCAACATATCTGTGGTATTTCTACCAAATATATATATATATATATCTCACTTGAGTCTAATTATAAAGAAACATGAGAGAGGCTGGAGAGATGGCTCAGTGGTTAAGAGCACTGACTGCTCTTCCAAAGGACCTGGGTTCAATTCCTAGCATGCATATGGCAGCTCACAACCATCTATAACTCCAGTTTCAGGGGACCCGACACCCATGGCAAAACACCAATGTACATAAAATAGAAAAAAAAAAAAAAACCACGAATTAACTCAGACATTCTACAAAATACCTGTTCTGTATGTATTCCTTACAAAACAACAACACTTCAATATCCTGAAAGACAAAGACTGAAGAACTAACTGTTCCAATCAAAGTAGATAAAGAGATCTGGCAGCTGAGTGCAGAGCCTGCAACGAGATCTTCTGTTATACTCAGCATAGCTTGGGCAGAGAAAATATGGATCCCAGCATCCATGTCAACAACCTGTAACCACAATGCTGTAAGGGGCAGGGACGGGAAGATCACTGGGTGCTGGCTGCCAATCAATGAAAAAAAAATGTGAGCTCCGGGTTTGACCTGCCTCAGAGGAATAAGGGGGAGAATGATCAATCATTATCCGATGCCCTCCTCTGGCCCCTGTGTGATACACACACAGTCACACACAGCTGCAAACACACACAAATAGAACTTAAAAAGCAGTTTCTAAGGAATAAAGATAAAAGAATCAATAGTGTCTTATCGTTTGCTTTCAGGAAAGGCAAGCTTCTGTGCGAGCTGGTAAGTCTGTGTTCATCCTGTCCCCCAAGAAGTGACTCTTAAGCTGAGTTTAAGACTTCAGTTCACTTGCCTTACCTGCCTGTGAGTGAGACCCGTTGGATCATATGGTAAGAGTATGCTCAGTTTGAAGAAGTTGTCAGGTTGTTTTCCACGTGGCTACGCTGCTTTGCATTCTTACTATGGTGAGTGAGAATTCCTGTTATATTCTTACCAGCATTTGGTGGTGTCAGTGTCTGGATGTTCACCATTCTAATAGGAGTGCTAATATCCTAATATCTCATTGTTGTGGGTTTTCAAAGTTTTATTTAGTGTGGGAGGGGCATGCATGTGGAGGTCTGAGGAGTACATGCCAGGTGTGGTGGTGGACACCTTTGATCCCAGCACCACAGAGCTAGAGGCAAGAGGATCTCTTTGAGTTCAAGGTCAGCCTGGTCTACATAGGGAATTCCAGGCCAGTTGTCTCAAAACACAAAAAGAAAGGAAGGAAGGAAGGAAGGAAGGAAGGAAGGAAGGAAGGAAGGGAGGAAGGGAGGCAGGGAGGGAGGGAGGCAGGGAGGGAGGGAGGGAGGGAGGAAGGAAGGAAAGAAGCAAAGAAAGGAAGGAAGGAAGAAAGAAACAGAGAGAGAAGGGAAGAGAGGAAGGCAGGGATGGATGGAGAGAGGGAGGGATGGAGAGAAGGATGGATGGAGAGAGGGAGGGAGGGAACGAGTGAGCTCCAAGGAAAGAAGTGGACCAGAGCCTTGAGAAGCCAGCTCAGTGGCTGCCGCCTAAACTTACATGTCTTTTAAATAGCTCATATACATGTTGAATATGTATTTATATATGTAACACACACGAATAGTCATTTTTTGTTTGTTTGTTTAGTTTTTTTGAGACAGGGTTTCTCTGTGTAACAGCTCTGTCTATCCCTGGAACTTGCTTTGTAGACCAACCAGGCTGACCTTGAATTCACAGAGATCTGCCTGACTCTGCCTCCCAATATGTATGCCACCACTGCCCACCCTTATGCTCATTAATGCCTCTTTTTTTTTTTTAGATTTATTTATTTATTATGTATACAGAAGAGGGCACCAGATCTCATTACAGATGGTTGTGAGCCACCATGTGGGTGCTGGGAATTGAATTCAGACGTTGTAAGACAGTTCCGTTAGTAATATAAGTTAGGATAGAAAATGAATCAGGTACATTTGGGACTTACCAAAATAGGAAAGATAACGGAATTATTTTCTCTGAATTTGTCAAATGCAAATGGACTAGACATTGTTTAGGTATTTATTGTTTGTATATATGGTATATATAGTTATTGTACTTTTGTATATAGTTTTTCTTATATTAGTTATAACTTTTTTCCCTTTTTCCTTTTTATTAAAATAGAAAAGGGGAAATATAGTGATACTTTATTTGTATTGAAATGTGATTTTATTTGTATGTTAATAAAGTTGCCTTGAGGTCAGAGCAAGCCAGAGCAGAAGCTGGGCCATGGTGGCACATGCCTTTAATCCCAGCACTTGGGAGGCAGAGCCAGGTAGATCTCTGTGTGTTCAAGGACACAGTCAGCATGGCAGATACAAGCCTTTAATCTCAATACCAACCATAGAAGACCTGGAGGTCTGACAAACAGGCAGTGACGAGGAGGTCATATGGCTGGGTTTACAACCAATGAGAAAAGAGAACAGAAAGTCTTTAAATAGACAGGACGCACAGAAGTAGGTCTCCTGTGGAGAGGAGAGACAGCAGAAGCAGTGAAGGGTAAGGCTCTCAGCTATTGCTCTGACCTCGTGGTTTTTAACTGTGCAAGCAGTCGGCGCTCTTAACCTCTGAGCCATCTCTCCAGCCCTCATTAATGCCTCTTAAAGACGTCATTCTGGTTGAAATTTGTGAAAACATGAAACATCAAATACTGTAGGGAATCTACTTACATGAGTTGACTAGCAGAATCAAATGATGGTCATAGATGGGGCAATGGAGGTTGCTAGGAGCTAGGTAAAGGAGAAAATAGGTGTAGAGAGCTGCGTACAGCCGCGCCTCAAAGATGGCACCAGCTTCTGCCTTCCACCTTCCCGACGGTGAGCACACTCTGTGATAAACAACTCCTTAATTGGCTAAGGCTGAGAATCTGGCTTGCTTTCGCGCACCTGGACCTATTGGTAGTGCCCACGTGGCTGCTCAGGGTTGGCTACTCAGTGATTACTTAAGGCTGTGAGCGGGTTTCCCCGGGGTCAGAAGTCAGAAGATTGTTCAAGGTTCCTGAATAAACTGCTGAAAGAAGACCCTGGTGTCGCGTCTTCCTTGCTGGTCGAGGCGGTTGTGGCAAGTGGTGGCCCGTACGGGGAACTTCAGTACTTTCAACGAGGGCTCAGAACTTTCTGTAGTCAGGGTGGTGCACCGGTAAATCCCAGGTAAATTGGGAACCCGCGACAAAAGCGGGGTTAAAGGAAATCCCAGGTGAATTGGGAACCCTCGACAAAAGCGGGCAGGTTTTTGCTCTTCTCTGTAGATAAAGAGAGAGCAGGAACCAAGGGCTAGTCGATAGACAAGCCGAAAGTGAAAGATTGAAAGATAGAAAAGTTTTAGACAGGGGCGCTTCTTCCTCGCACCCAATTTTTCTGGCTCTTAACGAGCTACTGCACTCAAAGAAATTAAAGATAAAGAAAAGTACCTTAGAGAGATTTTTGGACGAATGTGATATTGTTGCCCCATGGTTTGCCGTTTCCGGAAGCCTCACGATATCCTCCTGGGAGAAACTGGGAAGGGATCTAGATTTTGCTTTTGAACAAGGGACACTTAAGAGTGGGGTAACACCAGTCTGGGAATTGGTAAGAGGCTGTCTTGAGGATCAGCGTTACAGTGAAGTGGTAGAGAATGGTCAGGCTGCCCTAGAAATGCTGCAGGAGGAGAGATCAGAAAAGAAAAACAGTGAAAAGGGGAAGAAAAGAGGGGGGTTATACCCCGACCTTACTGAAGTAGAGATCTCTGAGTCTGTAGACTCAGAGGAACTGCAATCACTTGTAGAACAGATAGAAAAGACAAAGATAAGAAAGAGGAAGAAAGGGAAGGAGAAGGAGGACCCAGACAAAGGAGAATGCGCGCCCCCGCACTCCACGATGCACCCTTGGCTCCTCCGCTCTACACGGAGGGCCTCGGAAGTGACAGCTCGGATGCTCTTTCAGCCCAGATGTATGGAAAACAGTCAGAACTGAGTTACACCTAGCCTGTCCACAGGGACAGCGGTATCATGAGCCTTTAGATTTTAAGGTGATAAAATCCTTGGCCGAGTCTGTGCAGACCTATGGGATCACAGCCTCTTTCACTGTAGCCCAGGTGGAGGCCTTAAACAGGCACTGCATGACACCCAGTGATTGGAGCGGGCTTGCACGAGCGTGCTTGAGCCCATGCCAATACTTAGATTGGAAGGCCTTCCTGATTGAGTTTGCTAATGAAGAGGCTGCTGCCAATCAAGCTGCAGGGAATGCCGCTTGGGACAGAGACATGCTGCTCGGACAGGGTCAATTTGTTAATCTACAGATGGGTTACCCTGTTCAAGTTTATGAACAGATTAATAAAATTGGCATTAAGGCATGGAAGGCCTTACCAAATAAGGGCGAAGTGAGCAGTAACCTCACAAAAATTTTGCAGGGCCCCACGGAGCCATTTTTGGACTTCGTCACCTATATGGTTGAGGCCGTCGGCAGAATTTTTGGGGACCAGGATGCAGCTATGCCACTGATTAAACAGCTTGTTTATGAGCAGTGCACCAAGGAATACAGAGCCGCCATATAAGAATAGAGGGCTAGAAGCATGGATGAAAGTTTGCAGGGAGCTAGGCGGACCATTGACCAATGCCGGCTTTGCTGCGGCTGTAGTCCAGTTAGCTCAGAGTAAAGGGGACAGTCTGATGGTGGCCAACCAAAGGATCGACCTGGTTCAAGAGCAAATTGACACCCTTTGGCAGATTGCCCAGCTCGGCTGTCAATGGAAATATGCTGGGTTGTGTGTGACTAGTATCCAGTATGAAAACTTTACCCATGCTGCAAATCTGTCTAAACAGTTGTCCAGTTATCTTTTAGGGAATTGGATGGGAGAATTCGACAGCCTGATGGAGCAGCTGAGGGTGGCCATCGTCACGGTGAACTCGACCCCAGGTGGACACCGGACTGGCGGAGGGATTGTCTTCGTGGATCTCTAATGCCATGAATCATCTTAAGGAGTGGGCGGGTCTGGGAGCTCTGACGGGCCTCCTGGTGCTGGCCTCCCTAGTATGCCTGTGGTGCATTTGCCAGATCAGAGGTTCTCAGCGTCACAATGCAGCCATGATTATTCAAGCCTTTACAGCCATTAAAGCAGGACAGTCCCTTCATGCCTGACTGGCTACCCTAAAAGATTAATGTGTTTTAAGCACAGGATGCAAGGCTCGAGCACTGCACTTGGGGCCTGCTGAGATCTTGGACCCCAAGAAGAGCATGTCTGATTGCACGTGGGTTGATACCCCAGTTCCCACCTCTGCAAAAAAGGGTATCGGACAGGTCAAGTGTTCTCTGGGTGGATGACACCTGGACAATCACCAGTACATTGTCCTAAATTATTTCCGCAGAGATCAGACCTCTACTCTTGCCTGTTGCAAAATAAAAAAGGGGGAACTGTAGAGAGCTGCGTACAGCCGCGCCTCAAAGATGGCGCCGGCTTCCACCTTCCACCTTCCACCTTCCACCTTCCCGACGGTGAGCACTCTCTGTGATAAACAACTCCTTAAACAACAAAAATGTGTTTTATCACAATAAAGGACCAACTCATGCAAAAACCACACTTCTTTAATGTGAGCAGGGGCAGAGCCAAGCATCTCAGTAACTTCCAGGCCAAGTCTGGTCTACATAATGAGTTCCAGGCCAGCCAGGAGGATTACGTAAGTGAGACTCTGTCATAAATAAAGATACACAACCTTAAATGTTTAAATAAGCAAGCTTCAAGACATTTGAATCAAAAATAGACAGAACCAGGGCTGTTAGCTAAGTTACTATCCTCGAAACCAAACAAACCTTGACATTACAAACAGGAAGTAAACAAGCGGAGAATGGCACTTTAATGCCTGTGCTGGCCAGTTATGTCTGCTCGGCACAGGCTCAATCATTTGAGAGGAGGAAACCTCAACAGAGAAAATGACTGTAAGAGCAGGCTGTAGGCAGGTAGGCCTGTAAAGGCACTTTCTTTTTTTTCAAGATTTATTTATTTGTTATACATACATAAGAGGGCGTCAGATCTCCTTACAAATGGTTCTGAGCCACCATGCGGTTACTGGGAATTGAACTCAGGACCTCTGGAAGAGCAGTTGGTGCTCTTAACCTCTGAGCCATCTCTCCACACTTTCTTTTTTTGGTTTTTTCGAGACAGGGTTTCTCTGTAGCTTTGGAGCCTGTCCTGGACTAGCTCTGTAGACCAGGCTGGCCTCGAACTCACAGAGATCCACCTGCCTCTACCTCCCGAGTGCTGGGATTATAGGCATGAGCCACCACTGCCCGGCCAGCTGTAGCTAGAGTTTTCCTGCCTGGCCCACAGTCAGGACAAATCTGTCTCACCCACCAGGCCCATAGACACTCAGACCCAACCAAGTAAATACACAGAAACTTATATTGCTTACAAACTATGGCTGTGGTAGGCTTCTTGCTATTTAGTTCTTATATCTTAAATTAACCCATTTCCGTTAGTCTATAAGTTGCCATGTGGCTTGTGGCTTACCAGTACCTTACATCTTCCTTGTCATGACAACAGCTGGCAGTGTCTCTCTATCCAGCCTTCTACTTCCCACAATTCTCCTCCTCCTTGTCCCGCCTACCCTATCCTTCCTGCCTGGCTACTGGCCAATTAGCACTTTATTTTAACCAATCAGAGCAACACATTTGACATACAGAACATCCCACAGCAGCCAGCACACACTTTCTTAATTAGTGATTGATGGGGAGGGCCCAGCCCATTGTGAACGTTCCATCCCTGGGCTGTTGGTCCTGGGTTCTATAAGAAAGCAGGCTGAGGAAGCCATGGGAAGCAAGCCAGTAAGCAGCACTCCTCCATGGCCTCTGCATCAGCTCCTGCCTCCAGGTTCCTGCCCTGTTTGAGTTCCTGTTCTGATTTCCTTCAGTGATGAACTGTGATGTAGAAATCCTTTCTTCCCCAAGTTGCTTTGGGTCACTTTTTTTTTTTTTAACCACAGCAATAGTAACAGTAACTAGTCCAGAGCAGAACCATAAAGATAATAGACTAAAACAGCACTGTCAACCAACTTAGCCTGACTGACATGACCACAGTGTGCTATCTTATATCAGCAGAATATACATTCTAAGTATAATAGGACTCATTGAGGAAAACCATATGCTAGACCATAAAGCAAGTCTCAATAAAAAGGTTAACAGCATCCAATTGTGACAGGGCAAAGATTCCTCCATCTTCTTTCAGTCGGAGCCATCTTTGGTTTAAACTAAAACTGACACACCACTCCCCCTTTTACCCCTGAACTGTGAGAAGTCCTATGGAAAAATCACTTAGCCCTGTTCTGGAAACTTATGTTCAAAATGTCCCAGCTAACTGCATGTTTTTTACTTCTGTTAAACAGCTTGCTTGCCTTATTTCCCCCTGCAACTGCCAACAAGGCTGCAGTTTTTCTGTGTTGTCTTTAAAAGCTCCCTGTAGAATACATTGTTGTGGTATTGTGTTCCCCAAAATATTGTGCACCCTAATAAACTTATTTGGGGTCAGAGAACAGAACAGCCACTAGAGACAGAGGCTAGAAAATGGTGGCACTCATGCCTTTAATCCTAGCATTCCAGAGGCAGAAATCCATCTGGATCTCTGTGAGTTCAAGGCCACATTGGAAACAGCCAGGCTTGGTGATACATGCCTTTATCCCAAGAAGTGAGCCTTTAATCCCAGGGAGTGATGGCAGAAAACAGAAAGATATATAAGGCATGAAGACCAGAAACCAGAGCTAGTTACGCATTTGGCTGGTTAAACTTTTAGGTTTTTGAGAAGCAGTTCAGCTGAGACCCATTCTGGATGAGGACTCAGAGGCTTCCAGTCTTAGGAAACAGAATCAGCTGAGGAACTGGCGAGGTGAGGTGGCTGTGGTTTGTTCTGCTCCTCTGATCTTCCAGCATTCACCTCAATACCTGGCTTCAGGTTTGATTTTATTAATAAGAACTTTAAGATTCCTGCTACAATACATGAGATTGTTCTTTAAGGAGTGTTTCTCTATAGGCAATTGGTTGTGCTGAGTGGCCCTTGGCTCTACCCCGAAACACAATGCATAGTTTTTACAACAGTATTAAATTAGAAATCAATATCAATAAGATGTCTAGAAAATTCCCCAGTACTTAAAAATCATATATTCCGCCAGGCAGTGGTGGCGCACACCTTTAATCCCAGCACTCGGGAGACAGATCCAGGCAGATCTCTGTGAGTTCCAGGACAGCTTGGTCTACAGAGGGAGATCCAGAACAGGCTCCAAAGCTACACAGAGAAACCCTGTCTCAAAAAAAAAAAATCATACATAACCCTTGGGTCAAAACAAAAACAGCCAAAGGAAAATTAGAAAATATTATGAACCAAATGATAATGTAAGCACCACATATGGTGGTCTGAAAGAAAATGGCCCCCAAAGGAAGTGGCACTATTAAGAGGTGTGGCCCTGTTGGAGTGGGTGTGTCACTGTAGAGGAAGGCTTTGAGGTCTCATATATGCTCTAGCCACACCCAGTGTTTGGGTTCCCTTCCTGTTGCCTTTGGAACAAGATGTAAGGACTCTCAGCTCCAGTACCATGTCTGCCTACAAAATACCATATCATACCATGATGCTATGGACTAAACCTCTGAAAATGTAAGACACCCCAATTAAATGATTTTCCTTTATGAGAGTTGCCATGGTCATGGTGTCTCTTCACAGCAACAGAAACCCTAACTAAGATACTACATATTATGATTTTTGGGAGTGCAGAGAAAACTGTGCTTAGGAGGAATTTATAAATTAATACATTAATGAAAAATATAAACAAGACCAAGCAGTGGTGCACGCCTTTAATCCCAGCACTCAGGAGGCAGAGGCAGATGGATCTTTGTGAGTTCAAGGCCAGCCTGGTCTACAGAGCCAGTTCCAGGACAACCAGAGAGATTCTGTCTCAAAAGCACCAAGAAAGGGAAGAAAGAGAGACAGAGACAGAGAGACAGAGACAGAGAGACAGAACAGAACTAGGGCTGATGAGAAGACTTAGTGAGCAGCAAGGAGGCTTGCTGATAAGCCTGACAACATGAGTTCTACCCCCAGAACCCAAGAACAGAAGTAATCTAGCACACTAAAAAAGATGAGAGAGGAGGTTTGTGTGTTCAAGGCCAGCTTGAGCTACATAGAGAGTTTGTGCTATACTATGAGACCTTGTCTCAAAAATATAATAAAAACAAAAGAGAAAATTGGCAGAATTTCTCACCCAGACCAAGACCAAGATGGAACAGCAGACTTAGCCCCAGTATCCCTGCTAAATACGGTCCATACATCACTTAATGACTGGGTGATGGCCTGAGAAACGCTCTCTTATGCTATGTGAACATCTCAGAGTGTACCAGACAACATAGCCTACAAAACAAACAAGGCTCTATGGGGTATGTATATGTGGGGACATGTGTGACATGTAAGTGTGTGCATGTATGTATGGGTGCCATGTGCACATGTGGAGGAGAAATTGATTCCTTCTGTCTGCCACCTACCATATGGGTCCTGGAGATTAAAGTGAGGTCATCAGGCTTGGTGGCAAGTGCCTTTACTCATGAAGCCCTAACAAGATTCTTGAGAGACAGAAACAGGATAGCCTGGGCTACACAGTAAGAGCATGTCTCAAAAAACAACTGTAGGGCCTAGAGAGAGGGCTCAGTAGTAACAAGCACATGTTCTTTTTCTATTTTTAGAGACAGAGTTTCCCTGTGTAGCCCTGGCTGTCCCAGAACTCTCTCTCTCTATAGACCAGGCTGGCCTTTAACTGGAAGATCCACTTGTTCTGCCTCCTGAGTGCTGAGATTAAAGGTGTGTGCCACCAAGCCCGGCTGAAGCTTGTCCTTCATCAGAGACTTGAACATAAGCCTGGCCCTAGAACTGAAGAAAGTGAGGGGGAATCTGGAGCTGAAAGACATGCCTGGGAGCTGCCCTAACCGGACCAGGTGGAGCAGCAACTGAGCTGCCCTGCTGCCCTGACGTGTAGCATAACCTTTCTTGTAAAAAGGGGAAATGGCTGAAAATGGAACCATGCTCACTTTCAAATTTTGTTAAAAATGTCTCTGTGGTTCAAAATAGGAAGAAAGAGACTTTGGGAAAATAGTTCTAGTTTCACTAAGCTGACACAATACAAATCTACTGTGGATGACCTTTCTCGATACTACCAAATACATACAGGAAAAGTAACGTTAATGCTATATAAAGTCACTCTGAAAACAAAGAAAGATGCAGGGCAGAGGTGTTTGGGGAATGTTGACTTAGTTGGTAGAGTGCTTGCCTAGCTTGTGTTTGGTTCCCAGTACCGGGTAAAACCAGGCATGGGAATTGCTCGCCTGTAATCACAGTGACTGGGAGGTGAAGGCAGGGGAATTAGAAATTCAAGGTCACCTTTAGTTCACATCCTTGGCTACATAGTAAGCCTGAGCCTCTGCAACTCTATCTCAAAAAAGGCCAAAAGAGGGGGCAGCAGATGGCTCAGCCAGTTACGGCACTTGTGACACCTTACAATCCATGTGGAAGGAGAGAAACAACTTCACAAGCTGTCCTGACTTCCACACAGAGACTATGGTTCAAGATTGCATACACACACACACACACACACACACACACACACACACTCTATATATATATAAGTTTTTTTGTTTTGTTTTCTTGTTGGTTTTGGTTGGTTTTGGTTTTTTGCGGCAGGGTTTCTCTGTGTAGCCACTCTCTAGGCCAGGCTGGCCTTGAACTCAGAGATTCACCCGCCTCTGCCTTCTGAATACTAGGGTAAAAGATGTGTGCCACCATTCCCAACTAATATAGTTTTTTTTTAAATGTAGGCTTTTTAATTTTTCAGTACAACTCTTTTACTGTCCCCAGAGACAACCCATCTCATAATTCAGAATCTTGTTTCTGGAGCTGAGTGACTCAGGTTTTGCTCATCAGCCTGCTGCACTATTTCCTCCTCAGACACTTAGATGCCATCCAAAACCTTTCCGACATCCTTGTTTTTACCTATCATGGCTTGCAGAATCAAAGGCCCTTAATTTGGGGGTTGGGGATTTAGCTCAGTGGTAGAGCGCTTGCCTAGCAAGCACAAGGCCCTGGGTTCGGTCCTCAGCTCCAAAAAACAAACAAACAAAAAAGGCCCTTAATTTGAAACAATTTCAATTAGTATTTATTTTTATCAAGGATTAATTCATCCTCCTGGGCTTGAGAGACAGAACAAGAAACATGCATCCTCATCTGGACCCTGAGGATTCATTTTTCACCCAAGAAATTTGGGATTTCAACCAAACACCCTGTCTCCTGACATGAGCACACACAGACCTCACTTTGGGTTTTTTGTTGTTGTTGTTTTTGTTTTTTGAGACAGGGTTTTTCTGTGTAGCTTTGTGCCTTTTCCTGGAACTCACTTGGTAGACCAGGCTGGCCTCAAACTCACAGAGATCCGCCTGGCTCTGCCTCCCGAGTGCTGGGATTAAAGACGTGCACCACCACCACCCAGCCAGACCTCACTTTGTTATGGAAGACCAGGGTAACACTCTTGATTGTATTCAGAACATGGCTGCAGATGGTGTGGACAGCGGCCAGTTCCTTTGTTTCCCCAACATTTGTCAACCCAAAGTCTCTTTTTCTTTCCAAGGAGACTCGGCTCTAATTGATGTGACTGAAATCCCTCTAGAGAGTTCTCTGGGCCCTTCAGAATGATGTCGACATTTTCCGGAATGTCTACAGCCTGGTTGCTGAGAATGGTCTTTGTTATTGCAGTAGATATGGCAAAGATTAATGTAGCTTATTTTTTTCAAAATGCTCATCATTTTCTAACTTATGAGACCAGTATGATACTGACACCACAAAGACTGAAATATTGAAAAAGAATATATTTTAAGTATAGACTAATATTCCTTGTGAAAATACATGAAAGTTCCCTTAACATATCAGTGCATTAAATCTAACAATTTATAATAAAGTTAACTAACCATGAGCAAGTGAAGTTTATCCCAGAAATGAAGTCTAGCTTAACATTAAAAAAAAAAAAAGCCAGGCAGTAATGTTACATGCCTTTAATCCCAGCACTTGGGAGGCAGAGGCAGGCAGATCTCTGTGAATTTGAGGCCAGCCTGGACATTTGAAAAATCAATAAATAAATAGACAAACAAACAAGTAATTAAATAAAAAAATATAAGGAATGGAGTAGGAAGCCATATCAAAGACTCTAGCTTCAGATCCATAGGAAAATGGCAACCCCCCCCCCAGGAGAGGGATGAGTCTCAGAGATAAGCAAAGACTTCCTCTCATCCTAGTACAGATGTTGATAGTGTGTGCAAAAATATTCACCATAGCTTTCTCCCGGGGGAGTTTAAGGCCTGAAGACTGCTCCTCTACAGAGTTCTTACTGAGATCAGCTAAACCAGTCTCTTTGATCCAGTTCTATATGATAATCTGGCCTTCTTGTTATCTGTATGTAATGACCACGCCTCCCCGTCAGCTGTGTGTAATGACCACGCCTCTCTGTTCAGCTGTGTGTAATGACCACGCCTCTCCGTTCAGCTGTGTGTAATGACCACGCCTCCCCGTTCAGCTGTGTGTAATGACCACGCCTCCCCGTTCAGCCGTGTGTAATGACCACGCCTCCCCGTTCAGCTGTGTGTAATGACCACGCCTCCCCGTTCAGCTGTGTGTAATGACCACGCCTCCCCGTCAGCTGTGTGTAATGACCACGCCTCTCCGTTCAGCTGTGTGTAATGACCACGCCTCCCCGTTCAGCTGTGTGTAATGACCACACCTCCCCGTCAGCTGTGTGTAGTGACCACGCCTCCCCGTTCAGCTGTGTGTAGTGACCACGCCTCCCCGTTCAGCTGTGTTAATGACCACGACTCCCTGTTCATCTGTGTGTAATGACCACGCCTCCCCGTTCAGCCGTGTGTAATGACCACGCCTCCCCGTCAGCTGTGTGTAATGACCACACCTCCCCGTCAGCTGTGTGTAGTGACCACGCCTCCCCGTCAGCTGTGTGTAGTGACCACGCCTCTCTGTTCAGCTGTGTGTAATGACCACGCCTCCCCGTTCAGCCGTGTGTAATGACCACGCCTCTCCGTTCAGCTGTGTGTAATGACCACGCCTCCCCGTTCAGCCGTGTGTAATGACCACGCCTCCCCGTTCAGCTGTTTGTAGTGACCACGCCTCTCCGTTCAGCCGTGTGTAATGACCACGCCTCCCCGTTCAGCTGTGTGTAATGACCACGCCTCCCCGTTCAGCTGTGTGTAATGACCACGCCTCTCTGTTCAGCTGTGTGTAATGACCACGCCTCCCCGTCAGCTGTGTGTAATGACCACGTCTCCCCGTTCAGCTGTGTGTAATGACCACGCCTCTCTGTTCAGCTGTGTGTAATGACCACGCCTCCCCGTCAGCTGTGTGTAATGACCACGCCTCCCCGTCAGCTGTGTGTAGTGACCACGCCTCTCTGTTCAGCTGTGTGTAATGACCACGCCTCCCCGTCAGCTGTGTGTAATGACCACGCCTCCCCGTTCAGCTGTGTGTAATGACCACGCCTCCCCGTCAGCTGTGTGTAATGACCACGCCTCTCCGTTCAGCTGTGTGTAATGACCACGCCTCTCTGTTCAGCTGTGTGTAATGACCACGCCTCCCCGTTCAGCTGTGTGTAATGACCACGCCTCCCCGTCAGCTGTGTGTAATGACCACGCCTCTCCGTTCAGCTGTGTGTAGTGACCACGCCTCCCCGTTCAGCTGTGTGTAGTGACCACGCCTCTCTGTTCAGCTGTGTGTAATGACCACGCCTCCCCGTCAGCTGTGTGTAATGACCACGCCTCTCCGTTCAGCTGTGTGTAATGACCACGCCTCCCCGTCAGCTGTGTGTAATGACCACGTCTCCCCGTTCAGCTGTGTGTAGTGACCACACCTCCCCATTCAGCTGTGTGTAATGACCACGCCTCCCCGTTCAGCTGTGTGTAGTGACCACGCCTCTCCGTTCAGCTGTGTGTAATGACCACGCCTCCCCGTTCAGCTGTGTGTAATGACCACGCCTCTCCGTTCAGCTGTGTGTAATGACCACGCCTCTCCGTTCAGCTGTGTGTAATGACCACGCCTCCCTGTTCAGCTGTGTGTAATGACCACGTCTCCCCGTTCAGCTGTGTGTAGTGACCACGCCTCCCCGTTCAGCTGTGTGTAGTGACCACGCCTTCTCATTCAGCTGTGCTATGGCTTCTCCAACTTAGACTGCAAACCACCCGACCCCAGCTTTTCTGTTTCTATATGTGTGTCTGCCTTTTCTCGTTCCATTGTTGCCCGAGTCAGACCAAGGAAGCCCCTGGAGTCTGCGCAAGGACTTGGCCACAAAACAAGGGCCTGAAGGGACAGCTCAGCGGTTGAGAGAATGTGCTGCTTTTCCAGAGGACCAGAGTCTGATTCCCAGCACCCTCATCAAGCAGCTCATAACTGTAATTCCAGCTCCTCGAGGATCTGACGACGCCTTCAGCCTCCCCAGGCACCAGCACACACATGCACATATCCGTATGCAGACACATAATTAAAACTAAAAAAAATGTATAGGAATGTTAATAGCAGCCTTTTCGTAACTAAAGAATTAAAAGCTTAAAAGTCTACCTATAGGGGAACAGATAAACAAATTGTAATGTATTCATATTAATTAAAAAATACAAAATTGGGGGTTGGGGATTTAGCTCAGTGGTAGAGTGCTTGCCTAGCAAGCACAAGGCCCTGGGTTCGGTCCTCAGCTCTGGGGAAAAAAATACAAAATTATAAGAGAGCAATTATTTACACATACAAAGGCACGGTGGCTCTGGGTGCCTGGTTTTCCTCTGCTCTTGTTTTTCAGAGCTGGGGATGGAAGCCAGGGCCTTCTGAATGGTAGGCAAGGACTCTACCACTGAGTTATAGCCTCAGCCCTGGATGAGAACGAGAACATAAAAGGCACTGGAGCTTCCTCCTTGCTCTCTGCTTACTCTGGGCACAGTTAACCATGGACAGAGACTCCTGCAATAAAGAACTCGGGCGTTCTGCCAACAGACAGGAATGGACCCTATCGGAAGCGGATCCTCCAGCTCCAACCAAGATGCAGACACTTTTCTTTTTATTTTCTTTCTTTCTTTCTTCTTTCATTTTTGAAGACTCCCTCTGTAGTCCTGGACTGTCTTGAGCTTGCTTTGTAGACCAGGCTGGCCTCAAACTCACAGAGTCACCTCTGCTTCCTGGTGTTGGGATTAAAAGCATGAGCCACCATTCCTGGCTTCCCAACCATCATCTTGACTTGTAACAACATTACAGACCCTGGGTAAGGGCCATACAGACATGGCAATTCCATTCCTTGACTGTGTATTCCAAGAAAATGGAATCAATGTACCATGGAGGTGTTTACATTTCCTGTCGACTACAGTGTTACAGGATCCAAGATCCGAAATCACCTTAAGTGCCTGCTAAGGGGATGAGTGGAACAGATGGAATGTGTGCACAATGGGATATTGGCTGCTACAGTTTTTTATTGTTATTGTTTGGTTAGGGCAGATTTGAAACATTTATGTGTTTGGCTCATGGTGCTCAATGAATATTTGCTGAGTGAGGCCATGAAAGGCTCCCTCACCTTCAGGATTCTTGTGTGGATGCTTGCGGGGGGGCCTTGGAATCCAGACTTTGGCCCTCCATCTTGGAAGGTGTCGACGGCTCTGATGAACACAGCTCCTGGGAACACTCTGGTGGTGTATGGGTAACATTACAGTGGGACCCCTATTCTGCTTAGTTGCCGTCCCAGATCCCCCTTAAGACTCACATTTTCCCTCCTCCCTCTGGGAGATACTTACCACAGTCCTCATAGATGGTGTCTGGGGAACAGGGAAGGGGACCGGGGGTGGGAAAAGCTCCCAGCCAGCGCTGCATGTCTGACCTAGTGGTGAACATAGGAGGAGTTCACAGTTGGCGGGACAGACACTCTGTTCTGTTCTCCTCTGCAGTGCTGGGTATTGAATCCAGGGTCTCATGCATACTAGGCAAGCTCTGTACCACTGAGCCACATCCCCAGCCCCCAAGAGTGTTTTCTCAAGACATGACTCACAGTGAGGCTGCTTGGAGTAGCCTGTGGGTGGGGCGACCCTGGTGGTTGCTTAGAAGGGAGAGACGGAATGTAGGGGGTCCAGATGGGTCAGGAACCTGCTGGGCCTGCACCAGGGAGCGATGGGCATAGTCCAGAACCTGCAACCGCTGCCCACTACCCAGGGAAGAGGGCGTTCAGAGGAGAGCAGGCGCGTCCTGCCTGATGCCTCTCCTCCACCCCAGCTTGGACTTCCTCCCCTCCCACGCTGGACCCACCTCTTGGGCTGAGTGATAAGCAGCAGGTCACTGAAGAGCAGCAGGCAGAGGGGAGTGAAGCGGGGGCGGGAGGTGAAGAGCACACCCCCCCTCCGAAATCCCAACTCTGTCAGCTCCCCCTGCAATTCCAGGCGCCGTGACCAGGAGACCAGGGGTAGAGCCTGAGAGGAAAAAGAGAAGGGTTTAGCCTCGCAGCGTGGCGAGGAAAGGTGAGATGGAGGGTCTGGGCACGACTAACCTTGACCTTGTGGAAGCGCAACCTTTGGGTGAGTCGGATCAGCTCTTCGGTCTGCTTCATGCGCCCTACCTCAGCGCTGCAGCGCTCAATGATCTGGTGAGGGGAGGCGAGTCATCATCCCCGCGGCACCTGCCCCTCCACTTCCCACTACCCCTTGGCTCCTCTTCTCTCCCCAGTGTCCATCCTGCGCACCTTGCTCACAGCACTCAGGGCCTTCTGGGCATTCTCCTGGCGACTGGACCCCTCCTCTGTCTGGCCTAGGATATTCTGGAAACAAAGAGGAAGGGTGACTGAGATCCTCCCTTGCCCTGAGATTCTGAGGCGCTGTGGACCCTGCCCAGCTTTGCCCAATGTTCTGTTTAGGATTCACAGGGCCCCCAAGATAACCCTCAGCAAGACCATGAGACCTACCACTTACCAGCTGCCAGAGCCCCAGCAAGTCATATAACTGCTCGGTGCCTCAGTTTTCCCATTTATAAGACGGAGCTGATATCTATTTAGCATGTTAATAATATCGTGAGGATTCGAGGTGATATATAAAGAGGGCTTAGCATAATCCTTGGCACACCATACATGCTCGGGGGTGTTCTGGTTTTTGTTTTTTGGGTTTTTTTTTTTTAATAATTACTAGTCTAACAATAAAGCAGGACAGTTAGAAATGCCTGGATTTCTATTTATTTTATTTTCTTTTTAGCGTGTATGTTTTTCTGAGACAGCATTTCTGCTAAGCAAGCCCTGGCTGGCTTTGAACGCTAAATCCTTCTGTCCACCCTCTGGAACACTGGGGTCACAGGCATGGACCCCCACATCTGGCTCCATTTATTATTTTTGCTTGGCCTAGGCCAAGTTATTCAAACTGCACCCAGTTTCCTCCTTTATAAAGTCATGCAAATAATGGTTCCTGCTCTCCCACACTTATCACTGGGCTATACAGGTGTAGAACACTTAGAACTGGGCCTTGGACAGCACACTCGGCAATCACTGAGTCAGTATGGTATCACTGTTATCATGCCGTCTACAATGAGTCCAGATAAAGCAAAAAAGAACAAGGGAGTTGGGATAGAAGTCAATGGTAGAGTGCTTGTTTGGCATGCGTGAGGCATCAGTTTGAACCTCTGACACACACACACACACACACACACACACACACACACGAAATTAAAGAAAAAGTCTGTGCACACCTGTTATCCCAACACTCAAGAAGCTGAGGCAGAAAACCGCAAGTCTGAGCCTGGCCTGAGCTGCATAATGAATTCTAGAAAACAACAACAAACAAACAAACAAAAACACCAGCAACAAAAAGCAAAGCCAACTGTCTTAGACAAAGAAAGAGAAAAAGAAAACAATAATAGTAGCAGCAGCATCTAGTTGGGCAATCTTCACGGCAAGATTCCCATGCCTTTAATCCCAGCACTCGGGAGGCAGAGCCAGGTAGATCTCTGTGAGTTTCAGGACAGCCTGGTCTACAAAGTGAGTTCCAGGACAGCCAAGGCTATACAGAGAAACCCTGCCTCGAAAAACAAACAACAAACAAACAAAAAAGATTCCAATACTGGAGCTGGAGAGATGGCTCAGCATTGGCTGCTCTTCCAGAGCACCAGGGTTCAATTCCCAGCATCCACATTTTGGCTCACAACCATTTATAATGGGATCTGATGTCTTCTTCTGGTGTGCAGTCTCTGTCTGAAGATAGAGCACTCATATACATAAAATAAATAAAGAAATAAATTTTTTAAAAAAGGATTCCAATACTACCAGGCATGGGGGGGGGGGAGATGCACACCTTTAATGCCAGTACTCTAGAGGCAGTGAGGCAAGCAGATCTCTTGGAGCCAGACCAGCCTGGAATACACAGCAAGCCAGCCATAACTACATAGTGAGATTTTTGTCTTAAAAAAAAAAAAAAAAAAAAAGAGGAGAAAATCCCAATACTGGGGGGTTAGAGAGGTGACTCAGCAGTTAAGAACACTCAGTGCTCTTTCAGAGGACCCAGGTTCAACTCCCAGCATCCACATGGTAGCTCACAACTGTCTGTAACTCCAGTTCCAGAGGGGCCAATTCACTTTTCTAGCCTCCGCAGACACTAGGCATACATGTGATACACATACATGCATACAGGCAAAACATGCACATAAAATCAAAACATATGAATCTTTTAAAAAATTCCAATACTAGTTGAATCAGTCAAAGGTTTTGGGTTGAAAAGTGTTTCTCTGGCTCAGAGGGTAACAGCTTTTGTGAGACCTACACAGAGAAGTCGAAAACTGATTCCTGCAATGTACCCTGGGATGGCTCAGCAGGGAAAGGCGTTTTGCAGCCTAAAGACCTGAACTTGATCCCCTGGACCCAGGAGATGAAAAAAGCAAATTGGCTTCCGCAAGTTTTTCTGTGACATCTGCACGTTGTCCTGACTTCTATGTATACACCAACACACACACACACACACACACACACACACACACACACACACAGATGCAAAAAAAGTGTTTCATAAAATCCTCATTTTTTCCCCCTCAGTATTATCCCACTAAGGAACTTTTTTATTTATTTAGTTGCCCTGGAGATTGAATCCAAGGCCTAGTCTAGTACACTGTAGGCAAGCGGTCTATCACTAAGCTACAGTGCTCAGCCCCACACTACAGCCTCCATAAAAATCGAATTTTATAGATACACTATAAATCTTTGTATTCGCCATGGCCCTCTGAAGTCCACAATCACTGGAATAGCTAAGGTTTATTTTTTTTTTCATCCCTCCCAAAAACCATTATATGTCTCTTTGGAGATTTCAACTAGTTAGAGGCTGAGCCAAAGAAAGTCTAGAAGGCTTTCTGCCCTCTGAGGCATTTAGGGAGCTGAGGTTGGGAGATGTTGCCGCCCTGAGAGACCGTCTGTGGTCATGGTGGGATAGGAAATGGTGAAAACTGGACCAGAGGCCTTGGAGAGCGTTTGCACGGCAGGGTGGTTGGAAGGAACAGACTCCAAGCCGGGACAGTACCTGCAGCAGCATCCGGAGCCGGGTAATGCGCTGGAAGGGTAATAGCAGGAAGGAGGGCAGCGGAAGCCGCTCGCATTTGGGGAGGCTCTGCAGCCGCCGCAGCTCCGCAGAGAAGCGCACGTTCGTGTCCCTGCAAGAAAGCCCAGATGTCGAGGGCTTCCCTGGAGTAGGTCCTGAGCCCTGCAGCCAGCTCTGGTCTCTCAGCCTTAGCCTGAATTTCACAGGTTCCTCCAACTCTGGGGTACAGAACGCCCCCGCTTCTCTACAGTTTTGCTTTCATAATGTCAATTCCCCAACACCATTAAATGGAAGGTTCCGGAAACAGACAATTCGTACATTTTGAAGTCAGTGCCTTTCTGACTAGCAATGATTTAAAAAAAAGATCTCAAGATGCCCCACCCTATTCTCATCTGGAACACCAATAATCCCTTTGTTCAGCGTATTCAAGTACATACACTACCCTCCCCCTCTTCCATCACTTAGTAGCTGTCCTGTCTGTCAAACTGACTGGTGATACCGTGGTGCTGTGTCCACACAATCCTTAACTGACTTACTAAAGTCCACAAAGAGCAAGTGGAGGGATGCTGACAACTGTATTACACCACATTGCTCTATTTTTTCTATTTTATTATTAGCTGTTGTTCAGCTCTTCCCGGGCCTCATTTATAAACCGTTTTCTTAGATAGGGGCGTGTGAGGTTTAGCACTATCCACTGGTGGTCTCGTAGCACATTCCCAGGTAGAAAGGAGAAAAGCACTGTACTCACATAAGGCGGCTGTAGGTCTCCTCCTGATACTGCTGGTTCCGGACGTAATCCACATACACTGAGAAGGGGCCGACCGCGTGGGCATGCACCACGTCGCACAGGTCACTGATGTGTGGGGAAGAACGGACCCGGGATAGTAATGTTCCCAGAAACCTGAAAGCATGGAGGAAGCTGTTAATGGAGGCAAAGGAAGTCTGGTTCTCCAGGCTTTTCAAGCGAGTGCTGAAAACCAAGTCCGAGGAAGGAGAGATCTAGAAGAGGGAGAAAGCTAAGGAGGGTGGATGCTCAGCAACCCAAGGCCCACATTCCTAGGACCCCACTGACCGCTCACTGACACCCTGGACTCGCTGCACATTGGAGAAAAGTGTGTGGTGATCCCGAGGAGTGAGTGTGTCCCGGAGAGCCCGGCTCAGGACGAAGGTGTCGGTCAGTAGCCTCAGAGAGCGTAGGTAGGAGGCCTCTGAGGTCACCACCTCAAACAGGCTCTAGACAGGAGAGCAGGGCCACAGTAAAAAGGCCAGGCACCTTACAACCAGCCCAGACTCGGGTCACACACCTCCCCATCCCAGTCCCACCCTGGGGTACCCACCTCCTGCATACGCCTTTCTTGGGGGCTTAGGCTCTCTAAGAGACCACTGGCTCGCACAGCTGGGAGCTCCTGCCACAGAGTGTTCCGAGGTCCAGGGAGCCTGGAGAAGGTGGGAGCTTCTCCTGGATTAGCTGGAGCAGGGCCCCCATCCTCACCCACACCCCACAGCTCCTCTGACAGCACAGCTGCTCTGTAAGTCTGGTATAAAGGTTCTGGAAGGTAGACAGAGAATATCAGAGCGGTCCAAGCCCCAGAACCCTTCCCTCCTGCCTGTCACAGGAGAGAAGACCTACCGTCCTGCAGGGGCAGCTCCCACTGCTGATCCTTCAACCCCTCCAGGCCCTCCTCATCCCTGTGGAGAAAGAGAAGAAGGCATGAGAGGTCCAGTCGATGGGTGTCATTCACATGACACCAGAAGAGAGAGCTGCAGAACTCATGTGCACATGGTATGGAGGGATCCTGACAGCTCCAGATCAAACTCCAGATGTGCCTGTGTGCCTGTTGGAGGGGAAGTCCTTGGCCAATCAGGCCCAAACATTTCTGCTCTCTCAGCTACTGTGCAAATAGATACTTCCAAGTCCCTCCCTCCAGCCCTCTCACACAGCAGGAGCATCGTCTAGGTCTTTTGTGGTTTGGTGAAACCCCACATGGTCCAACTCGCACACCTGTGGCTCCCTGTCTCCCTTCTCCTAGTTACTCTCAAGCTAAAAGCTACTTCAGTAAACATTTTCTAAACAAATGAACATACCTGGATTGTTACTTCTAATAAGAAAGCAATTAATCTAGGATGGTTAGCAAGCCTGGAAAGCGTAAGAGATGGCCATGGTTGCCAAATGGTTTTGCCAACAATCATTCTAACGGAGGACTTGAGGAACGGCTCAGTGGTTAAGAGCATGCACTATTCTTGCAGAGGATCCGAGGAGTTTGATTCGCAGCACCTACATCAGATGGCTCACAACTACCTGTAACTCAACCTACGTGGGGGGGAGAGCCCGCTGTTTGGGCCTCCATAAGTACCTGCAGACAGACACACATGGACACACACACACACACACACACACACACATAATTAAAAATAAATCTTTTGGGGGGGGGGTTCGAGACAGGGTTTCTCTGTGTAGCTTTGCACCTTTCCTGGAATTCGCTTTGGAGACCGCCTGCCTCTGCCTCCCGAGTGCTGGGATTAAAGGCGTGCGCCACCACCGCCCAGCTAAAAATAGATCTTAAAAATTAACTTTAATACAGACGCACAGTAAGATAAGAATATTAAAGCAGAGCTTGGCCCTGACTTTGGTTTGTTTGTCTTGATTTTGGTTTGTTGTTGTTTTGAAAATGAACTGTGAGATGTATCCCAGGCTGGCCTCAACTCCTGATTTTCCTGCCTCAGCCTGCTGTGTGCTGGGATTATAGCCTGTGCCACCAAGGCTAGCTTGAGCCCAATTTTTTTGCAATATTATTCCTCAATAATCCTATGGAACGGAGTCAAGCGTATTCCTATTGCTCAGAGAAAGACTCTGAAACCCAGAAAAGATAATTTATTTAAAGTTGTATAACTAAAATATAGTTATTTTACAACTATATTTGTTGTAAATATAAGGTAGTATTCGTCTGGACTTGAAAGTTAGTCTGCCCTTGCAGGAGAGGCACAGTGAGATCAGGAGAGAACATAGGGGGGGAGTTCGGTACCTTCCCTCCAAGGCTGCAGGAGGAGCATTCTGAGGTGCTTCTTCAGGCCTGTCCCCTGGAGAGAGAACCCAGAGTGACCAGAGCTAACCTCCAAAACCTCCAAGACACTGAGCCCTAGCCCAAGACACTGAGCCCTAGCCCAAGACACTGAGCCCTAGCCCCAGTGAAGACACCAAGACTACCACTCCCCTCTACTTCCGAGCAGCAGCTGGGAGAAAAGGGGAAAGTCTAGGGCTTGGTAGGTCTGTAGCTGGCCACTCAGCCCCCACCCTGTGCGCTCAAAGCCCAGAACTACTCCCATCCCTGTCCCCCCTCCCTACCTTCCATGTCCTTAACTCCCAGGCCTTGTACCTGTTTGGATCCCATCTTCCGAAGGCAGTTCCAGGTCCGGCTGTGGAAGCTCCCCAGAGGTACTGGCATCTTGTCTGACTCGAGTGGGCTTGGGGGGCTTGAGGGGAGGTAGGAGTTTGCGCTCAGCAGTGGAGCGATAAGATGTGAGGACCACTGGAGGGTGACTGATGACTGGTGGGTTGATGCGAGAGCGGGAGGCTCGCAGTGGGGATGCTCTGCAGGGGGCCCTGAGGATGTCATCCGAACTCCCCACAGGCACCCATCGGAGCTCCAGGCCAGGCTTTGCTACGTGGCAGACACAGGGGCAGCATGGAGGGCAGGCCAGAAACCCTAACCTAGGGCCTTGTGCTTGCTAGGCAAGCACTCTACCACTGAGCTAAATCCCCAGCCCTTAGTATTCTTAACTGCTGAGACATCTCTCCAGCCCCTTATTCAGCCTTTAACAAGAAGGAATGCTTTTAATCCCAGCACTTTGGGAGCAAAGGCAGATGTATCTCTGTGAGTTCAAGCCCAGCCTGGTTTACATAGAGAGCTCAAGGACAGCCAGATACATAGATAGAAAGACCCTATCTTGAGAGAGACAGAGAGACAGAGAGACAGAGAGACAGAGAGAGAGACAGAGAGGAGGTTCTGCCATTTACAACAACATCAAACCCAGGAATCGAACTCAGGTCATCAGGCTTGTTGGCCAGCACTTTTACCCACTAAGCCATCGCAATGGGCCCAAAAGGTGTAGCTTTTTATCAAAAGGAAGACATAAATCATAAATGCAGGAGATCAGCACAGTTATAGCACATGACTAGAGCACTATTGGCTCTGTGGTGTGTGTGTGCAGCATCTGTAACAGGAGGGGATGTCTAAGGAGGAAGTCCTTGGGGCCCGGCCCATCCCATCTCAGACTCTTCCCCCACAGAAAGGACCAACCCCAGGTATCTGTAGATCTCGTCCACCCTGTCTGCATCGCAGAGAAACATAGAAAATAGACTTCTCAAACACACAAGCTACTAGAAATGCTAGTCCTTTACATCCCCCTAGTTTTCGAGAACTGAAAAGAAAGATGAGCTAGCTGTGTTGAGGCTACTCGACTGCACTATATGCTCACCCGGAGTGCCATTCTCCTGGGACCCATTCCCGGAAAGGACGACTTGGGGAGTCTCTCTCTCCCCATTCACATCCGAGCCCCCTTGGGAGCACCGCTCCAGGGACTCCGAGGACTGGGCCTTGCCTTCAGCCCCCCATTCAAACTTGCCAGCCAGTCTGCGAACCGTGCCAGGGGCCGAGGCAGAGCCATCCTGGAGAGGCATAGGGAGCGAGGGCAGGGGTGTTCGGGGCGAGCCAGAGGGCTTGGGTGGGGGCACTGGAGAGCAGGGAGCTGGTTCTGGGGAGACGGATCGCCGGGACACCGGGCTGGGACTGGGTGTGCTGGAAGGCGAGTCGGGGGACGTCTGGGAGTCCAGGCTGGCTCTGGAGACTGAGGGGGGCAGAAGGGCGGGAGGCTTCAGGGAAGACGCGGGGGGCTCCCAGAAGATGGAGGTGCACATTGAGGCTGACGCATCATTGGGAATCTGGGGAAGTGCTTTCGAAGAGGAGCCGTTGTGCGGAGGCCCCGGGGAGTGCGGAGCCCGGTGGCGAGAAGGAGGGCGGGGGCGGATGATCCGAGGGGGCTTCAGGGTGGGGGGCGTTGCTGCAGGAAGGGACTGGGCTGACATCGTCTTCTGAGTGTTTCCAAGGAGGGAGGTGTTCTGCGGAAGTCATCCCCTGAGGAGGGTGGAGGGATAAGGGGCCCCTCAGTATCCCGGCTGGTGGGTAGACTGAGGCTGTCTGAAACTGTATTTTTCAAGTCAGGAGAGGAGACCGGTACATTTCCCTCCCTTCCTCCTCATCATACTGTCTTTTTTTCACCTCTCACCCTTCCTCATTCTGCCCCTGGACCCTCCTGGGCAGCTTTTCTTTCTTTGAGACAGGGTCTCTCATTATGCGTCCCAGACTGGCCTCAGCGTCCGGAGAGCTGGCCTTACAAGCCTGTGCTGCCAGTGGCCAGCTTCTCTATCCTTTGACTTTGCTGCCACAGCCGGGCCAGAGGACACAGTGGGGCTAAGAACAAGGGGCTGTTGGGGAGGATGGGAAGGCCAGGGTAACAGAACCAGTAAGATGCAGCGGAGGGAGCTCAGCTTGCGGGTACAGTCGCTGTGTGTAGGGAGTTTATGTGAGTTAGTGTGCACTGTTATCTAGTGCTGGATGAGTGGGTGTGCCCTGGGAGGTATGCTGGGGAAGAGTGGGGTCAACCGTGGTTTGTCACAGACACATCAAGTGTGCATGTTCTGTAATATCTGAGTAAAGCATGTGTGTATGAGTGTGAGCACAGGCACACACGCAGGAGCGCGCGCGTGCGCGCGCGCGCACACACACACACACACACACACACACACACACACACACACACACGCAAGCCAGTGCCTGAGCTGATGGATGTATCACTGTTTCCCTGCTCTGGCTGCCCCTCCCCCCTCCCATTTCCCAGTTCCTCTCTCCGGACTCTCCCTTTCCGGATTATTTTTAGTCTCCTTTTCCTGCCACGAAGATTCCTGGAGCCTCTGACCCCAGGAGACCGGGAAGCCCCAGCCTGATCTCTTCTGCTCCCCATCCTCTTATCCCCGCCACACCTGGGTCTGGTCACAGAGGGACGCTCCAGTGGAAGGCTGGGTCCTGCCGGGATGCCTGGGGGGGTGGCCACAAACCCAGGCCACAGCATAGAACCAACAGCACCGGGACACCGCTGGGACCTGGGACGCTGGAACCTGTGCTTCTCTTCCTCTTGACAAGGAGGATGGGGACCAGAGCTGGGACACAAGAGAGCCCCTAAATTCCCTATCCCGTCAGAAGTCATAGCCTTCCAGGTCCCCAGTTAGGTTCTTGAGAAAAGATGGGCATCAGGGCCTCCTTAGACTGCAGCTTACTCAGTGGCCCCTACAGGCTGCCACGAAGCCCCTCATTGAAGTTACCCAAGCAGTGGTCTCCTGCTCCCCAGCCTCTGCCCCGTCAGGGAACTCACTGTACCCCATCCCAGGTGCCTGTGTTGACTTTCTTCCCGCTCCCAACTCAGGCCTTTCACAGGGCCTAAAGAGTCGGGGCCCCAAGCACTTACCCTCTCCGTTCCCTCCACTCTCAGTCACCTCCTAGGGCTGAGTGAGTAGGGGCAGGAAACAGGAATCCGATCCTCCTCCCAACCGGACACCACCACCCCCAACCACACCATGCTCCACATGCGCACACTGGGCCTAGAGGATGTGAGGAATCCGGCATCCAAGGTGTTGGAGGTTAGAAAAGGCTGGAACTCGGGTGTGGAGAGCTGCTTTATGCGTGCACCCTCACCTGTACTGCTATGTGACCGACAAGGGGTGCCGGTGAGTCCGGCATGGCCCGGGCAAGCTGGGCTGGCAGTACCGAATGCCCATCCTCATACTTCCCTCTCAGCGAAGGGATGTCTAGCCATCGGTTCCTACCACTTGTACGACTATTGTCTGTCTCCCCAACATCCAACCTATTGCCTCGGTGTGAGCCAACCACACTTGGCACAAAGGGAACCTCTCTTCTTCCCCCTCTCATCTGCAGAGCCCCCCACCCCACCCCAACTTACCTCTATGGTTTGAGGTAGTTTCTGTTTTCAGCCTATCTTCCTGGCCCCTTGGAGCACCAAATGCTGCCCAACGTCTTCTAATAAATGTCCCCGCGTCTCTGGGGCGGGAACTGAAGGCCCAGATTTCCATCTCCTCAGAGGAAGCCAGTTCCTCAGCCCCACCCAGCCATTGTGTCAGGCTAGGGGTGGGAGTGTGGAGGGAGGTGGGGAAGGGGATCTTCCAGATTTGCAGGTGACCTGTTGCTCACTCTTCTGCATTCCCAGTTTCTCTGCCCAGTCCCCGAGTCCCTGAGATCACTCCCTGTACCACTGGGAGGTTCCTACACTGATTGGCCCAGAATCCGACGTCTATGGAGAAGAAGAGACAGGTGGTGGAGTGCCCCCCACCGCACACCTTTAATTGGCTCTCTGATTGGGAAACTGAGTTCCCAGGGCTGGGAGTGTGTGTTAAAAACAACCTGAGAGGGGTGGAGTGAACCACACCCCAGCCTGGGAAGGAGGCTGGTGGAAGTTTGCTCCGGCTGGTCAAGAGAGGACCCCGGCAGATGCCGTTGGCATGGGCATACATCTATCCACACATACCAAGCCAGACACTGGGAAGATCCGGTAAGCTAGTACTGAATGAAAGACGTTTTAAATCCCTTTTTGTTCAATGTCTAAAGCCTAAAGTCTTTCTGAGAGACTGCAGTCTACCCTGTTCCCCAGCTTCTCCCGTCAGACCTGCTCCTAAGGCTCTTCGTTGTGCCTGATGCCTGGAAATCTTCCCAAGAGATCTCATTAAGCATTCCTTCACTTCCTCCTGGCAGCTGGAAGAAACCCTCTCAAAGAGGTCTGTCCTGGTCACGCTAAACTTTCAATCCACTGGGCTACCTGGTGAGCTTTGTGTGGATTAGCAGTAAAGCTCCTGCCAAGCATTTTGTGAGGCTCTGGGTTCCAAGTGAGGGCGACAAAGGAAAAGAAAGGAAACTGACTATGGGGCTAAAGAGATGGCCCAGTGGTTAGAGCTGTTCCTAAGGACCTGAGTCCAGTTCCCAACAATTCATGGTTCACCTATAACTCTAATCACAAAGGATCCCACAGACACCCTTGTCCAGTCTCTAAGGGCACCCACACACAGCATACACACACACACATACACACACACACACACACACACACACACACACACACACACACAAATAACCATTAAAAAGAGAAGATAAAAGTAAGGTCTGAGAGATGGCTCAGCAGCTAAAACACATACTGCTGTTCCAGAGGATGCGGGTTTAGTTCTCAGCACCCACACTGAGCAGCTTACAACTACCTGTAATTCCAGTTTCTGGGGATCTAACCCCTCTGGCCTCCATGGGCACCTGTACTCATATGCACATATCCATATAAAATTACCCACACACATGCTCATATATACAATTAAAATAAATATTTTTCAAAAAGAAAGTAAAAAGAAGCCGGTCAAAGTGATGCACACCTTTAATCTTGGCACTTGAGAGGCAGAGGCAGGTGATCTCTGTGAGTTCAAGGCCAGCCTGGTCTACATAGTTAGTTCCAGGACAGCCAGAGACTTTCTCTTAAAAAAATAAAAAATTAAATTAAATTAAAAAAGAAAGTAAGAAGGAAATAAAGGAGAAGAAAGGGAGGTGACTGGGTGTGATGAGGCATGCCTAGAGTCCCAGCACTTGGGAAGTGCAGGTATGAAGCAGGAAGATTGTGAGAGTTCAAGGGCATCCTTCCTAAGCTGCATGACAAGACTCTCACCTTAAAACACACGAAAAACATTGTCCTTTGACCTCAACATGTGCATGCATGCTATGGACATGCCCCTCCATAAACACAACATTAATAAATAAAAATTTAAAAGGAAAGGAAGAAAAAAAAACTAAATTGCAATCCACTACACCATGTCATAGTCCCAAACTTCCTTGCATGTGTGTATACATGTATGTTTTTGTGTGGTTGAACATGTGCGAGTTGACGTGGGGTCCATATGCACATGGACGCACATGTGATTAGAAGCCAAAGGTTGACGTGGGGTGTCTTCCTTGACTCCTCTCCACCTTACATGTATTGAGACAAGGCCTCTCACTTAAACCCAGAGCTTTCCAATTCAACTAGTCCAGCTAGCCAGTTTACCTGAGAGGTCCCTGGAATTACCTGGCATTCATGTTGAACTAAACCCAAGTCCTCACATTTGTGCAGCAAGCACTTCACCCTTGAATCATCTCTCAGCCCCAACACTCCCTCTTTCCACGGCAATTATACCAGTACTATCCCATATGCTGTATCTACGTACTGTGCTATACTTACAGTGAATGTTCTATATTGGAAAGAAACCCCAAAGATAGGGTCTTTATTTGTTTTATTTAATAATGTAATGTATCCCCCAAAGTACTGAAGCTGAGTCAGGTACACAATAGGTACTCAGCAGAAGCTTGATTTTTTTTAAAGATTTATTTATTTATTATGTATATAACATTCTGCCTCCGTGTGTGACTACACACCAGGAGAGGGCACCAGATCTCATTATAAATGGCTGTGAGCCATCATGTGGCTGCTGGGAATTGAATTCAGGACCTCTGGAAGAACAGCCAGTGTTCTTAACCTCTGAGCCATCTCTCCAGCCCCAGAAGCTTCATTTTTATCTTGTTTGTTTTTTGAGATCTAAGGTTGCCCAGTCTGGTCCTGAACTCCTGGGCTCAGGCAGTGCTCCTATCCCAGCCTCCCAAATGTTTGACTATAACTACTATACTATAACTCACCACTGTGCCAGGAAGCTGCTTATCATTTGGTGATCTAAATCGAATGAATTGAATCTTGACCGAAGTATACTCTTTCTCTTAACGTTTTTCACACATAGTTATGATGTGTGTTGAGTTTCCCATTATACCCCACCCTAGAGCCGAGCACTCACCCAGCCCCCATCTTTAGGTTCTCTGTTGTTGTTTTTCGAGACAGGGTTTCTCCGTGTAGTTTTGGTGCCTGTCCTGGATCTCGCTCTGTAGACCAGGGTAGCCTCAAACTCACAGAGATCCACCTGACTCTGCCTTCCAAGTGCTGGGATTAAAGGATAAACCACCACCGCCCAGCATCTTTAGGTTCTTTAGGTATTTCAAGAGAAGAACTATTTTCTCCTAAGAGTCTTGGAGACCCCAGTAAGAAAACTAGACACGTACATAGCCAAATAAGTCATGTGTTCATTTATTTTGACTGAAATGTTAGGGGGGCTTTGTTTTGGTTTTTTTGTTTATGTGTTTATTTGAGGTGGGGTTTTTGTTTTATTTTCTTTAGTTTTGCTGCTTATAAAAGTCAGATTTTAAAGGGAACTAACTGTTCTAGCACCAGGGAGCTGAGGCAGGAAGATGATGTCAAACTGCCACCAGGTGGAGTCTGAGCATTTCAGGTGTCACTCTGGCAGCCAAAATGAACCCACTGAGGCAGAGCTGTAGAAGACAGCCCTATGCCTTCCAAGATGTTGCCCCCTCCTCTGTGGTACCATGGCTTTCTCACTGGCATCTGGGACCTTTATGCCCCCTCTCCAGCTCTTCTCAAATCTGTTGAGGAACGTCGGGGGAAGGTAACTCTTTTACAATAATGGAGATAGCATGATTGGACTGGAGAGATGGCCAAGTGCTCAGTGATTAGGAGCACTTGCTGCTCTTGCAGAGGACCTACGTTTGGTTCCCAGCACCCACATGGTAGCTCACAAACTCCCTATAACTCCAGTTCCAGGAAATCCAGTGCCTCTTTGGACCCTCAGGGCCACCAGGCATGTATGTGGTGCAAATATATAAATGAAGGTAAAATACTATATATATATTATAAACAACAACAAAATTAATCTGGGCATGGTGGTGCATGCCTTTAATTACATCATTTAGGAGGCAGTTTAATCTCTGTGAATTTGAGACCAGCCTGGTCTGCATAGCAAGTTCCAGGCAAACCAGGGCTACACAGTGAAACCCTGTCTTAAAAAGAACAAAATAAATTGAGCTGAAGACTTGTAGAACAGAATTTTTTGTCTGAAGAATCAGCATGTGTAATTACATATATGTGAGGGAATGAAATGTACATATGTCAGGTTGGGCTAATTAGGGAGCCATGCACCTGCTACCATAGCTTCCCTACTACGATGGACTCCATCCCTGAGTCATGGGACAAAAGTCTTTCCTTCCCTTACAAGGTTGTTGCTGTTTTCCCAGCAGGTAAAGGCATTTGGTATGTGGCCTAGTGACCTGGGTTGGCTCTCAGAAACCCACATAAAGAAACAACTTCACAAAGTTATCTTCTGACCTCCACATGTACACACACACACACACACACACACACACACAGAGAGAGAGAGAGAGAGAGAGAGAGAGAGAGAGAGAGAGAAATAATATTAATGATAATATTATCAAAAATGTTTAAAAGAGCAGCATGATGTCTGGGCAGTAGTGAGTCACACCTTTACACCTTTAATCCTAGCACTTGGAGGCAGAGGCAGCAGATCTTTGAGTTCAAGGCCAGCCTGGTCTACAAAATGAGTTCCAGGACATCCAGGACGAAACAGAGAAACCCTGTCTTGAAAACAAAACAAAACAAACAAACAAACAAACAAAAAATCAACATGAGGCTTCAGGGACCAAGAATGGAATGCTACACTTTAAAAGTGATGTATTTGGCCAGGCGGTGGTGGCGCATGCCTGTAATCCTAGCACTTGAGAGGCAGAGGCAGGCGGATCTCTGTGAGTTCGAGGCCAGCCTGGTCTACAGAGCTAGTCCAAGACAGGCTCCAAAGCTACAGAGAAGCCCTGCCTCAAAAAAACAAAAGAAAAAAGAAAAGAAAAGAAAAAAATGATGTATTTGGCCAGACATGGTGGTGCATGCCTTTAAACCCAGCACTCAAGAGACAGAGGCAGAAGGATCTCTGTGAATTTGAGGCCAGCCTGGTTTACATTGTGAGTTCCAGGGCATCCAGGGCTATGTAGTGTAGAGAGAACCAGTCCAAAAAAAAAAAAAAAAAAAAAGGTTGAAGAGGGTGAACTTGAGATGGTTAATCTTCATTGTCAACTTGAGTAGATTTAGAATCACCCAGGAACATACCTGTGTTTGTATCGGTGAGAGGTTAGATCTTTGGAGGACAGACCCACTCTGAATGTAGATGGTATTGCCCTGTGGGCTGGGATTCTGGATTGAATTTTTTTTTCTTTTCAAAACAGGGTTTCTCTGTGTAGCTTTGCGCCTTTCCTGGATCTCACTCTGTAGACCAGGCTGGCTTTGAACTCACAGGGATCTGTCTGGCTCTGCCTCCCAAGTGCTGGGATCAAAGGCATGAGCCACCACTGCCCAGCTCCTGGATTGAATTTTTTAAATGAACAAAAGACAGTTGAGCACTAACATTCATTTTTTTCTCTGCTCCCTGATGGGATACCACAGACCAGCCTTGCCTGTCAAGATGGCCTCTGTCCCTTGAGCCATGATCCTGAATGCACCTTTCCTCCCTTAACTTGTTTGTTTGTTTGTCTGTGTTTGTGAAGCACGTGGAAAAGTAACCAGTGCATGGTCCAAGGACTGATGCCTGCATCTGACGACAGCTTTTAATTTTCTATGGTGCTAGTGGTGGACCCAGTGCCTTGCACACTCCAGGGGCAAGCGTTCTCCCATAAATCTATACCCAACTCTTCTTTTCCTAAGACAGAATCCATTATGTAGCTCTAGCTGTCCTTAATCTGCAGATTCTCCTGCCGCAGCTTACTAAGTGTTGAGATTACAAGCATGCCAGCTAGCAGCTTTTTAGAAAGCTAAGTGTGACATGCCCAACTACCTACCCCACTGGTGCTAGAGCACAGTGTGACAGGCTGGTCTACCTACCCCATGGATGGTGGAGCAGAGTGTGACATGCTGGTCTACCTACCCCACTGGTGCTGGAGCACAGTGTGACATGCTGGTATACCTACCCCATGGATGGTGGAGCAGAGTGTGACATGCTGGTCTACCTACCCCACTGGTGGTGGAACACAGTGTGACATGCTGGTCTACCTACCCCATGGATAGTGGAGCACATTGTGACAGGCTGGTCTACCTACCCCATGGATGGTGGAGCACAGTGTGACATGCTGGTCTACCTACCCCACTGGTGGTGGAGCACAGTGTGACATGTGACATGCTGGTCTACCTACCCCATAGATGGTGGAGCACAGTGTGACATGCTGGTCTACCTACCCCATGGATGGTGGAGCACAGTGTGACATGTGACATGCTGGTCTACCTACCCCATGGATGGTGGAGCACAGTGTGACATGCTGGTCTATCTACCCCACGGATGGTGGAGCACAGTGTGACATGCTGGTCTACCTACCCCACGGATGGTGGAGCACAGTGTGACATGCTGGTCTACCTACCCCACTGGTGGTGGAACACAGTGTGACATGCTGGTCTACCTACCCCACTGGTGGTGGAGCACAGTGTGACATGCCGGTCTACCTACCCCACTGGTGGTGGAGCACAGTGTGACATGCTGGTCTACCTACCCCACTGGTGGTGGAACACAGTGTGACATGCTGGTCTACCTACCCCACGGATGGTGGAACACAGTGTGACATGCTGGTCTACCTACCCCACGGATGGTGGAGCACAGTGTGACATGCTGGTCTACCTACCCCACTGGTGGTGGAACACAGTGTGACATGTGACATGCTGGTCTACCTACCCCATGGATGGTGGAACACAGTGTGACATGCTGGTCTACCTACCCCACTGGTGCTGGAGCACAGTGTGACATGCTGGTCTACCTACCCCATGGATGGTGGAACACAGTGTGACAGGCTGGTCTACCTACCTCACTGGTGGTGGAGCACAGTGTGACATGTGACATGCTGGTCTACCTACCCCATGGATGGTGGAGCACAGTGTGACATGCTGGTCTACCTACCCCATGGATGGTGGAGCACAGTGTGACATACTGGTCTACCTACCCCACTGGTGGTGGAGCACAGTGTGACATGCCAGTCTACCTACCCCACTGGTTCTGGTAATGCTGGCAGCTGCTCCCTCCCCCCTCCTTCTGCTATTGGCTAGAAAAGGACTTTGTCATCCTGGAGCTTTTACAGTGGGGCCATGCCTTCCACTGCCCCTGGTTCTCTACTTAATCTTCCAGGAAGAAGGACGAAGCAGGGATGTCCCCTGCTGATCACAGAGTCCCTTTCCTAAGGGATTTGTATCCTTTCTAAGGCTACAAGTTTAGGCTGCCGATCTGTGATGATTATCCTGCCTTAATAGAAATTCTAGAATTAGAGGTTGAGAGTGTAGCTCAGAAGATTAGTTCTTAAAGCCCATGAATTCTATCTCCAGCACTTAGACAAGACAAAGTACACCCCCCCCTCTCTCTCTCTCTCTCTCACACACACACACACACACACACACACACACACACACACACACACATCATGCTGGGTGTGTGGAGCATGCATTTCAATCCAGCACTGAAGTGGATCTCTATGAGTTTGAATCCAGCCTGGTGTACATGGTGAGTGCTAGACCAGCCAATTCAACCAATATGGAAAGTAATTGTCTAGGAGCTAAGGATGTACCTCAATGGTAGCATGTGTGAGGCCCTAGGTTTCACCCCAGCACCAAAAACATACCAACCAAGATATTTTTCTTTTTCTTTTTTTTTTGAGCTGAGGATTAAACCCAAGGCCTTGTGCTTGCTAGGTAAGCCCTTTACCACTGAGCTAAATCCCCAGCCCCCAAGATATCTTTCAACATATGAATAGATTGTGAGGCCAAATGGTGGAGGCACACATCTTTAATCCCAGCACTCAGGAGGCAGTGGCAAGGCAATCTCTGTGTTCAAGGCCAGCCTGGTCTAGAGAGTGAGGTCCAGGACAGCCAGAGCCACATAGTGAAACCTAATCTATTAATAGATAGATTCTATCAATAATAACAATGATAATAACAATATTAATAATAAATGAAAATTAAGCACACATTTCTAAATCAAAGAAGCCTATCTAGGACAGGCATGGTAGCTTATGCTTGTAATCCCAGCACACAGTGGGCAGAAGAATTTCAAGTTCTAGATCAGCCTGGGCTACATGAGACCCTGTCTCAAAGCAATAAACAATAAAAATAATAAATAATAAATGAGAGATTAATACACACTAGCTCCAAAAGACAAAGGCATAATAAATTGAGCAATAAAATAAACATGGGCTTTGACTCAAAATATAAAACAAATATCCATGAGTCCATAAGGATATCAGTAATATAATTAATGTGTAAATAAGTAAATAAATATATTAGTTGGATAAATATCCCATACAGAAGAATTCAATGTAGGTATTCTATTTTCATGGAGGGGAGAAATAACTCTCCCCATTTTTGTTTTATTTGTATTTTATTCTATTTATCTATTTTTTAAATTATTTATTTATTATTTATTTATTTATTTATGTTATTTTTTGAGACAGGGTTTCTCTGTGTAGCTTTGCGCCTTTCCTGGATCTCACTTGGTAGCCCAGGCTGGCCTTGAACTCACAGAGAGCTGCCTGCCTCTGCCTCTTGAGTGCTGGGATTAAAGGCATGCGCCACCACCGCCCCCGCTAAAATATTTATTTTATTGCCAGACAGTGGAGGTGCATGCCTTTAATCCAGGAGGCAGAGGCAGGTGGATCTCTGTGAGTCTGAGGCCAACCTGGCCTACAAAATGAGTTCCAGGACAGCCAAGGCTACACAGAGAAACCCTGTCTTGAAAAAACAAAAACAACAAAAAAGATTTATTATTTATTAATGTCTATGAATGTCCTCATGTACATGCAGTGCCAGCACCAGCCTTTAGGATTGGTGTTATGGATGGCTTGTGAGCTGCCATGTCAGTGCTAGAAATCAAAACTGGATCCCCTAGATCGAGCAGAGGCATTCAGGGAGCAGAGGCAGGCAGATCTCTGAGTTTGAGACCAGAACAAAAACCACAAAGAAAAACCCAAACCAAACCAAACTGGGTCCTCTGGAAGATCAGTCAGTACCCAATCCCAATACTCAGGAGGCAGAAACAACCAGAACTCTGAGTTTGAGGCCAGTCTGTTCTAGTTCCAGGCCAGCCGGGGCCACATAGTAAAACCTTATCTATTAATAAACAAACAAATAAATAAAATATCTTGAAGAAAAACAGGGACGTTTAAGACACTGGCATAGTTAAGGGGTGGCTGTGACAATTAATTTAGTATTCTGTATGTGATCCTGAGCATTAAAGGAGTCAAAGACAGAACAGAACCCTTACTAAGGTTTGGGCTTCAGTCAAGAATAATGTTTTGGCGTTGTTTCATTAATCATAGCCGTACATGATAATAGTGGAAGACAGTAGAACAGGGAACCCCGCAGAGTACATGACAACACTCAATATCTTTACAATTTTTGTGCAGTGTTCTGAAAAATTAAAATGTCCAGAAAACTTCTAAAAGTTAAGATTACTCTTTAAAAATAATAACAGCTTGGGGTTGGGGGATTTAGCTCAGTGGTAGAGCACTTGCCTAGCAAGCGCAAGGCCCTGGGTTCGATCCTCAGCTCCAGGTGAGTGGGGGGGAGAGACGACAAATTAATAAAAATACAGCACCTTAAAATATGTCCCTCTCTAAGGCATCATCGGTCTTAAAAACAGAAAGTGCAAGTCAGTGATTCTGAATCTTTAGCATCCAGGGGCCTTGATGAAAGACAGCCAGCCGGGGTTCCACCTGCATGCAGACCTTCTGGTTCAGAGGATTTCCAGCGAGTCTAAATGCATTTCTGAGTTCCCAGGTTCGGCTGCTGCTAGGGGACCACCCTTTTGAGAACCACAGGCTTCAAACTCAGGATGTGAAACAAGGCGCGGCGTCAACCCGTCACTCAGTATGGCAGCAGACTTGAAATCTCCAGCACACCACAGGCTGAGGCAAGAGGATTTTGAGTTTGAGGTCCCTGTAGGCTACACCCCGCAAGGTTGTCTCACAAACAGCAAATTATGACTCAGATCTGGCCCCCCAGGGCTCCTAGGGACTTCCAGACTAGGGCAGTAGGGAAATTAACAACTGCTGAACAATAGGTGTACGTTTGAGGAACAAAGCAGGGTGAGGCTGAACATGAACAAATTGGGAAAGCCATCAGAAGATGCTCCGGGGCATCCTGACTGGACACCACGGAAGAGAGGGCAGGGACCTCCAGGAAGTGAGAAGAATTCTGTCAACTCCCGACTTTCCAGTAAATTTAACTGAACACAAGCCCAACACTTCCTTTGGAGTGTGTCTCACAGATACCGCTCTCATTTTACAAGGGGTTTCTGAGAAGATAAGTAACTTTACCACCGTCAATCAGATAGTAGGAAGACACCGATCGGAGCTCCGCGGTAAATAGGGGAGCTGAGTGTTACTCAGGTGAGCCCCTCTGCTTCTTCCCGCCACCCAGATGGCATCCCTCAGCCCCTGCCTTCTTTCTCCAAGCCGTCTCTCTCCCTTCTTTTCCAGTTTCTTTCCCGCGGGTTCTTTCATGATTAACCACACGCATGAAGCAAGGACAAGAGACAAGTTTGCTCTCTGTAATCTACGCCTCACTGGAGAGGGGATGGAAATCCTTGTCTTGACCTGCCCGGCTTCCTCTAGGTCACCGTGAGGATCAAGAGCTTAATAAGATCAAGCTTCGTTCCCTGGCGGGCCTTCAAGTCTCTCTCCCTCGGCTCCCGGCAGCTAGCCACACCCTAGTACTAGACACTACAAACATTTTATTCGGCCGTAGGGGATGGGTGCTGTCCAGCAGGTGTGTCCCGTCTCCCCGGAGGGCGGGACCGCTGTTTTCAGGCTGTCCTGGCATCGGAACAGCGCTGGGCGTGGCTGCGGTCAGGCAACCCCAAACCCAGATGACCTGGGCTAGAGGACGACCGCAGGGAGCTCGCCATCCGCAGGAGGAGCTGCCCCAACCCTCTGCTCTCAGCCTCCGCATCCGCTCGGGAACCCACGGCCCACCCCAACTCCCGGACAGTGATAAAACCTCCGCGCCTCGGGCACCCAGAGCAGACCAGGAGCGGGCCTGGGAGCCGGGGCGACGAGAGTTAACCCAACCGGCTGGGTCCGAGGCCGAGGGCCGGGCCGCCGAGAGCACCTCCCATTGGCCGCCGAGCCGGCTCGGCGCTCATTGGCGGAGGCGCTCGGCTGCGGCTCTGGGAGAGTCCCCATTGGCGCTGCGTTCCACCGACTGTAGAGAGGCGGCCCGGCCTCCGCGAGCTACCCCGGGTAAAAGGTGCTGCAGCTCCGTAGCTACCTTGCCACGCTCAAGCTTAGCCAGAATCGGAACTTCCTAGGCGACCCTCCTCTTGCTTGTCGCCACGCCCCCTCCGGCTCTTCCCTCTGATCCTTTTCTTCTTGTTTGCTTTTTCTGTTTCCTGCTTCTCCAGCTACCATTTCCCAACTCCGCCTTTTCCTAATATACTCCCTGGTCCCCCTAGCATGTCATCCTTGCCATCTGCCACCTTCTAACTTCTGCTCCTCCTTGACCTCAGATCCCTTGGTCGACAGGGCCTTCTCGCCAGACTCTCTTTACACTCCTCTTTGCCACCCTCTGACCCCCAAATTCCCTCTAACCTTATTTACTTCTTGACGTTTGACCCTGACACTTTAGCTCTCTAAATTTCTACCTGTTGCAGCCTGGACTGCAGAGCCAGGTGTTGCCCTGATATCCATCCCTGCTTTCCAAGGCCACTGCTACCCCTACCATGGACTTCTTGTTGAGTGGTCTGGCAGCCTGCGGGGCCTGTGTGTTCACCAATCCCCTGGAGGTTGTAAAGACCAGAATGCAATTACAAGGAGAACTGAAGGCCCCAGGAACCTACCAGCGCCACTACCGAAATGTCTTCCATGCCTTCTTCACCATTGGCAAGGTGGATGGCCTGGCTGCCTTGCAGAAGGGCCTGGCCCCTGCGCTCTTGTACCAGTTCCTGATGAATGGCATCCGACTGGGCACCTACGGGCTGGCGGAGGCTGGGGGATACCTGCACACTAATGAAGGTGTCCTCAGTCCTGTCCGCAGTGCTGCAGCTGGGGCCCTAGCTGGGGTCATGGGAGCCTATCTGGGAAGCCCGATCTACATGGTAAGAAGGGGGTCTTGTCTGGGGCCTTCAAGAAAGACTCTTGGTGTAGGGTGGGAGCCTGCCCTTCATAAGGGCATTGGTGACAGGGTGCTGTCTCCCTGTACACAGGAAAAGATACAGGAAAGTGCTGGCAAGCTTCAAGGCCTTGGATCTGCCTTGTACACACCCACCCAACTGACCGCAATGTGCTGAGGAAGATTACAGATTTTGCTCCTAGAGATTTCTTTGAGCGGGGTGGGGGAGTGAGGGGATAGGGAGGGTATCGTTTGTTTGTTGAGGCAGGGTCGTCCTCTATAGTAGTGTCAGATTTCTTCTGTAGCACAGCCTGGCTTCAAAAAGTCCAACCTAGGTTTCAGTGCTCCAGGTAACAGGTGTGCATCCCTTCTGTCTACAGCTGAGCTTTGGAATCAGACTTTCTGGAACCCAGATCCTGGCTTTGAAAACTGTTCATTGTTACCACATCTATAAAACAGGGATAATTATACACTTTTGTGTGGTTGTCAGGAGGATTCAAGGATACAAATGAAATGGACATGTGAAGCATTTGACAAAATTTCTTTCTTTTTATTTATTTTTGGATACAGGGTCTGGCTCCATGGTCTAGGCTGGTCTGAAACTCACTAAGAACCCAAGCTGGCCTCTTGATCCTCCTTGCCTCTGCCACTGAAGTGCTTTGAACACAGACATGAGCCACCATGACCAGTGATCCTGTAGCTTTTATTGTCTTATTATTGCCTAACACTGAGGTTGACTTTGTGTAGGCAGGATGAGGAATCTGCGTGATATGGATTAGTGAGTGTAGGATCAGGCAGATCCTGGGCATCACAGAATTGCAACCTCACAGTTTACTCCTTTGAGTTATCAAATATAGGTGAAGGGTTGGGATCCTGAGACCCAGAGATGGTAGGTACCCTGCTCAAGGTCACACAGCCGTTTATTGTTGGGGCTAGGCCAGGCTTAGTGCAGCTAAGAGAAGGAGATGGTCTCTAGGAGAGCCAACTTGGTCTCATTCATAATGGATGAGATTTGAAGACAAAGGCATCTTCAAAGTCAACTGAATTCACACCCCCTTGGGTCCTGGGAGCCAAAGAACACATTTTGGGTACTCTGACAAGGGAGGCTGGTGGAGCTGGCAGTTGGAGACCTGGTCTGGAATGGGAGCTGGCACAAGAGGCTAGACACCCAGATCTTGCCTAATATGAAATCTTAAGAAATATTGCCATTCTCCAACCTCCATGCCCCAACCCCCAGCCCCAAGGGAAGCAGGGTGTGGGGAGGCGGGGTATCTTGTGGTGCTCGGAGGTCTGTCCTCTGGGACTGCAGCCAAGGGACACAGACTCTCGTGACCAATTTGTTAAGTGGGAACAACAGTAATTATCAGATTAAAAAGAACATATTCGTTGTTGCTTAACCCCCTAGAGGAGGTGTGAGGGGTTTGGGTGCTTTGCTCTCCACAGTGGGAAGGTGACCACTGGAGCACAGGCTGTGATGCTCTCTTGTCCTCAGGTGAAGACACACCTCCAGGCACAGGCAGCCTCTGAAATCGCTGTAGGGCACCAGTATAAGCATCAGGTGAGGGTTCCCGAAGCCACTGGAGTACCCAGCCACCTCCCCCCACTTTCTCCCCGCTTTCTGCTCCAGCTTCCGTCACTGCTCTGCCCAGCCCCATCAGGCCCCACTTGTCAGCCCCTGGAACCCATCCTGACCCTCCCGTGCCCTCTTTCCTCAAATCTCCCACACCTGTTTCTCCAGCACCAGTCTCTTGACCCGCTCATGTCCTCACTTCCGTACCGCCAGCCTGAACTCTTGAGTTGGCAAATGTCAGTAGACACCTGCGGGCCCCTATTCTGGCTCTAAGCCGACACTGGGCAATGGGTACATGATCCTTGAAAGTGTTATCAGGAGGCAGTCCCTGATGGTGGGATGACTGAACCCCAACCCCATGGTCTTTCCCCCGCCCCCACCAGGGCATGTTTCAGGCACTAACCAAGATTGGCCAGAAACATGGTCTGGTGGGGTTGTGGCGTGGGGCCGTGGGAGGCCTGCCCAGAGTTGTCATCGGATCTTCTACCCAGCTGTGCACCTTCTCATCCACCAAGGATCTCTTGAGCCAGTGGGAGGTACTGCCAGGGAAGGGGTGGGACCACCCCTGGACGGGGAACAAGGGTGGAAGAAGGAGGTGGGCCCTGGATGGGATGGATGGGGCCAAGGTTCAAAAGTGAGGGAGCAGCAGGAGGGCTTGCTGTGGTCATCATCTCCTACCAGAAGGGGTACCTAAGCCCTCTGACACTCCTCCTTCAGAGTCACCACGCTGTGGTGCATCTGATCCGTGGTCGCTGCGGCAGCTCGGGTGGTATGGAAGCTCCCAGAAACTGTGTTTCCAGGGCAGGGCCTGTCCTCCCCCGAGGTTGAGTATCTGTGTGGTTGATAAAATTCTTTCTCTTTCTTATAGATCTTTCCTCCCCAGAGCTGGAAGGTGGCTCTGGCGGCTGCCATGGTGAGTGGCATCGCAGTAGTCATGGCCATGACACCCTTTGATGTGGCCAGCACGAGGCTCTATAACCAACCCACGGATACTCATGGCAAGGTAAGGGAGTACTGTAGGGTTCAGGCTGCCAAGGAACACCGGGGTGGGGGGGGGGTGGGGTGGAGAAGCAGAGCCTCGAACAAACGCTGCCTGCAAAGGTGTCTGATCCTGGGGGCTCTGACATGCTCCTCCTGTGCTCTCCCTCCCTCTCTGACATGCTCCAGGGCCTCATGTACCGGGGGATCTTCGATGCTCTGCTGCAGACAGCTCAGAAAGAGGGACTTTTTGGCATGTACAAGGGTATAGGTGCTTCCTATTTCCGCCTTGGCCCCCACACTATCCTCTCCCTCTTCTTCTGGGACCAGCTGCGTGTCTTCTACAACACATACACTAAATGAGTCAGTGTCCTGTACTCCAAACCAACACTCCACTACTTACTATCTCAGTGATGATTTACTGACCCGGTGACTTCTCATCCACCTAAGGGGGACAGCTATGACCAATCTTTCTCTGTTCTCTTAGGGTTGAATCATTGAATCACTCTGAGCAGTAATTTATGTCCTTCCCTTGGATATTGCTTTAAATTTCCCAAGTCCCCCTGTATACTTCACACCCATCTCAGGGTTGAATCAGACACCCCAAAGTATATTTCTACTGCCATTCTTGGGTCCCTCCTGCTCCTGTGCAGAGCTTTAAAGTCCCCCTTCGAAGACCAGGGGGAGACCCAGGTGTCCTCTTAAATTCAAAGCCACAGAAACTGTGTTGTTTATAAAGCAAGTTTATTTCTGCAGAGGAGGTGTCTCATGTTTGTGCCCAGGGAAGAAGTAGAAAGGAACTCCCTGTCTCGGAACCAGACCCCTGAGTCCTCAGCAGCAGTATGTTGAATCTTCACTGGGGACCAAAGATGTTGGGATCATGAAGAGTCAAACTAGTCACCAGTTGTTCAAAGTTACCCAGGCTCCAAGGTGGACATGACAGATTTTCAGGGCCAAGAGACCTGCTGTTAGAGCTTGGGGGTGGGGGTGGGGGGAATAGAGGGAGAAAGAAAATGGTCCAGCTTGAGGTTTACAAGATTACACTTCCGATTCCCCAGAAGCCCAGGAATCCCTGACCCTCAAGCCCATTTCTGCTTCCATGAAGGAGTCTACCAGCCAGTCAACCCCCTAATTGTCGGGGGTTGGGGGTGGGGTAAGGATCCAATTGCGAACTTCCCACCCTTTCCTTTGTCCTTACGGGGGCTGATTGAAGGTGAGCAACAGATCAGTCTGGTACTGGGGCAGCCGAAGCAAGGCCTGATATAGCGTGACATCCTTTGCTACCTAAAGGGGTCAGAATCAGGACGCTTACCAGGATGGTACCTGGAGCTACCCCTCCCCCGCTTCAGGGCATCCCCTTCCCCGTGGCCCTCACCTGCTGGTTTTCTTTAGCTACCTGCTGCTTGCCAGAAAGGAACCAGGCATCTTGACAACAGCCCCTCAGGGATAAGTTCTCCAAACAGAGAGGCTTCACGGATAACACGTGCACAGCCCTGGCCCCCTGCACCCCGCCAACGTCCTCAAAATGGTACCTGGAGTGGGGGGGGACAGGGGTAGGAAGGGGCACCTCTGGGAATAACCCATCCCCTGCCTCGAGCCTCACTCCCCTCTGGCCAGTCCCCGATCGCCCTCGGAGTTTTCCGCCCCGAATAACCGTCCAGCCCCGGGCCCCGCCCACTCCCTCGGCTCCTGGCCTCCCATTGGCTAACTTTCTCACCGCGCAGCCGCTTCGCCCCGCACGTGGGCCTGCAGCTCCAGAAGTTCCACGATCAGACTCTGGTCGGTCACGGGATGGCAGAAAACTTCTTGGTTGTCCGGGACCGGTCGGAGGTCGCTGGAAGAGGGGCAGGGACACTCTAGATGTCTCTGGCTTCTTCCCGCAACCCACCCGACCGGCCTCCGGGACGCCTGGGCTTTCTCACCTCACATCAATGGCCCCAGGGGGGAGGATGGCGGAGAAGGCGCCTCCGAACAGTGGACAGTTTCTGGTGGGCTCCATAGACCTGGAACTTGAGTCTGGACATTAGCGAGGTTTGAAAGACAGCTACATGGGCCTTTGAGGCATCACTTTCCACTGGGGTTCCCGGAGCAGCCACCGCCTCCTCCCGGCCTACTAAGCTCTTGGACCTTTAAGGTCTGGCCACGCCCTGCGATCACGCCGACCAATCGGCGCTCGCGCTTCGGGGGCGGGGCGATGCTCGGGGCTGTTGTCGGAAGCTCCGCTCTTTGGAAGGAGCCGGGCCGGAGTGTGGGGTCTGTTTTGCACTCTGGTTTGGGTTTAGGGTTTGTGACGTCCGTGCGTGTTTGCTCCTTCGTTTTAAAGGAGTCTCACCTCCTAAGAAGGTCGCTCGAGACCGTCCTTAAGAACAGTTGTTCGGGGTTGGGGATTTAGCTCAGTGGTAGAGTGTTTGCCTAGCCGGCACAAGGCCCTGGGTTCGGTTCTCAGCTCCACAAAAAAAAACCAAACAAAAAAAAAACAAAAACAAAAAAAAACAATTGTTCAACGGGCGGTAGTGGCGCACACCTTTAATCCCAGCACTAAGGAGGCAGAGGCAGGCGGATATCTGTGAGTCCGAGGCCAGCCTGTTCTACACACAGAAACCCTGTCTAGAAAAAGAAAGGAAGAAGGAAAAAAAAAAGCTAAGAACAATTAAAGGGCCTGTGTAGGTGGGGTCTCCTGAGTAAGGGGAGAATCGTTTGGGGTGTTCTTGGTGTACTTGACCCCGAGTGGACAGACAACCAGACCACTAGTTCGCGGATCTCGTGCTGGGAATTAAGGGAAACCACAGGTCCAGGTGTGGGTCTGGGTTGGGATTCGGACCTCAAGCCTTGACACCTAACCTGAGGATTACCGTTCTAATCCCCTCAAATCTTGCCCGTGGGAGGGTGAGGGGAAACTCTCCCACAGTACACCTGGACCAAAGCACGGATTAAACTGTTGTATTTCCTTTACAGATTTTTAGAGTGTTCTTTTAAGTATTTGTTCACCTTTATCCTTCCAGTTAGTTTCTCCATTCATCCTTGATCCCTAGCACCTGGCGTAATGTTTAGACCATTATAGGCCTAGTGGTATAGTGTTGCACTACTGAATAAATCTACTGGTGCCAACGCCCGGGACCCAGGAGGCCACCCATGCCCTTGTGGATTCGTATCTATTTCCCAGCTGAGAACTGGATATTCTCATCCTGGCCACGTGAACCCTCCTAATTTAGTGAAATGGAGCCGAGGGTTACATGTCTGTTGATGTCTTACATTGCAATCATTTCCTTGGTGGGCCTGGCAATGTAAAGGCACACCTTACCAAGGTGTAAAAGTCACCGTGGAATCTTAAAGTCTGAGTTACAGAGCTCCTGAGAGCATCCTAGAGGTATTCCAGCCAGGACCCAGGTGTAGAAACTTGGAGGTGAGAGCATGTACTCTAGGAAATACCATGGGGGTGCAGCAAGTAGATGGGGGTGCTCTACCATTACATTTCCTCTCTCTCCTTCTCTCCCTCCCTACTCCCTGTAACTGTAATCATCCCATTGTAACCTCCTAAGTGCACCGAGTATGTGCTACCACAGGTATGTCCCACCACACCCAGTTTGGACTCTCTATTTCTTACTGTAGGCATCTGGCTTTTCTCCAAGCTTTTCCTCATCTCTAAAGCACTGTTAGTACTGAAATGTGTCCAGGTTTGGTGGCACATGCCTTTAATCCCAGTGCTGGGGAGGCAAAAGCAATCAGATCTCTATAGTTCAAGACCAGCCTGTTCTACATAGCGAGTTCCAGCCAGCCAGGGTGATGTAGGGAGACTCTTCCCCAATAAACAAACAAATAAATAAATAGAATTGAGATGTGGATGTAGTTGGTCAATCTGTTTCTGGGTGGACACTGTGACTAGGTTAACCCCGTAAGAGAAGAGGTGCTGCAGGCCCCCATGGGATAGAATGAACCTGGCCATAGAGGTCTCTCTGTGCAGACCTTTCTGCCCCTCCTCCCCACCAGGAGCAACAGCAGCTCTAATTGCTGTGTACACAGTCAAGCAGATCAAAAATCCTTGGATAGAGCCCTTCCTGGACATAGATGTTAATAACAAGATCATAGCGCTGTGTACCAGGAACGGAGACCTAGTCACAAACCAGAGGAAGGAGAAAGTCGCTTCAGCTTTCCCCGGTGTGGTTCCTGGCACACCTCATGTTCAGCTGTGGGCTACAGGTAGCTGGAGACCCCTGCCCTTCCCCAGTCTCTGAGCTCAATGACAGGATAGCAGGAAGCAGAGAGACATCCCAAAGCTCAGGGGCAGATCTCTGTGGTGGAAGGCCCCTTGTCTTGGCAGATCTCTAGATCTCTGCTGTTGGCTTGCCATCCCTCTCGGGATCTGCCATCTCTTCTAGTCTCCTCAATGCTGACACCTCAGTGTGTTCAAACTCCACCTGGGTCAGTTCGTTGCCATTCGGTCTGAGAAGTATCTGAGCCCAGTGGGACCCCTGGCCCAGCTGCAGCTGGGAGGAGTGTCCTGGGACAAATCCGAGATGGCACACAGCTACCTTTCTCATGGTGTGAGGGTCCCCAGCCTGTGGTGGCAGCTAACCTACAAGTGGGATGGGTGGTCCTGTGCTCTGGAATGGTCCTTGTCCTTTGAAGGAACCAAAGGACAGACTTTGAGGGGGATGGAGAGACGGCTCCGAAGTTAAGAGCACTTCTTGCCCTTGTAGAGGACCTGGGTTCAATTCCTAGCACCCAAACAGTGGCTCACAACCATCTGCAACTCCAGTTCCAGAGGAACCTGTGCCCTCTTCTGACCTGCACGGGCACCAGATACACATGTGGTGCCCATATGTGCAGGCTCATAAAATAAAATAAAATAAATCTTAAAAAAAAAAAAAAGACTTTGACCCCCCCCCCCAGTGCTACAGCACCCAGTGCCAAATATCCCTTTATGGAAGAGTTAAGGCAACATATTTTTTGTGTGCAGGGATTTTAAGCCTTCAGTCTTTGAAATTTTGGTGAGACTCATGAATGCTCAGAAAAATGTGTGTCAATTATAAAATAAAATGTATAAGAATCCAAGAGAAACCAGTTTGTTTTGTTTTTCATTATGTAGTCTTAGCTGAATTGGAACTTGTTATGTAGACCAGGCTGGCTCTAAACAGAGATCTCTCTGCCCTTGAATGTATATGCATTGTGTGTGTGTGTGTGTGTGTGTGTGTGTGTGTGTGTGTGTGTGTGTGTGTTCCAGGTATGTGAAGGTGTCCTTAGAGGCTGGAAGGAGGTGTCAGATCCCCTGGGAGCTGGAGTTTTTGTGAGCTACCTGAGATAAGTGCTAGGACACACACCCAATAAGTTGCCTCTCCAGCCCCTTAGTTTTGTCTGAGACAGGGTCTTACTATGTAGTCCAGTCTGGCCTTGTGTTTGAGGTAGGCCTTCTGCCTCAGCCTCCTAAGTGTGCCACCATGCCTCACTAAAAACAAAAGTATATTACTATCTTTTTTGAAAGATTTACTTACCTTGCCAGGCATAGTGGTGCACACTTTTAATCCTAGCACTCAGGAGGCAGAGACAGGCAGATCTCTACGTTCGAGGTTAGCCTGGTCTATAGAGTGAGTTTCAGGAAAGGCACAAAGCTACACAGAGAAAACTTGTCTCAAAAAAAAATTATCTAATTTTATGTGTATGAGTATTTTGACTGTCTGTATATATACATAATATATAATACCACCAGTGCTCTTAAATGCTGAGCCATTCTCCCTGCCAAAGTATATTATGTATTATTCATTTACTTATTTGTTTTTGTTTGTTTGCTTGTTTTTGTTTTGTTATTTTGTTTTGTTTTGGTGTTTTGAGACAAGGTTTCTCTGTGTAGCCTTGGCTGTCCTGGAACTCACTCTGTAGACCAGGCTGGCATCAAACTCATAGAGATCCACCTGCCTCTGCCTCCCAAGTGCTGGTACTAAAGGCATGCGCCACCATGCCTGGCTCTTTGCTTTCTTTGAGACAAAGGCTTACTCAGGCTAGCCCAGAATGGCCTTCTCTCGGGCTCCCGAGAGTGCTTTAAGTACCAGCACAGGCAACCCTGCCAGGTGAAAGTAGAATAAAGTACTTCAGTACACTTACAGAATCCAGAGCTTAGTCAGGCTTGGGAGCTGGGAACCAACCATGGTCCTCTACAAGAGCTCTTAGGTTCTGAGCCATCTCTCCAGCTCCAAGCAAATAAATCTTTTAAAAAAGAAAATTCAAAGTCATCCTTGGCTGCACAGTGGGTGCAAAGCCATGACACTCTGGCAGGGATGAGGATACACCTTAGTGGAAGAGGCTGCTAGGTCTCCAACTCTGGCCAAAGGTTAACAGAGAAGCCTATTTAACATGCCAAAGTGGGCATGGCCTCCAGGTTCTCTCTGTATCCCTTAGACCCTTCCTGCTGTTACAGGATATGGCTGGCATACCTGCCCCTGCCCTAAACTCCTCCAGTCCAGGGACTGGGCTGCTCTTCCTCATACAATCCAGCTGTTTGGGTACCTGCTCTCCTCCCCAGCCCCCATCTACTCCCTTAGCCTGTCTCTTAGGGCCCAGGCTGCTCCTGTTGGTCGGCAGCTGCTCTCCCCCCTCCCAACACACACACACACACACACACACACACACACACACACACACACACACACGCGGCTCAGGGACATCAGGGACATGTCTACTCTGGACTCTCCCAGATGTCCCTGCCTCTGCCTGTGCTCTCCCTTTATCTACAATAAACCTCCTCCACCTCACCTAGGAGCAGTCGTATCCTTCCTCTTTGATTTCTTTTCTTCATTCCAGTGCCTTATGTTCAATCCTTACTACTGGGGGGAAAGATTAGGAGGAAGAAGGAAGGCAGATGGAACAGGCCTTTTCTTTCCCATTCTGTTTACACTGCCTTCAAAGCCAGTCAAAAAGGAAGCAAGGCCATTTTTCCTGGCAGAGTCTTATTCAGATAATTTTATTTTCATTTCCTCTAATCACTAGGTAAACATCATAGTTCATATTTTTCATGCAGGTGTGGTTACTGAAGGCCTCTATTTCCAGTGCTCTGCAGGAAGAAGTAGAGTGTCAAGTTTGAGGCCATCCGGGGCTACATAGTGAGTTTCAAGCTAGCTGGGGCCACATTGCGAGCTCCTCCTTCAAAAAGTTCTTACTCTCATCTGTTCTGTTACACTGCCAGGGAGAACTGATGAAAATACTTTACTTATTCCCTCCTGGGTTTTGTCTCCATGACCCATTGGTCCCACCTCCTAACATTGCTGCCGTGGAGCCCAGGGTTCGTGAAGAGCCGTCCTGGGGCAGGCCTGTTCAAACCACAGTACTGAGAACTCAGGGGCAACTGATGATTCCACAGCCAGCGCTCTCTGTAACTTTTGTCATGAGGAACCTGGGTCTGGAGCCAGCTCATATCCCCACCCCACCCCAAAGCAAGGTACATACCCCCCAACTCAGTTCTGAAAACCCTTCTCATCAGGCTCACGGGCCCCCTGCATCTCTTACCTGTCTCCACACATATTCCAGAGGTGGAGAAAGCATGAGAGGGTATGTGGTATCAGGTTCCAACCTGTGGCCTGCTGGAGCCTGAGGAAGGGTATGGAGGGTGGTTCCCGTCACAGCTCTTCAGAGTCCCACAGACCTCACTGGGGAAGAGAGACTAACAATGTGACAGGGTGTGTAGGGGTTCCTTGACCTACAACCCAGGATCCTTGTTCTTGAACGGTGGAGGGGGGCTTCACTTATCCTTTCCTTGAGAACCCCTTAGGTACCATCCATTTGGGAAACCCACAGGAGCTAGTCTATAAAGCTACACACAGCTGAACCTTCTCACCTGTTTTATTTGGCCAAGGTCAGTTTGTAAGTTCCCACAAGTGAGGTGTGTGTGGGGAGGTACCACATTGTAGTGGCAAAGAGAGGACTTTGCCTCCCGGGGAAAGATTGGGCCAGAGCTAGGACTCAGTGGGGTAAAGAGAACAGAGCAATGCTCTCCTCTGTTGCCCTGGATACCTTCAGGGCATCCCAGGATACTCTGGCAGTGGAAAGCCACTCAACCGGTTAGACCTGACCATGGTGGCCATTCATTTCTCAGACCTGCCTACTCTCCCTAGATAAACTTCCTCATCCATCCACATCCCAGTGCCTCAATCCCTCCTGACTGTCTCCTGGATATCCCCTCTAGCATACCCCTTCAACATGTCCCATTGATTCCTCAAACTCAATAATTCCAAAGCAAAGCCTAAGATTGCCTCCCAAATGTGTTCCTCTCGCCATTGGTGAAATGTTTGTATGCCCAGTGGTCCAGGGGGCAGGCCAGAGCTCTGGGCTTCATTGCTGGCTTGCTCTCTTCTCCGCCATCTCCTTCCTTGTCTCCTCTTCACACTTACCCCTCCACATCCACTTTCTGATTGTTTAACTTTCCCCTGGTTTCTCCCATCCCTAACAGCTGTTCCCGGCAACACTATTGTGATGTGGTCACTTACAGCTTCCACACTGGACTCTCCACCTCCCATCCTCTTTCCTTCTCTGCAGCTACCACAATCTCTAAGGTCCCCAGTCTGGGGCTGAAGTATAACTCAGTCCAGTAGCTTGCTTAGCATGTGTGAAGTCCTGGGTTTGATTCTGAAGCCCACATAAAGCCAGCTGTGGTAGTGCACTCCCAACCTCAACCCTTAGGAGGGAAGGCAGAAGGACTGGAGTTCAAGGTCATTCTCAGCTACACAGTGAGTTGGGAGGCCAGTGTAGATTACAGTCAGCTCCTATCTCAAAACAGCCAAATCTCCCAGCTCTTCACACCTGCCCCCACACCCACCTCTTCAAGTATGCTCTTTCTTGTCCTGGATGCTAAAATGTGTTCTGCTAGGGCTTTGCCTGGGGTGTCTCTAGTTCGCTCTTTACCTTCCAGGAGGGCACATTTTCTTTCAGTCAGTTCCTTAGTGTACCCTGTCTAGCCTCTGAAACTCAGTAAACACCCTTTTCCTAGAGTGCTACCACATCCTCCCCACCCTTTGTGCAAGCAAATGGCTGTGTTGAGAGCTCTCAAGGTAAAAGAAAGCTTCCCTCCAAGGTAAAAGTCAGCTTCCTGCCCAGGTGCCACAGTGCCAAGGTTCTTCACAATTGTGACCTGGTGGTTTGTTTCAAGGCCCTTTGTCCCACCCTTTCTGCTCGTGGAGCCAGACCAGACAGATGGTGTTGCCCATGTTCTTTTGTGTCAAAGGTAATCCTAATGCTCAGTTTACTCAGACTCATTTCTTGAAGCCCCAGAGACCCATCCAGCAGTCCCCTGGATCTCCACCTCTGGCTGTTTGCTGCCCCCAAGTGTCCAGAGATACACCGAGGCACAGCCCCTGGAGACAACTTCTTGTTATCTGCAAGCTCACTGCTGCCTCATACCCACCTCGGTCTGTCTCAGTCCCTGGTCTGTGCTGTAGTGTGTGTGAGATCACAGTGGCAATCCGCAGGGAAGCACAGAGTAGGGTTGGTACAGTAGAGAGTCGAGAGTACCCTGGTTAGAGGCTTCCTAGAGAAGGTGGCCCTCATCTGGTAGTCCCCACTGGGCCCTCTTGTCCATAAACCTCCTGCTGCCTGCCACCCTGCAACGGTGCCCCTTTCCAGCCCCTGGGCACAGACTGAAGGTGACAATAGTCTGCCTGGTTCTGGGATAATACCCTCCTGCAAGACCAGGGAGAGAGAGGCAAGGGGGAGAGAGGGGAGGAGAGGTACAGAGGGAGCGGGGAGAGGAAGAGAAACTAATAATGTCAAGTGAGTGTCCTTCACTGGCCTAACGACAAGGACAGGAGATAAATAAGGGGATAAATAAGATAAATAAGGGGATTGCACTCGGGGAGCAGCAGAGACAATCTACCTACCTACAAACCCAGCCCACCAAAACCACTGTCTATTAAGGAGAAATCTTAAAAAAAAAAATCTATGCCAGGCGCTGGAAAGATGGCTCAGTAGTTAAGATCACTCACTGCTCTTGAAAGGACCCTGAGTTCTTTCCCAGCACCCACTGGTACCTCACAATAAACTGGCAACTTCCATTCCAAGAAATCCAACACCCCTTTCTGGCCTCCAAGGGCATGCATGTACATACATGCAGGCAAAGGCATTTCCTCTAAGCCAACTTCTGCAGTTTGTCTTCTGGCATTCCCTCAAGGGCCATGGCATGTGTGCCTGCACCACCCCATCCCTCCCACCGTAAGTAAATGTTAACTTCACACATTTTTAAATTGATGCCATTTTTCAGTTTTCGTATTCACTCATTTGTTCAACATAGACTTACTGGTCACTTAGCAGGTGCCAGGTACTGTTAGAATAAATAGAGAGCAAAACACAGTTCTCAGCCAGGCAGTGGTGGTGCATGCCTTTAATCCCAGCACTCAGCAGGCAGAGCCAGGCGGATCTCTGTGAGTTAGAGGCCAGCCTGGTCTACAGAGTGAGATCCAGGACAGGCTCCAAAACTACACAGAGAAACCCTGTCTCAAAAACAAAACAAAACAAAGAATACACCAAAACCCAAACCAAACAAAGATGAAATCTAGGACAGGACTTGCTTATGAGGTTTAGACACTACTGTAAAGGGTGTTTTTAAGATTCAGGAGTGAGGGCTGAGGAGATAACTTGGTGGTTAAGAGCATTTGTTGCTCTTGCAGAGAACCTGGCTTCAGCTAGTACCCACATGGCATTTTGCAACCATCCATAACTCCAGTTTCAGAGGATCAGATGCCCTCTTCTGATACCAGACATGCACGTAATTGCAGGCAAACCACACACACATGTAAAACTTAAAGGGTCATCAGCCCTTCCATTCATGACACACTTCCACTGAAGGGCCACTTAGCAACCCCTATCTTTAATTTTCTTTTCCCACTCCTATCCCATTTTCTTTACAGGTGGGTAATTAAATTTTATTTTCTTTTGTTTTAGCTTTAATTTTTTGTGCAAACCAGGCTGGCCTTGAACTCATAGAGAACCTGCCTGCTTATTTCTGCATTCTGAATGCTGGGATTAAAAGTCTGGCTCACTATGCCTGGCTGAGTAATGAATTTGTGAGGACCTGGTTTTCTGGCTTCAGACAGCTGATGGGTTCCATTTTGAGATGGGTCAAGTTAAGGGCTTTGAGTGAGAAAGTTGGACAAGAGAAAATGAGATGGTTAGGGGGAAAATATTCACTGATCTTGATGTCTGCTAGCCAAGAGCATGATGTGGTCAGGTGCAGGCTCTTGAATGTGTGGGGGTGCAATAGATTTTGGTGATGACAGAACCCCAGATGAGGTGAACCGAGGTCACTGACACGGTCCAGGATAATGGACCATGCTTAGGTGGAAACACAGCAGGGATGTCTGGATAGCTGAGGAATGATGATGCCACATCCTGACGTGCAGGCGGACACCACAGCCAAGCTGGGTACCTCCCGGAGCCATCTTTTACTTCTGCATCAAGCATTTAGTAAAGCTGACCTGGAACTTACAAAGATCCACCTGCCACTGCCTCCTAAGTGTTGGGATTAAAGATGTACACCACTATTGCTGGCAAAATACATATCCCAGTACAGCATCAGAAGTGAATGTTCACGTGTCCAAAACCCAGTAATCTATGGGTAGATCCCAACATCTGGTACAAGACCAGGATTTAAAGATTACACTCGGGCTGGAGAGGTGGCTCAGCCATTAAAGGCTAGGCTCACAACCAGAAATGTAAGATTACTCTCAGCTGTTCAAGGCCAGCCTGGACTACATAAGGGCCTCAAAATACAAACAAAATCCTTAGAACCATTCTGCTTAGGAAAAGTCTGGGGTTTTTTGTTGTTGTTTTTCTTCAAAACAACAAGGAAAAAACTTGACCCCTATCTCCACACCCCTTCCTCGTGGTGCTGCAGAGAATTCAAACATGCTACGCAAGGGCTCCGCCACTCAGCTGTACCCACAACCTGCATCTTAACACCTCCTCACTCCTAGCAGAAGCACAAGTGCTCTGCCTCCCCCAAACCCTGAACCCTTTAGAAAATCCTTTAGAAATTGCAAAATGCAAGCAGGGCTGGAGAGATGGCTCGGCAGTGAAGAGCACTGACCACTCTCCCAGAAGACCCAGGTTCAATTCACCTACACAGCAGCTCACAACTGCTTGTGACACCTCACATAGACATCCATGCAGGCAAATCACCAATGCACACAAAATTAAAAATGAAATACAATACAATAAAAAAATCAAGATGCCAGGGTTTTTACAGGGAAACTCCTTTAATCATGATGTGGAACTTCCTAGGGGACCACCTGACTCTAGCATACAAGTGACTTCTGAACACATTTGTTGAGGGGAGGAAGCAAAGGATGATGGGAGATGGCTGTCAGCAAGAACAGCTGCTTCTAGGAAATGTGACCTGTGACCTCAGGATGATCAGAAGCAGATGTAGCTGGGTGAGCAGTGCTCTTTGCTGTCTCTTTCAAGTTGTGACCTATCATAGACAGTTTATCATTAAACTTTCCTTTGTTAAGTGGAAAATGCCTCAAGTACCTTTCTTAGTTTTTATGAGAATTCAGACACATAAATTACCCAGCACCTACTCAGCTTGGTGGTACAAGCTAAGTAGCTATTATTTCAATTCTATTAAGACTATGAACTCCATCAGGGCATGACCAGTGCTGGCACATCACCGATCAAGGAACAAGATAGAATGAATGACAAGAGGTAGTACCCCAGTAGAATGGAAGGAGCCAGCTACTTAGATGACACAATCATCAGGAATGTGGTCCGAGGCAGGCACAGGTCAACCTTAAGCATGGCCAGAAGCAACAATTCCTCACAACTAGCAGAGCATATCTACAAAGGGATCCAGAGATCTGCTCTTTTCAGATTAAAGCAATGGGGCTGGGAGGGGCTGGGAGGGGCTGGTACATTACTCTGAGACCCCAAACCAGTGCCAAGCACAGTGGCACTCACCTGAGAAGCTGAGGCTAGAGGATCAAGTTCAGGGTCAGCCTGGGCTACAGACTGAAAGCCTGTCTCAAAAAAGCAAAGAGAGAAAAGGGACATAAAACCTTGTTCAGAGCTCAAATCGAGAGAATGGGAGGCAGCATGGTGATTGTCACTGGGAAGGAGTGCCAGCAGAACTGCCCTGTACGTCGGCTGTCCTTGGAGCCTGAGGCTGCTTGCTGGAGGCTCCTGTGACACTCAAGGACCGCCAGCAGCTCCTGCAAGGACGAGGCTAAAACAAGCGATGCAGCTGAGATGTCCCTAGCATTTTGGTTCTTGTTTGTCCAAGATGCTTCCGGAAATCGTGTGGGGACATCCTGAAGGCAATGGGGAAAGAGGACAGCAGCCTCGAAGGCAGAGCTGTGGGCCGGGGAGGTCATGCAGCCTCCTCAGCAGCTGCCCTCCTGTGTCCAGTTCCAGGCATTGACGAAGAGCTGCCGCCAGGGGGAGGTAGCCAGGGTATCAAAGGGAGGGGGGCGCCAAGCCCATTGCCAGGGTCTCACAGCCCGCTCAGGGTGTGGCATGAGGGCCAGATGGCGACCATCTCGGGAGCAGATGCCGGCTATGCCCCCTGGAGATCCATTGGGGTTCATGGGGTACTGTTCTGTGGGGTTCCCATCATCATCTGCCCAGTGCAGAGAAACCAAGCCCCTGGCCTTGATCTTGGCTTGGAGTTCAGGAGAAGAAAATGCCATGTAACCTGGAGGCAAAGGACAAAGGCAATTGAGAGCCAAGCCTCTTCAGCCCCAGCCCCAGCCCCCAAACCCTCCCCGGCCTTCCCCAGCCTGACCTTCCCCATGAGCACTCCACACAGGCAGCACAGAGCCTTCCATCCCTCGAAGCATCAGGGCTGGCCCGGGCTCCACTCGCACGGTGGCCCATCGGGACTCAAACCGCCCAGAGAGATTGTGGCGGAGCAGGAGGCCTGGCTGCATTGGTTGGAAGTCGCGGCCTGACTCATCTTGCTCTTCACTGGGGTCACCTCCCACCCAGCCCAGAAGAGCAAGCAGCTGACAGCCGTTACACACTCCCAGGCTGAAGGTGTCTGGCCGCCTGCGGAAGCGTCCCAGCTCTTCCCTGGCCCGTGGATTAAAGGTCACTGCAGCGGCCCAACCTAGGCAGAACAATTAAGTCCAAGTGAGATGTGAACAGCCTGAACAAAGCAGAAGCAGGGAATGAAGGGTGACAACAGACCTCTAGCAATCAGGACCTTGCTATATAGACCCTGGGCAAACTTGAGGGAAGAAAGAGCCTTATCTGCTTCCCTCAGATAACCTGCCCAGGGATCCATGGTCTTCTTTATGCTAAGCCAAAATACTTTTAATTTCATGTAGTTGTCTAGGGCTCACTAGTAAGACTTCGGCTGGGTGTGGATGGCTCGCACCTGTAAATCCCAATACTTGGAAAGCGAAAGCAGGAAGATGGCTTCCAGGACTACTTTGTGAGTTTGAGCAGCCTAGGCTTCGTGAAACTATCTCACTTTAAAAAAAAATTTTTTTTCACACACAAAAAGTCTGAACTTTTGGCCTCTCTGGTTGTGGTGAGCCATCTTCCCACAGGACAGGCCAATCTGATCAAGCTGAAGAGCAGCTGACCATTCAATGAGGCATATGCCCTCCAGGCCTGTACAGCCCCGGGAAGCCGGCTGCCTCATTTCAGGTATCCTTAGTCCTTCTGCTGGCCTCTGGTCCTGAACCAGAGCACTCTGCCCGGCTTTGTGGGGGGTAACAAGCAGCCCCAGCCTAGGCAGAAGGAGCCAAAGACATCTTTTCAAGGGATGTGGAAATGAAGCATGCAGCAGTCTTCACACTGACCTTTGGCAGAGCCCAGGACATCTGCATAGCTGAAGCCACCCACAAAGGCCACACCGCGGAATGTGTCCAGTCCGATGGCCCCAGAGCAAAGATCCTGCATGGTCACATCCCACACCTAATAGGATAAGGAGGAAACTTGCAGAGGGTACAGCCAAGACTAGATCAAGATCCCCAGCTCTGCTAGCCACTGTGCTTACCTCAAAACCAGCCAAGTGAAAGGCATCAGCCATTTCTCGGTCTCCATTACTGCCCTCTTCTCTCAAGATGGCGACTCGGGGGATGGGACCACCTGGAAGATGTGTCTCTGAGCAGATAGTTACCTACCCACTCTAAACTCCCAGACACCTTCCCCAGAGCAGGTCCAAGCACCCAAGCCTTGTGCATACTTCCTTACCAGGCTGACAAGGCACAGAGGCAAGGGGAAAGGTGGGTGGCAGGCAGTAGCTGGGTCCTGTCCGCTCCTTTAGGCCCTGCTTCTCTTCTGCCACACAGCGTGGCTCTGCCTGCAGCAGGTCCAGCTGGAAACTCGTTTCTTCCCAAAGGTCTCTCAACTGCCCAACAGGCTCTTCCACAACTACGGCCCCATTCACTGACACTCGGACCTGGAGAAGGGAACTGATGAAGGCCAGGAGGAAGTGGGGCCCCATCATGTTTCAGAGTGGGCTTTCTTACAGGCTCACATCAACACTACACTCTCCTTGGCTTCCTCACCATGGCCTGGGGCCCAGCTTCGCCTGTGTGGCCCAGTTCCAGACAGTGTAGGCCAGCACCCTGGTACCGCTGCAATACTCCGGCTACATCTGCCTCCTGTACCTCCAACACCAGGCCCGGCTCCTCGGCAAACAGCACAGGCAGTGCTGGAAGGGAAATGGGTGGAGTCAGGACGACTAGGACATTGCCAGGACTCAGGTAGGATGTGATCTGGAAGGGGAGCGCACGGAAGCCGCACCAGGAACTACGAGAGGTCTTAGAAGGTCACAGTCCAGAACAAGAAGACAGCATGGGTCAGAGACACTACACTATTTACACCAGAGGGTCTACAAATAAAGAAGGCAGCCAGGCCTTAGGCTGGACCCCCAAGCTCCTCACCATGGATCCCAGGGGCAGACACATCCACGTCTATCCCACAATTTCCAGCAAAGGCCATCTCTAGTAGGCAGGTGATCAGCCCTCCATCGCTGACATCATGGCCTGAGCAAAGAAGGCGGTCTGGAGGAAGAAAGGAAAGTTCAGCCACCTCAGGCCAAGCCTCATAGCCTCATAGCCTCTGGAGAGCCAGTGAGTGTGAGAAGGCAGGCAGGCACCCATAAGAGGGAAGAGCCTGAACTCTAGGCTCGCCATGTTCACTTGTTCAGGAGGCCAGCGCCTGCCACAGGTCTGCTACCACGTACCAGGCCCACTCACCTTTCAGCAGCCCCTGGGTGATACAGAAGGCACGCACAAGGTTCTCGGGGAGGTCCAGGTCAGGAGGGTGCTCCCCAAGCTGGGAGAAACACTGGGCCAGAGCTGTGCCTCCTAGCCTGTGCTGCCCAGGGCTCAGGGGCACATACAGTAGATGACCTAAGGAAAGGGGGGAGTAGCTCAAGACCTTGTCTCAGTACCCCCAGCACTGCTGTTCACAGTACAGAGACACCCCAACACTGCTCAGGGCTGAGATAAGGGGGACCAGGACTCATGAAACAGACCCCAAACCAAGGACCAAGCTCAGAATATACACACAAGATCAAGGAAGATGAAGCCCTACCTCTCCCTGCAGGATGCTTGAGGTCTGGGGTCACCGTGGCTGTGATGTCTGGACAGACAGCATATGCTGAAATGACCAGCGACCCTACCAAGAAGGAGGAATAAAACTAAGTAAGGTTCCAGCCCAGCCTACAAGACCTTCTCCCTCTCCCAAGAGCCGCATCCTTACCAGGAGCCCGCACGGTCTCGGTGCCAACCCGGGCAGCCATGCTGAGGGAGTCCTTGCCACCATCTACTGCCACACCCAGGGCTGCCATCACTGTCACCATAGCCTCACAGGCGTCAGCCAGAGCTGCACCCTCCCCCGGGAGCTTGGCTGCCCACATCCAGTTCCCACTGCACTTCACATCCTGGGCACAGCAGGGACACGGACATGGCGTTAGAGAGAAGCAGAGGCCTAGAACCCCAGGACAAAAGCTAAGGAGGGCTCACCCGGAGATCAGTGACCAGAGCAAACACCAGGTTGGTGAGGGCTTCAGACACAGCTAGCCTGGCAGCCACCTTGGGGTCCAGCAGGCTCTTGACTGGCTGCTCTCCCAGAGCTGTGGCAGCCCCTACAAGCTCCTGGTGGCTCAGTGCCACAACAGCCACATCGGCCAGAGGCGTCTGCAGGGGCCCGACACACTGCTGTTGGGCCACAAGGCCACCCACAGAGCGATCCACCTATGGAACCAGATGTATATGGAGAGAAGGCAAAGTCAAAGAGGGCTGGCCTTGCCCTAACTGCAAGCAGAGCTCACAGAAGGTGGGGGCAGGGACAATAGGACCATGCTCCCCAACCCCTTCATTCCCAGAGCCGAGGAAACCCCAATGGGGAGGAGGGCCAGGATGCGAGACAGGGAAGAATACAGAAGGCCAAGTGTGCTACAAGGACCTTGTTGGTGAGGTAGCGCTTGCTGGCCACAGCAGGTAGCCTTAGAACTCGTTCCAGAGCCTGGCGCACGCTCAGCCCCGGAGGTAAGACCAGAGGCTGCAGCACGGGGGCTTCCCTCTGGAGGAAGAACTCCTGAAATGGAAGAATGGCCGAATGTAAGCACCTGAGAAGGGCTGGGCACACAGGTACAAACACGGGCACGGGAAAGCCACTGTGACAGGACAGTCACAGGAAAACACTCCCCTCCCCAGGCCCACGTACCTTCTGCGGCATCTTTCCCAGAACCCAGTCAAGCTCCAGGTCCACAGGGGTTGGAGGAGGAGGTGTCAGGGAGACATCTCCCTGGCCACTTTTTTCCACAGGACATGCACGATCATCCACTAGCATGATCTGTGGACCCCAGGGACAGCCCCCAAAGAAAATGAGACCTTGAACACCAGCGGGGAATATGTCCAGAGAGCAGGAAACAATGGTGAGTTCCTCCTCTCTCCCAACCCTACTCTGTTCCCCACTCCTCTTAGGCCCACTTTCCACTCAATCTCATTTTGCCCCCTCAACATTTCTTCCCCAAGCCCATGTGCCCAGGCAGCCCCAGCCTGCCTAGAGCACCTGCTCCTGACCACCGGGGCCAACTCACTCTCTTGTCTCCAGTGATTGTGCCCACAAAAGAAACGGGGCAGCGCTCCCGGGCACTGACACGACTCAGGAAGTCCCGGTCAGAGGGCCTCAGCAAAAGTGCATTTGACTCCTGGTACTCAGCCCCCCAGATTTCCAGTGCGTTCAAGGTTGGGTCGCCCAGCTGCACAGACATGGCAGGGAAGAAAAGAAGGGTCAGTGGGCATCACCATGCCTCACAGTATTGCTAGAAATGGGCAGAGAGGACAGCCAAGCTCCAGGGGTGAGACCTCTGCAGCACCTGGAAGCGGCTGGTATAAATGATGGCTCCTGCTGGGTCACTCAGCTCCTTTAGGACATTACCTGGGAAGAGAACGGCAGGAAGAGACAGCAACCTGGTCATGGTCAGCCCCAGGAGAGCAGAAGGAGTTCCTCGTCTCCAGAGTAGCACCTAATTCTGTATGTCCCTGAAGAGCTGCTGCTATACACTTTACTGTCTACCCTGCCTTGGCAGCAGCAGGTTCTAACCCTCACCCCCGAGCCTGGCCAGCATGTCAAGGGCATGGAGAGGGTGCTGCATAGCTTGGTGATTGGCCACAAATCCTCATGCTTCTCCTTAACACCAATCTGACTTGTTCTGACCCTTCCCTCACCATTGCCGCCGGCACCCTGGTCATGGAGGCTGCAGATGGGGTTTCTTCCCGGGGCTTCCACACAAGCCCGAATCACACGATTCATCTTCTGCTCCATCTCTGGGTCTCCCCGCTGCACAGCTCCGAAGTCCAGGTCACTGGTGTTGTCCCCCTGAACCTGAGGAAGCACAGGGCACAGCTCAGCTCGAGAGGCTTGGGGGCCCCACCCACACACCACAGGAGCCCAGGGCCATCAAAGCTGGCCCTTAACTGTTCTCACTCACCTGCACAGATGAAGCAGCTCCGCCCCCAACTCCAATCCTGTAGACGGGACCCCCAACCTTCACAACCTCCATGCCTGCAAGGGAGGAAGTGTGAACCAGAACCCAGGGAGGCTACATAGGAGGCCATTAAAGCAAGACAGCATGAGTCCAAAAGGATCTGATGAGAGGGAGCAGGACCACAATGGTCCACTAGGCAGATGGCAGAGCAACCACACAACTATGGAAGACAATGCGACAATAATAAAAATGACAGAGATGCAGAGTTAGGAGAGGGCTCGGTGCTTACTCTTGCAGAAGACCTGAATTCAGTTCTCAGCACCTACAGGGCAACTCACAACTGCTTCTAACTCCAGTTCCAGAGGATCTGATACCCTCCTCTGGCCTTGGTAGGCACTGTACACTCATAGTGCATTTACATACATGCCAGCAAAAGGGTCAATGCATAAAGTAAAACTAAGTTTTTCTAAAATTACCAACACACTTATTCTCCTACAGGGAACAAACACATCAAGGAATTTAGCCTAGTTTTATTCACAGGTACAAATCATCTACATTACAAGAGTAATTATTTGTTTTGGCAAATACAGGAAACAATACAAGGCCTTTACACATAGACTGCAAGGCAATACTGTTGGGGTGGCAATATTCCCTACAACTTATCTGTAGATTCAACACAGTGCCTACCAAAGCCTTTGCTGACTTTCTCACAAATTGATAACTCAATTCTAAAGTTCATAAGAAATATAAAGCCTAAGACAATCAAAACAATATTATTATTATTATTATTATTATTATTTAAAGAGGGGTTGGGGATTTAGCTCAGTGGTAGAGTGCTTGGTCCTCAGCTCCAAAAAGAAAAAAAAGGTTTATCACTTGGTGGTGGTGACCCAGCACTAGGGAGGCAGAGGCAGGTGGATCTCTGAGTTCAAGGCCATCCTGGTCTACAAAGTGAGTTCAAGGACAGCCAGAGCTGTTACACAGAGAAACATTGTCTCAAAAAATAAAAATAAACAAAACAAAAAAGATTTATCTTTAGTCATTTATAGATGTATGTGTCTGTACATGTGAGTATAGGTGCTCACGAAGCCTGGAGCTGAGCCGCAGGCATCATGAGCCTCCTGATGTAGGTCCTTTGCAAAAGTAATACCTGCTCTGAACTGCAGCAATCTTTTTTTTGTTTTTTGGTTTTTCGAGACAGGGTTTCTCTGCGTAGCTTTGGCCTTTCCTGGAACTCACTTTGGAGACCAGGCTGGCCTTGAAGTCACAGAGATCCGCCTGGCTCTGCCTCCCGGGTGCTGGGACTAAAGGCGTGCGTCACCAACGCCAGGCTGCACCCATCTTAAATAACAAAACCGAAAGTCTACTTTCTGCATTTATTTGTGGTACTGGGGCTAAACCCAGAGCTTTGTGTATCATTAGCCAAGCACTACACAACAGAAGCCTATTCTCAGCTCTGTTTCCAGAACTTACCACAATGCTTCAGTAATAAAAACAGTGCAGTAATGGCATTAAGGGCAGATATACATCAATTGAATAGAACTGTCTATCCAGAAGTGAACTCACATGCCTATGGTCAATTGACCTGGTGTGTATACTGGACACTGACCCTGAGGCCTTGCACATGCCAGGAAAGGGCTCTACTGAGATACATTCCCACCATTGCCAAATGGCCTTCCTTCCTTCCCTCGAAGAAGGGTCTTGCCTTGTAGAGACTAACCTCAAACTGAAGATCCTTCCTACCTCTATCTCCTAAGTGGTAGAATTATAGGTAGATGTCCATAACTAACTAGTCAGTTGCCAGGTGGTTCTCTCACCCTCTGACATCAAGGACTGAATTGAATATAAGCCCTAAGCATGCCAGGTGAGAGCCACACCATTGAGCTATATCCCCAGTCTCTGCCAACTGACTTCTGAAGAGAAAGAATATGAAGACAATTCAACCAAGAAAAATTATCTAAAGCAAACTGGATCACCACACATAAAAGAATGAAGCTGGATGCCAACTTCATGCAACATATAAAAATGAACTGAAAATGTTATCTGAAGGGCTGTCAAGATGGCTTATCACACAATATTCTTCCAGAGGACCTGGTTTGGCATATAGCAGCTCACAACCACCTGTAACTCTAGCTTCAAGGCATTCAGTGGCCTCTCCTGGCTTCCAAGAGTATCCACATGCATGTAGTACCACATATACATACATACATAATTTTTTTTAAATTAAGATACTAAATCGGGGTTGGGGATTTAGCTCAGTGGTAGAGCACTTGCCTAGCAAGCGCAAGGCCCTGGGTTCGGTCCTCAGCTCTGGAAGAAAAAAAAAAAAAAGATACTGAATGAATACCGAGTGGTAGTGGCATATATGCCTTTAATCCCAGCACTCAGGAGGCAGAGCCAAGCAGATCTCCGTGAGTTCAAGGCCAGCCTGATCTACAGAGAGAGATCCAGGACAGGCACCAAAATTACACAGAGAAACCTTGTCTCAAAAAAACTAAAAAAAAAAAAAAAAAAAAAAGCCAAGTGTGATGGAACATGCCTTTCTTTAATCCCACACTAGGGAGGCAGAGGCAGGGGGATCTCTATGAGTTCTAGGCCAGCCTGGTCTGCATGGGGAATTCTAAGAGTTACAGCCAAGACTATGTCGTAGGACCATACCTCAAAAAAATTAAAGAAAGTGCTCACTTTGGTAGCACACATAGTAAAATTGGAAAAATACAAAGATTAGCCTGGCCCCTGCACAAAGATGACACGTGTATTAGTGGAATGTTCCATATTTTTCTACGTATATATGTGCATATATGCCTGTAATAAAAAGAGTTTCTGTGTAGCCCTTGCTGTCTAGAACTCGCTCTGTAGACCAGGCTTGCCTTGAACTCACAGAGATCCTCTTGCCTCTGCCTCTCAAGTGCTGGGATTAAAGGCATGCGCCACCATCACACAGCTAAAAATACAAATGTTAAGAAAAAAGGTATGTGGGGCTAGAGATGGCTCAGTGGCTAAGAGCACTGGCTGTTCTTCCAAAGGTCCTGAGTTAAATTCCCAGCAAACACATGGAGGCAGATCAACCATAATGAGATCTGGTGCCCTCTTCTGGCCTTCAGGCATATATGCAGGCAAATATAATAATAATAATAATTAAATAAATAAAATCTTAAAAAAAAAAAAAAAAAAGAAAAGAAAGAAAGAAAGCCAGGCAGTGGTGGCACACACCTTTAATCCCAGCACTCGGGAGGCAGAGGCAGGCGGATCTCTGTGAGTTCGAGGCCAGCCTGGTCTACAGAGTGAGATCCAGGAAAGGCTCAAAGCTACACAGAGAAACCCTGTCTCGAAAAACAAACAAACAAACAAAAGATGTGTGTGTGTGTGTGTGTGTGTGTGTGTTTTAGAAAAAAACATGTGGACTAGGCAGTGGTGGTGTCCCCTTCAGTCATATTTTATATATGAGTATTTGCCTGCAAGTATGTATGTGCATTGTATGTGTGCCTGGTACTCACAGAGGTCCCCTGGAAT